>NC_134509.1:37603965-37940013 GCF_027942865.1 Odontesthes bonariensis
CTCTCCCTCTTACAATGACGCAAAACACGGAACGACGAGTTTTGCGTCATCGTAAGAGGGAGAGCTCCGGTACGGCAAAATAAAAGAAGATAAAAATAGATCGCTCTTCCGTGTCAGGGGACAGTGAGAGAGCGCTGCGCGACCATTCAACACTATGCCTGTGTTTCTAACAATGGAAAGCTTAATGCAAATGGGTGGAGTGTCCCTTTAAGCAGGCTATATAAGTTCATTTTACCAGCCTTGTTTGGCTGCATGCTGCCTCAGTTTGTACATTTGGCAGTAACAGGTGTTTTATTTACACTTTTTTTTAGTTCCATTTTTTCATGTATAGCCGAGTTCACTTTTTTGTCCAAAGTCTGAGTGAATTTATAGAGCTGTGTTTCCTGAGGGCCAATAGACCTAACCACTTTTATTTAATTTAAAGCACTTTGATTTGTTATTTGTAATCTTGAAAAATGTGGCTATCCCCACTGAGCCAATAGCCATAGGTCTAGTTGTTCACATTTCCATATTTAAGTTAATTTTACCAGCCTTGTTTGGCTGCATGCTGCCTCAGTTTGTACATTTGGCAGTAACAGGTGTTTTATTTAGACTTTTTTTTATTTCCATTTTTTCATGTATAGCCGAGTTCACTTTTTTGTCCAAAGTCTGAGTGAATTTATAGAGCTGTGTTTCCTGAGGGCCAATAGACCTAACCACTTTTATTTCATTTAAAGCACTTTGATTTGTTATTTGAACACCTTGAGTACCATTTGTAGTTTGTTTATCAAGAATAAGAGTGGTGGACACCATATTCTGAACAATTGCTCCTTTCTTTTCTTTTTGACTGTTTTTGCATGACCACCTGACAGCTACAGACAGGGTTACATTGGGCACTCTCCAGTGGATCCTTAAAACAACACTAAACGTTGCAACTCACCGAGTGGTTAGTGGTGTTGGTATTTGGCATTTTGGAAAGTAAATAGTGCCCATTGCTTTCTGCTGGAAGACTAATCACTTTCACTTTCACAATCATTTACTTTACAAAATGCCAAATAAATCAAGATATAAAGTTTATTTCGCAACACAACTTGTTTTCGGAACACCCACGAACACCACTAACCACTCAGTGAGTTGCAATTTTTTTTAAATTAACGTTTAGTGTTATTTTAAGGATCCACTGGAGAGTGCCTAAATGGAACCCTGTCTGTAGCTGTCAGGTGGTCATGCAAAAACAATCAAAAAGGAAAGAAAGGAGCAATTGTTCAGAATATGGTGTCCACCACTCTTATTCTTGATAAACAAGCTACAAATGGGACTCAAGGTGTTAAATAGTGGAATTTTCCTTTAACCGTTTTCTCCTCTGCTGTTTTCTAGTCAACTTTAGACGCTGGTGTGTTTTCTGAGATTTTGAATTCTTACTAAGAATTACACAACAAGCAAGATGTAAGCCTGAGACATATGTTATTCGTTCTGTGTGGACTTAAAGCAAAACATTTAAATACTCCTGAAAAACACACATGTTTTGCACTGCTGGTCTAAATTCCTGCCTTACACATGTATTTGTTTTGGTTATACTTTTGTAATAAAGATCGGCAACCAAATGAACACCAGAACTTCCATCCAAGGATTTGGTGTACGTATGACGTGTTTACTTTTCACTCTATAAAAATGTATAAAGTATAATGTCAAGCTCTATAATAAAAAAGTTCTAAAAAGTTATATCAATGTTGTGTTTCTTACAAAATATCATGTTTCAGGAGTATATTACAACTACCTAACTGACGTCCTTATCCTAGTGTTTCATGGAGCTGTATACCTTAATCATGGCACAAAATGCACTGCACTGTTGTATGCTGTCAACACTCTGCTTATTTATTCATTTATTATGCAATTTAATATCCTTACATCTATATTTAAGGCACATACATCAATCTTACTATCCATCAATATATGTAATCATCCATCCATCCATCTATCTATTCATGGTGACCAATGTGCCAACAAAAGGAACTAATTAATGTAAAAAGGGTTGTGCATCTTGTCATGTCTTTAGGTGTTAGATTCAAATATACAGTAGTAGGCTCTAGCTTTCAATGTGAATTTGCCTAAAGTAACAGTATTTATATCACAATATGTATTGTGCCATGAGCCATAACTGCGGCCATTATATTGTACTGTGGTTAGCCTTAAGCCTAGCTCACTCATTATGCCATACCTCATCACCTCCTACTGGATGTCTTAATGAGCTGGATTGAATGCAATAAGATCCATTGAGAACGCCAAATCCATATTTCCAGTTATTTTGATGAAAGTAATGTAAAAGTAATGCAAAAGTAGTGTAATGCCTTACAATTCAAAGACAGTAATATTGTAATGTAAGGCATTACTTTGAAATGACAGTAATAAGTAATAAATAATGCATTACGTATGTGAAGTAACTTGCCCAACACTGCCCCCCACCCACCCACGATGATAAAGGTGAACCCTGAACACCTTCTCCAAAACACTTATGTAGGATAAAATTTTATCCACAATTAGTTTAAGTACTATACCCGATACAGGTGTAAAAATAGAAATAAAAATATTAATGCCGGGTATCAATCACGTCCAGTCCGAACTATGAGAACAACAAGGTTAAACCCTTTTCAATACAGTAATTATTGTTAACTGTGGAACAGCATGAACTTTTTTAATCAAATGGGCTCATGAAATACAAAAAGGCTTATGAGCAAATGCAATATAGGCCCATCCCTTCTTCTGTTAACCACTGATTAGATTTAAATGGTGTATAATACACAGCATCAACTTAACTTATAACACAGCTGGGCCAACACCAGGGTACTCACTGTACAGTAGTCCGAAAAAAGAACAAAACACATTGTTCAGCTATTCAGGCCTTGGCGTTTGTTGATATTTGGCCGCAAAGATGGTGGCTTCCTCGGTAGATGAAAATCTCTTCTTCACTCCGCTCTCCAGCGTAATCTGTAGACGGGCCGGGAAGAGAAGCGCTGGTCGGAGAGCCAGGTTGTAAAGATCGGTCATCACAGATCGGTACTTAGCTCACTCCTCCACGACTTCTGCAGTGTAGTCCTCAAAGATCTGAATCGGGGACCCTCGGTACTGAAGTTTCCCCCGTCTCTTGCGGGTTTCCCAGATGATCAGCTCCTTGGTCTGATAGTGGTGGAGGCATAGTATCACTGGTCTGGGTCTTGCGCCATGTTGTGGTTTCGCAGAGAGTGATCTATGCACCCGGTCCAGCTCAGGTGGAGATTGGAGAATCTGGTCGCCTAGTACTTCAGCCAGGAGTTTGGCTAAAAAGCTTGTGGGCCTCGGTCCTTCAATTGACTCCGGGAGGCCGATTATCCTAATGTTGTTTCTGCGGCTACGGCCCTCGAGATCGATAGTCTTTGCTTTTAACTTAGTGTTGCTATTTTCTAATGCTGTGCACCTGTCCTCCAGTACCTGAATTCGTTGGGCTTGCAGCTCGGCATGTGACTCCAGTGAATCAATTTGCTGACCCTGCTCTGTGATCACCGTCTGCATTTTGTCCAGTCTCAGCTCTAAGGTAGCGAAAGATACTTTAAAGTCGGCTGCGATGCTAGCTCTGTGGTCTTTCAGTATGCTAGTTATACTAGCCAACACTGCACTGTGGTTCGTCGGAGAGGCTTCCGCATCAGACTTTTTAGACGTTTTTGTTGCTTTCGACATTTTACAACGGTGTCCAAGGTTCTAATGTTACTTCTTTTCGTCTTAATTAATTGGGGTTTGGGGGGAAAAGGAGGTTTTAAAAGTTGTTGCTGCGGGAGGATGAGACGACGCTGCACTCACATGGTTACCCAAACCGGAAGTCCGCAAAGGACTACATTTAAACTTACGCTTTTGCAGCTGTGTTGCACTTTTTTCTAAAAACGTGTTGAAACTCGCTGTATGACAGTGTCATGAAGTAGCTGTTATGACAGTCCAGCACCAATAGAGGGCTCCAGTGTTATTGGCCCAATTGCATTATGTAGGGTGGTGTGCCAAGTGTCTATGACCAGACCAGGAGAGGTTGTAACGTTACTCCACCATGTTAATCCTGTATTATGATGGCCAATGTTGATAACTGCAATAAAGCCAGTTCAACGGATTATGAAGTCTCAGTGTCTACTAATAGATATCCCAAGATATCACAGAGAGCATTAAGATTTTACTAAAGAGTTTACTAAACTCACTTAAATCAGCGTTTCTGGAACCGAAAACTCAGAGTTTTCTATCTCAGAGTAGATCAACTCAGAGTTCAGGAATAGACTCAGAGTTTGTTCAACCTGCTTTGGGAAACGGACCCCTGATCTACTCAATGTCAACAAACTCAGAAGGCCATATTGCTTATGTGTATATGTGTGTGTGTGTGCCAACTCATATTGTCACCTTGTTTATTTATGGCTCAACACTCAGGCAGCTGTTAAGACGCCTGCAGGGTGATTGTCATACTTCTCCTTAAACTCATTGCTGTGAGTGTGTGTGTGTGTGCGTGTCTGTGTGTACGAAATTAGGTTGGAATTTTGTCTGCAAGTGCTTTCCACTGGGAAACTTGTGTGCAGAGTTAAACAAGCTGACAGTGTGAAACAAAACCACGTCTTTGGCATGTATTTTTTATTTTTGTGTGCTTGTGTGTGTATTTTGCCATCTTTATAAGGAACAGTAACTGTTTTTAAAATTATAATAACAATGTTTGGATTGTGGGGGTAATTTTGGTTTGGTAAGGTTATATACTTTGAGGGTCAGATTAGGTTTTAGGGTTCAGGGTTGAATGAGGTTTAGATTAGGCTTGGACACTTAGTTTTTGGACAATGTTAGATAAGTATAGACACAAACACGAATGCAAAAATGTGTGTTGCCAGGTCATATGTCAGCCCAGCAGAAATTATTTGATTGTTTGTGTGTTTACATTTCCATGAATGGGATTGCAAATTTTCATCATGTTTGCTAAGTCTCATATTATCTGTAATACAAGTGTGTGTGTCTCTGTGTGTGTGCAGGGCTGTGTTTGTGTGTCAAAAGCTAAAGGTCATCACCAGGCTCTATGTGAACTGTTTGCACATAAACACAAGGCTGTTGCTGGGGGTCTGAGCAGGAGCTGGTGTCTATTTTGAAGTTAAAGGGTTAGTTCGCCATTTTGCACATTAAGCCCTGTTTTTAGGTAGTCTGGGGTGAATTATAGATGTTCTGATCACAATTTGGACATTTGGTGCTGAACGGAGCATTTAGGTATCCACTGCTGCAGCCCCCCCACCTTTGCATTGAGTCAATGACCACTCAAGCAAACAATCATAAAACGGCATTAAACTTTCGTTTGAGAAGACATGGAACTCACCGTGTGGTCAGTGGTGGACAGCGATAAATTGACCCGAAAATCGCAGCGAAATGTGCCTTCTAACAGTTGTTTTAGCATTTGGTGGACCTATTTTTCCGGACACCGTTGAATAGCAGCAGCAAGACATCCAGCGACATACAGCGCGCGGAGTAATACTAGTCAAACCAATACAAATCAATGAAGACGGACAATAATGGTAATATAACTTCTCTGGAAGCGTATTTCGCGGAGATTTTCGAGCCAACGTATCGCTGTCCACCACAGACCACACGGTGAGTTTCATGCATGATTTCCCTTTGGGATAGATATTTCCCATTAGGTGTGCAGCATAAATTACTATGGCAATGTGTAATTCAGCTCATCTGTTATGGCTACATTAAGAGCAATAAACAAATTTGGGGAAGATATTTGCTTTGCTCCGAAAAAATTGATTTTATTTTTGTTTTTCTTGTACGCACTTTTACTTTGTCGGGGTTCTGGGAGTTCCTGTTTGTGTTTTGCCTGCTGCTTCTCTGTTCTCTCAATAGGTGGCGTCTGTTCTCCTGGTGGCGCCACTGGCAGGTGTTCGGCATTAGGAGCTCGTTAAGGGTGAGCATAAAGAGAGTCTGCTGCCAGCACTTCCCTGTCAGAGTGTACACCTGTATGGTACGAGTGTTACCTCCTGGCCCAAGTTTTATTCAAAAGAGAACCTTGTTCATGTTTTCTTGTCTCGTTTCAGGACTACCTTCTCGCCAAGTGGAACTTAGTTTCCAGAAACCAAGGCCACAGATTCTCCAAGAAAGACTAAGTACTGTCTCATTTCCAGAGGCTCCACGCTGGCAGCAACTCAGGCAGCTCTCTCAGGCCGAACCCTGCTCACCCTCCATGCGCACCGGATTTTCACCACAACGCTTTCTCGGATCCATAAAGACCCAGCTCCCAGACCTCGCTCATCTCTCCCTTCTCTAAGCCGTTTTCTTCCTAGTCACTCATTCAAACATCTTTCACCTCCTGACATTCCTCTTACCTTTGATCCAGTGGATGATCCGTCCCCAGAGTTCCCGGTTCCAGTTCTTGCAATAAACCTTTTAAACACAGCTTACGTCTCCTGAGTGTGTTCTGCAAGTGGGCTATATCTCTAGCTAAAGTCATGACACTTTGTTCCAAATGCACTTTATCCCTTTCACAGAAAACAAATGTTTAAACCAAGTGTTTGTTTGTTTTAATTTTCAACTTTTACATATCACATTGTTTATTATTTTTAAAACATGATTAAGCTTTAAATATTAGTCCTCTGAATCTCCGATAACAATGGAAAATAATCATCATCCACCTGTGTTTCATGCTGTCATTTCCTCCCCTCTTTGTCGTCACATCTCCTAGCCAACCAAGTTTAATTAAACTAATGGCAGCTCCATCAACATCAATGTTGACAGCACAAGTCCATTTTAATCTAAAAGATTACATGTTTTCAAATCTATGTTGTCAGCTTAGTCTCCAACTGACTCGGTTAATCAGAAGGATACAGCAGCTACCATGGACACCAATGTCATATAGTTTAGGGATCAATGATTGTGTTCTACATAGAATTCAAACAGACACAGCAGGTTATGGCCATCATGCCAGCCTGGTGACCTGATGTTCAGGGGACACTGCACCCCACTCTGCTGGATTTCATTTAGCCATCTGAACCAGTGACTTGCCTCGAAGGAAACACTTGTTGAAGCAAGAGAAAATAAACAGTTTATAACTGCTACGTTCAATTAAAGGATCAAAACATCAACCATACTGTCCCTGTCACTAGGTTCTGTAAAACATCATCACTCCTGAGGGAGAGTAAACAAAACAAGTTCATTAATATAAAAGGAATCACATCTTTTGTTTGCATTCATTTGAAAGCAAACATATCCAGCCTTGACTTTCATTATTGAAAACAACCTTTACTATTACCACCAATTTGTTTTAAAGATTAGA
The DNA here is from genome assembly GCF_027942865.1 of Odontesthes bonariensis. NCBI lineage: Eukaryota > Metazoa > Chordata > Actinopteri > Atheriniformes > Atherinopsidae > Odontesthes > Odontesthes bonariensis. Next base: position 37,611,254 of record NC_134509.1, read on the forward strand.
ATTAAAGGGGCAAAATCTCCCTGAAAGCTTTGGTTGTGTCTGTTTGGATGTGTGGTTTAGGGTCCAGAATCTGGTGGTTTCACGCACCCCTCCTCAGAAAAGGATGCCTCCCAGTCTACCAAATAGTAAAGACCAAAACCACAACAGGGGATATCCAAAAGACGGGGCACAGTGAAGACCGGCAGCTGATCCACCACCCTTGGAGGAGGCTCACTTTGGAGTTGGGAGGACACAATGGACTGGAACTGAGATATATAGAACGAAGGACTGGATTCAGAGAGAGAGAGGGTTGACCTCAGACATACAGCACAGGTTCTTGTAAAAGACTCTATTTCAAAGGGTTAAATGCACTGAGGAACTAGTAGTTTCTTTAACTGCACCATTGTTAGGTAAATCTTTTACTATTTAACTCAATTTTTTGTCTAACACTTGGGGTAAGGGTACTGCGATAATTTGCCAGGGCCTCAATCCTGGTGGTGAATAGAGCAGCACTGTCCTGTGGTCCTGGAATGAAGGCACAACTAAACTCTTCTTCATGGGAGAGAAAGAGGGGAGGCTAGTGCCCTAAAGAAAGAGGAAGTAGAGATAACCCCAATAAATATCTAAATGTGCTGTGTCTGAACTCAATGTCTATATCACAGCTGATATATCTTAAAAGGTCCTACATGGCTGTCAGTATGTTTGTTCAGCTCTCCAAGCTAAATTCACCAGCAATATGATGCCGTTCATCTCTGCTTAGTCAACACATTGGTGTCGTCCTTATTGGGTTTCATGCCTCTGCACTTTCTTACTCCTTTCGCAGGTCATATTGTCACGTAGAGCAGAGAGAGCGGTGTCCTTGAGAGACACCTGATTCTTTTTATCTCTACGCATAAATCCTCACCATCTACTAGCCACTTCCCCAACATTGTTTGTGCTAAACTGGGTGTGCTCGTAACCTGAAGCGGAGCAGGGAGCCTGCAGTGTGAGTGTGAGGGTAACAGCAGAGCTGATACCCCCGCCCCACCTGTCTGGCTTACATGAGCATGGACCAGGCTCCTCTGATATCCAAGACACTGAATACAGGGGACACACACCAGGCCATGTGCTCCCAGTTACAGGAAAACACATAGGGATTGTGCCAGTTGGACACGTGCAGATTTTCACGCCAGCATGCAAGCTAACAAAAGACAAGGCTAAAAAAAGGAAATCTCCATGGCCAGCATTGATGATGCTAAACATGCCTGTCCGTCACTGCAAGATGGCTGCATGCCAAACTTCAATTCACAGTCTAGAACAGGGGTATTCAACTAAAATTTAAAGAGGTCCAGTTAGAGAAAATTTCTTGAAGCAAAGGTCCGGAAGATCATAATGTCTAACTATTTAGTGTGATATATATTTAAGTTTAGTGTGATATATATTTAAGTAGCCAAGTAGTTGTATCAACATCTGCATGTAATCAATACCTGACGGTTAAATCAAATGAATTCAGTACAATTCAAAAACTTTTTGACAATATTTATTGTCACGTAACATAGAACTGAACATGTATAAGTATAATGTTCTCGATCATAGCAGAGACCACTTATTTTCTGTGATCTCACTTCAGATTTGAGTGGGTATGTTTGTTCAAAACCTTTATGTTTTGTCTCATAATGGCGTTTCACATTGGCACTTGTGCCACAGTCTCTGAACATATGAGACACACTGTTTTAATGCTCGCAGTGGGAAGTATGAACAGAAACGAGTCTGTCCATTCCGGATTAAATGCTCTATTTTCGCTGTCCACTTTTCTTTTTGTGGAGAGCGCCATTTGTTACTTAATTTTCTCTACCTTTCTCCGGCTCCTTCGTCCGTTCCTCTCCCTTTGTCCGTCTCACTCCTGTTTTGTCAGGGTTCTGGCTGTGTTCTGTTTTGTCCTTGGCTGCTGCTTCCTTGTCTCCCCTGAAGATGGCGTCTGGTCTCCCGCTGGGTTCCTGGGCAGGTGTTCTCCATCAGAGCTCATCAGTGGAAAGCATAAGGAGAAGCTGCTGCCAGGAACTCACCGTCAGAGTGTTGACTCCTATGGTACGTTCGTTACCTCTAGGCTAAACTCTAACCTCCTTAAAATCAAACTTTTGTTACTTACCTTGTTCCAGGTGATCCTTGCACACCAAGAGGGAAACCTTTCAGACGCTCGCTTTGTTATCCACCAAGCTACCAAGACGCCAAGCCCGGCTCTACCTTCAAATCATCGGGACGCCAGCCTGGCTCAACCACAAAGTCATCAGGACGCCACCCCGGTTCTAACTCCAAGTCATCAGGACGCCTGTTATTCCTGCCTCCAGGTTTTTGTTAATAAAGACTGTTAACCTTCTCCCATCTTCTGAGTGTAATCTGCACGTGGGCTCAAACTCTCGGAAAGATCATGACATGTTTCTCAACTTTCTTCAAGTCAGTCGTCTGTATATCTCCCTTTGTTTTCTCTAACTGTATGCTATCTATTGTCTTTTCATGTGTAACTTGACTCAAACTATTTTCTGTCTGCACTGTAAGTTCACAATGTTTACCGCCTGTAATGCACAGACTTGATTGGCTGAGTAGTATCACGTGGGATTGGTCTGTGAGTTTCCACACCAGCTAAACTGCTACCATAAAGACTACAAAAGCTGTGTCGGTTAAAATGGATGCGCTCCGTAAGGTTTTATCATAACCTTCTGTTTTTGGCCGGTTAGGTCCGGGTCCGTATGGGACGGCTTTGCGGTCCGGACCTGGACCGCGGTCCGCCAGTTGGTGACCTCTGGTCTAGAAAGTTAAACCTCCCTTGATACAGAATTACTCACAGCGAAAGAGTGGGAAACAATGTTTAGAGAATTCTGTTTATTATGCTGATACTATTAGTAGACATCTGATACTTCTAATTTAACTTAGAATCTTACAACCTTTTTTCCCTACTGTTAGTCAGTTCATCCTCCACCTATAAAAATGTGCATCCATTTGTTATTTTTAAACCTGCTTTTCCTTTAAAGAGGGAAAGAAGGGTTGTTTTCAATCCCAGCATTCACTGTGTGGGTGCATTGTGCACAGACATGTTCACAGATGGAAGTGTCCCTGTTCCTTATTGAACATTGATAGTTTGTACTTCATAGACTTACTCATCATATTACATAATTGTTATCATGGTGAAACATACAACATGAAAGCTTAATTCATTGCATATTAACTGCTTGGAGAAGCTGCACAAATATCTCATGTGACTAGTTGTTCCAAACTGACACAGAAGACCCTGGCTAAGTAATGATATCAAGAATGAAATGATAATGAGCAATATCCCTGTCACCCTCTAAAAATAAAAAAGATGGTTTAGAAATATATCTGATTGTATCCATGAGCAGAAAAGATGTCTGAAGGATTTGATTGCAAGACTATGGTATAAAAACTCAAAAACAACACTTTTAACACACTTGAAAGAAAGAGAAATCATCAAATCTCTCTTGGAGATGACAAAAGACTTTGTTGATACTTTACAGTAATCTTAATGGCTTATTTTATTTTGTGGGGTTTTTTTTTCTAGATTTTTTTTTTTTTTTTTTTTTTTTACAGAGCATAAACTAACCGTTGTCCATTTAGGGATGTATTCTGATGGGCTGCAAGAACATAGCAGCTGAAATATCAAAGAATCTCAAAGGTGTAAGGTTCTGATGTTGAACACATTACATACAGCACCAGCATCTAGGTTCCTTTAACAGTCACTGGTGCTTTATTTAGATGAACTTTACTTTAGGAAATAAATCAGCTTCTCTTATAGGAAATAAAAGTAGGGCAGACTTGCAAAACGGGTAAGCGCAGGCCCTGCTTACTCAAGGAAGTTTGGAGAACACAATATTTTTAAAAAATTCTGAAAAATTATCCAGGAGCTAAAAAAAAGTTCTTACTTTTAATCTGCTTGTATTTAGTAGCTCTTATAATATGTAGTGGCTTTCATCAGTGTATATAAGTCACCCAATTTGGACTGAATGTTCACAGACAGTTATTGAATCAAATAAAGCAAATATTTGATCAATACCTTTGCCCATCTTTGAGATTTATACACATAAACACACAGGAATTATAGGCGGAAATTGAATCGGAAATGAAAAATCTAGAAGGTATGTATATATTTCAGTCTATCATTATTAAAGTCAGAGGACCAATCACCAAGAAATGTCATTTATATGTACCAAAGAGTGTTATCTTATCAAAAATATAGGTTATTTGACGATACACTTCATCCACTGCTGTCCCTAACAGGGAACTAGTGCAGCCAGCACTTCAAACAGACAAATATAATGGGGCCCAATTGGTGTAAATGTGTGAAGAGAAGGACACAAACAATAGATTAAGATAAAAAGTTATAACACAACTAGACATTATAAATATAATAACAAACATTTCTTTATCATTCTATTTACATTATTCCTTTATATTTTATGTTAGTTTGAATAACATGATATGATGACACTGTGAGCCAACAGGCTGCATGACACAATATTTTAACATAACTACTTGAAAAGTGGCTGAAGTGGCAAAATCAAATAATAAACATAATCAACCATAAATTGAATCATAAATAATATACAGTATAGAAATACACTGGTGTTCTCAATATTATATATATAGCCTAATGCTTTCCCATTAAAATCAGTGATATAAAGATGACATTTGGCCTACTATTTACATAGTTTCTCCATAATAAAGCACTGAGAAAAATCTCATGTGATTCAATTAACTGTCTGTTCTGTATATGAATATAACTGTTTATCAGTTGCATATTTATTCATCCAATCAAATCAATGAAGCAGCAATAGAGCTTACTGGTAAATGAATGTCCGTAAAGCCCTTACATTGCCAACAGTGAGATGCTTCTCAGTATCATATCCAGAATTGTAACGCATGTTGTTTAAAAAACACTGCAATCCCTGCACCTTTACTATTTCTGCTTTATCTGCCCAGATAGTCTAAGTGCTGTGCAGAGAGTCGCTGGAGTCTAGATTTAATTTCTTGCAGCCAAGAAAAGGATTATTATTGCATTCTCAATATTCCCACTGCGTCTCCATCAGCACTCCAAGCTTGTCCATCTTATCTGTTGCTGAACTCACATTCCCAGCGATGATCAAGAAAAGAAATGGGTTGAACCTCCTCCTCCCCCCTTCTATTTTTTCTCCTGCTCCACATCTTTGACGTCTCCTCTTCAACTTTTCTGAACTTTGGCTCTTATTTCTGGTATTACTTGGACTATTGAAAGCTCAAACAGCTTCTCCCGTATATAAACAACTCTGTCGTCAGCATGGTTATGCATCATAACAGATGTTAAATGCAAGATTTGCTAGCAGAAATCAATCCAGTTACAGAACATCCAAATGAGTTGAGAATAACAATTGTATCATATACTAATCATTATAAATTGTCATTATGTTTAGTTATTGCTGCTGGCAGGAATAAACTCCTGTAATGTTCTGTTTTACAGCAGGGCTGAAGAAGCCTTTTACTGAACACACCCTTTGTTCCAACATTGTGTTTAGCAGACGATGGGAAGTGTTTTTCTTCTTGTGCAGCATTCTTGTTTGCACAATCAGCTGCAGGGACTCCAGAGCAGTCTAAGAGCCAGACTTTATTTTGTATCAGTTATGTTGAGTTACTTTGAGTCACTGACTTTTAATCTTGCTGTCCCAACAGATGGCCGCACACCAGATTACACTCTCCACCACACTTATAGAAGACATGCAACATCTTCAGGCAGACATTGATGGACCTCAATTTTCTTGGGAGGTCTGTTATGTCCCTTCTTAAAGGGACACTATGTAATATATTAAGTCATTTATTAGCTCAAATCAAAATATTCATTCATAAATTAGTCCTCATTGGTGTAAAATTATCTCTGTCAAAAATCTCAATTATCCTCCTGAGTGAAGAATAACTTGTCTGTATCTACATAGAGCGGGCAGCTCTATGGAGGCTGCCATGTCCTTCCGGTCTATGAAAAACGACGAAGTGCCGAGAGGAACATAAAGCACTTCGAATCGCGTTTTCCCCATTTTGACGTCACGTTTGCATGCAGGTTTTGTTCGCAATGGAAGACCATAGTTATGCCACGCCACAGGAGAAGGGATCCTCGTCGCCAAAAAAGCGAAAAAGAGAATTGAAAAGGCAACGTGAGCTTCTTGAATCTTGACACATACCGCCTGCCATAGTTCAACGCACATTTGAAAACGCGAGGCGCTAGAAAGCTAATTCATTCGACTTTGCAAAATAAAATTGCACCACTAGATGGGGGAAGAAATGACATAGTGTCCCTTTAAAGACATATGATGACACGACTTAAAGAGTCTGTTGTCCAGGTAAACTCCAAAAAGAATTATGACTGAGGTGTAGAGTGACATTATGGAGGTGTAAGAGGGAGGCCATGTAAGGAGGTTGGTGTAGTCAGATGAGGAGCATGAGTCTTGGTCTGGACTGAACCTATTGAAAAACTTGTTAAGCTCATTGGCTCTGTCTAGGCTTCCATCAGCCTGACCCTCTTCCACCTTAAAGCCTGCTATCTCTTTTATTCCCGACCTCTCAACTCTTACATTTATGCTGGATCTTGCTTTCTAAATTTTGTTGTTGTTGATTTCTTCTTCATGTTTCGCAGCTCTTTCAGGTCAATAGTGATGTTATTGGGGAAGCACCTTACCATTCTGGTGAGAATAATTCTTTCCACATGTATTCTGTCACATATTCAGTCATGACATTGTCATCTCAATATGGCTCCTGGAGTGAGATTATCTTCAGCGTTCTGAGACCAATTTCTCAAAGTCCATGAGGTCACAGATTGCCACTTAATAATGGGTTATACTAGTGAGAAGAATCAGACTGTGATTCAATTAGGATAGGCAGAGGAACTGTATGCATCCTTTACATTTGCATAGACTAAATCCAACATTTTATTTTCTTTGGTGGAGCAGTTGTGGAGTGAGTTTTCTTGATGGATATTATGGACGTACTCACAGCAAGCAGTCCAGTGTCCCAGGTACAGATCCTCTCCTTTACAAAGACATGTCTGGGATTACACCATCTGTTGTTAACAAGCATTGGGATATTTCCATCTTTGCTTTTGCCACTGCTCCTAATGTCTCTGTCGGCATATATCATCTTAAAGCCGAGTAAGGATGTCACGGTTGGCAAAAAGTGGATTCAAATGCAGGACTTTTGAAGGAGGAGGTGAAGCCAGGCAGTAAATATCACAGGCTTTATTAGAGAAACTCAAGGTGCTGCCGAAGCAGAGTAAGCAAACTTAATAACAGAAAGTTACAAGGAACAAAAGAGGAACAACTTAACGACTGATGGACGAACAGACAAAAAGACTGGCTGACAGTGAAAATGGTGACAAAGAAAAGATGAGGGAACAACGGGGAAACACTATACAATGATCTGGCAAGGAGCACAGGAAAACCAGGAGAATATAGATTGAGGGACTAATTACAAAATGAACAACAGCTGACAGTATTCAGCAACAGAACCCAGATGTGACAAGGCATCAGTAAAAGTAACAGAAGTGAACAAATTTTTTTAATCTAACAAAATAAAACAGGAAAAAACATATGACAACAAAGAAGCCAAAAGTCAGAGTAAAACCCATAGATCATTACAAGAGAGGTGTTGGAGTTATATGCTTCTGCAGCCATGTCTCAGTGAAACACATAATACTGCTTTCTTGATATTCTTTCTGTGTCCTCCTGAGTGCTCCAAGTTTGTCCATTCTATTCGCTAATGATCTGACATTTCCCATCAGTATCAAGGAAAGACCTGACCTGAACTTTCTCCACCTGTTGCTCCGGCCCGACATCCGCAGTGTTTCCTATTTAAATCGTCTGGAATTGGGGGTGTTTTTTTCTGGCTTAAGTTGACATTTGGAAAGATAAATTAGCTGCTGCCGTTTGTAAACAACTCTTGCTTTGGCATGGTAACTCATTAGAATTCCTCATGTTGAAAAGTTTCAAAACTATGAGGAGGATGCTCATAGGGATCATCAGCAGCAGCAGCAGCCAGCACAGCTTCCTAACCAGTGCAGAAAAATCTCTAAAAAAAAAAAAAACTATCAGATCAACTTGCTGCCTCTTTGGTGTGACATAAATATAGAACAACTTGAGATTACTTTTTGTTGTGAATTTGTGCCATATAGATAATTAGATTTGACTAAATTTGAATAAAATTTATTCAAGGAGCTGGTTCTTATATGTCAAGTGTAAACACAATGTACACCAACACTACATATTGTGTGTATAATGCCACAAAACTGAAACACACTGCTGTGTATAAACAACCTTTTGTGCCGTCCTCATCAGTGATGCATTTCTTATGCTGCTGCAGGTTGGATAAGAAATGCAAATCGGCCTGTCAGCTCTGATCAAAGCTCTGACAGCATAAACACACACAAAGGGAGATAAGCAGAAAATTCTTTCCTTACATATTCATATCTCTTTGTTTTTTCTTAAAGCTGACTTGATAAAGGGTGCAGCTGGGGCATGTCAGGATATCAAAGAGCAGCAGGCCGCTCAGCTTTATACGTTTAGAGTGAACCCTCACGCTGCTGTGATGGCAGCATTTCGCTCAGCTTATCCTCCCTGCTCTGAGCTCTGACGGGAACCAAATGTCCAATTGGAATGAGCTTTCTTTATGAGGGAAATGCATTCATGACACATGTGAGTGGGGGCATGTTCAAACTACAGTAAAAGTGGTTCAGTTGAAATGATTATCCATTTTTGTCTGTGTAACATACTGTCTATGAGACTGTTCCAACTTACGTTAAACAGTGGTTCACAACATATTTTTCTTTGATGCTCACAGTTTGCATACACTGTATAAGTGTTTAAACTGTTTAAACGTTTTTTGTTTTTTTTCAAGCAAGCTATGACAGGATGAAGGGATGGGATTTCACTCAATCCCGAAGGCTCTGTTGACCATAGTTTCTGATATGTAGAATAGTCTGTAATTCTTATTTCTGACTGGACTGCAGACATTATTTTACCAATCTTTCAGGCTGGTGAAATGATAAGTCTTGTCTCTTTATATCCACAAGTTGTTGCTGTCAGTTTGCATCTAAATGTTTCAGTCAGTGAATGTATGTATTTTGTCAAGTTCAAGACAATTATGCCCTCTTGCAATCTTGAGCCCCCCCCTCCTTGAAAAAAGGCACGTCCACCCTAGTAAATGCCTCTTAAACACTTTCCCAAAGCATTCAAAATCCAGATGCTAGCAGGTCTTGGCAGGTTTTTTGACCTGTGTAAAAAGGGCATTAAGCATGTTGCAAACTGGGATGTTAGAGACAGAGATGTAAGTAAATAGATAAATAAAACACTGTACATCCCAGTATCAGTTTTTACTGGGGTTTCTGGAGTTAAAATAAATAAAGTGAGAGAAAGACAGAGAAGTCTTCGTCCGTTTTATATATGTACCCCAAAAGGACAGTCCTAAAGAAACCAAAAGAAATACAAGTTGTGCATCTGTGTTGAGCAGGCTGGTCTGATTCTCCAGTTGTTACATAACTAGCCGACAGTGTGTGATGGTGGTGGGGGGGGGGCTTTCAATTCATTTCCATCGTTCTCACAGATCAAAGGCTCTGCCCTGCTCTCTGCTGCAGGCTGTGAACTATAACTTTATTTCTCCTCCCACTCTCCTCCATACATAACGATCTGAGAGTGGATACTATTACCCATGACTGTGTGTGTGTGTGTGTCTGACTTTATTTGTATATAACTTCCAGTTTTCAGCTCAGAATGTTGTGTTTCTGATCTTTGATTGCTTTTCCTGTCTCATGTTATGTAAGAGCTCCGGCCCACGCAGTCAAGCTGAGAAAATTCCCAGCGACAAGAGGGCCAGGAAAACAGCCTTTGATGACAGTTAAAGGAGCTTTCCATAAAAACTTGAAAGTTACTCTTCATCCATGGAGCAAACCGTTAGCTGTAGTTGTGGTATTGTTCTTTACTATCTGATTGTAGGCCTTTTTTGACTTTCATAAAACACACCAGTGATTTGAAATTAGACTCCTACTGGGGACAATTTTTGATAACAACATTAGAGTGTAATTTTATTATATAAATTATTTGCCCACTCTACCAGCATTTTAAACATTTAAAAGCACGGTATTCTCACCCAAGAGGCTGCCTAGTTCTTTAACTGTATGACAAAAACAGATGCAGCATTTTGTATTGACAACATTTGAGATAATATTGGTTATACATGCAGTAGTTACAGGGATTCCCAAAGTGTGGTGCTGTGTATGGGAACTCTCTTCTTCCTGAGATGGCTCAGGTCCTTCAATGTCTGCAGTGATATGATGTGCATGTTTTATCACACTGTCATTGAGAGCGCGCTGTTGTCTGCTGGGGGAGTTGCACTACTGACAAAAACTGTAAGCGTCTGTACAAACTGGTGAAAAAGGCTGGTTCTGTAGCAGGCAGAAGGCTCCAGCCTCTCAGTGCTGTGGTGGAGCAACGGATGAGGAGGAAATTATATTCTGTTTTGGAGAACAATAAACATCCTCTCCACAGCAGGACAGAGGAGTAGCTGCAGTGAGAGGCTCATCTCACTGCGCTGCAGGACTGAGAGGTTCTGGAGGTCCTTTGTTCCCACAGCCATAAGGCTTTTTAAAGGTTTATTTATGGTCGCCTACAGAGAGCTATGGAGAATCACTTTTCCGGTTTAGCGCCTTCCTTGGTCAAAATTATTTGCATTTCAAAATCAACAACTCCAACAACAGTCTTTCTCTCTCGGTCGCCATCATTCACTGTGAGGAGTGAAACGGAGCCGGAAGGTAAACAATCAATCAACGACTTTCACGATAGAAGTCGCGAGATTGAGCCGTCTAGCGTAGCGACGCCTACTGATCGGGAGGTGAATTGCCTTGCGTATCCGACAACCCAACGGAGAACTTCGAAAGGACGGAGACGGATTGACAGATAGCGACGGAGAAGAATACTGAGGCCTTAACAGTGACTGCTGACATGTTCTTCTCAAATGTAATGAATGAATGAATTTATTCATTTATTATTATTGTCATTATTATTGTTCTAATATACAATCATTGAAAATATATATTTTTTTAAATTAGCTCCTTGACTAATTGAATTTCCCAAACTGGGGGATGAATAAAGTATTTTTCTATTCTATTCTATTCTATTCTATTCTATTCTATAATACTCAGTTCAAAATTAAAGTAAGGCATAGTGACTCCAGTTGTTTGCTCCTGTGAATGACATAAAGGGCTTCTTACACTTGTAATTAACTGTGGGGGTTTAACATGACCCCTTGACAGTTTTGCATGTTATCATCACTTTCCCATGCTAAAAGGAGAATAAACAAAAAATGAACCCTCCACTAATAACAGTTTGTCCATGCTAGCTAATACCCCAAAAGCAGAGCATATACTCTTGCACCAGAGACCAATTCCTTTCAGTCATTTTTTGCCACGAACATCTGGTTCCCAGCCATGATTCATGGAGGAGTGTTTCCCTCCCCCTGGTCCTGGTTCGTGGTCGGGGATAGGACTGGGTTCTGTGACAAGGGGAAGAAATTCTCTGGTGTCAACTTTCCATAAGGTTGTGAACCTTATGGAAAGTTATCTGGCAGGCCAGGGGAAGGATATGTTTAGACGATGGTGGTGGTTTGGGGGTAGGAGGCCTGAATGAATATTTGTGCAAGAGGATGTTTGAGTCAAGCCAAATGAGACGTAGAAGAAAAAAGCACAAAAAAACCCCATCTTATTTTAGGATTATTTTGAATTCAAGTTTGCTATTCCTATTTAACAAAGATTAGTTTCTGGTAATTGAGATAATTATCTACAAAGTTAATTTAGAATTGTATTTTATTACATTAATTTGATGGCATTTTATCCTAAACTAGAAATTTTTGCTCCTTTTTGCAATAAATAGAATAGAATAGAATAGAATAGAAAAATACTTCAGTGGGGGCAATTCGAATTAGTCAAGTGGCGAAATCTTTTTTTTTTATATTTACAATGATTATATATTAGAACAACAATGATACTAATACTACTACTACTATTACTACTACTACAAATACTACTACTACTAATAATAAATTAATAAATACAAAAATTAATTTGAGAAAAACATGTCAGCAGTCACTGTTAAAAAGCCTCATGGTTGTGGGGGCAAAGGACCTCCTGAACCTTTCAGTCAGGCTGCAGTGAGATGAGCCTCTCACTGCAGCTGCTCTTCTGTCCTACCAGGATGCTGTGGAGAGGATGTTATTGTTCTCCAAAATAGAATATAATTCAGTTCAAGCGATACTCCGGAGTAGATTCAACCTGGGGTCATTTGAACCGTGATATCCAGCCAAGTAGCCCACCCGCAGTTTTTTCGATATTGGCTGAACATCAGCTGAGTTACTGAGTTATCCCGAATAGCTTCGTACAAGGGTTAATGGATCCTGGCAGTATCTCCAAAATTACCACACTAAAATCACATGCCATGACACCAAACTTCTACAGTAGTACAAATGTCAGATGGATTTGGAAGTTTGTACATAGTCCAGGAGTTTATTATTATCAACACAAGCCTGATAGCTTTTCTGCTGCTAAAGCTGTGTCGACGTCACTTCTGGGAGCTGGGAGCTTCAAAGTAAGATGAGGGTTGATCTACTACTGTAGACAACAAAGCAAGGCTGCTCAATTTCTCCATTGATAAAATAATTTCACAACTCTACAACATAAAAATTTATAAAAAAAACATGTAGAATATAGCATATACTTTTGGTGTCATGGCATGTGATTTTAGTGTGGTAATTTTGGAGATACTGCCAGGATCCATTAACCCTTGTACTAAGCTATTCGGGATAACTCAGTAACTCAGCTGATGTTCAGCCAATTTCGAAAAAACTGCGGGTGGGCTACTTGGCTGGATATCACGGTTTAAATGACCCCAGGTTGAATCTACTCCGGAGTATCGCTTTCAGTCTTACAGAAAATAATAAACTGTCATTTTCTTACTGAAAGATAATGTTGGTGCAGTGCAGTGTTAATGCTTAGCTTTTGGGAACCAGTTCATTCGTAAGCACGACAGTGACAATTGTTGTCAATTCATGAAGCACTTAGACTGAAAGAAATAAAAAATAAAACTTCTAGACTCAAAGAAGCAGTTCAAACACAGACATGCAGATCTGCACATGAAGTTCTTTGTGAGAAAGTTTATTTTGTCAGCACAGTGTCAATGTTGCAATTGATAATTATTTTGAACTGTTTCTCATCATTATGTCAGGAGGCTGCCGTTATTACTATTTACACCAGTCACAATTGTAAGCCATATTGTATGTACAGCCTTTTTTTTCCAAATTAAATTATTTGGAATGAAAGATCCTAATGTAATCTCTTTTTTTGCGTGTGTCAGATTTATTATTAGGGATTACCGATTTAACTGGGTTTGGCACTGACTACCAAACTTCTGTGTGGCATTTTCTTTAGAGAGAAAGGAGAAATAGAGCTTGAGCTGAGATTCAAGTTGTTAGTTGAACAAATTATAGTTTTAGGGCTCCATTGCAGATTTGTAAAGGTTACTCTGATTCCGATGGGCTTCTCCTAATATCAATACCCTCAAAGACGTAGCAGTGGCACAATGAAGGCTCAAAAAATGAGAGATGGCAGTTTTAGATTGTGCATTATTTTGTATTAGTCAGCATTCATTTGACGTAATGGAGAACACCAATCGTGTATTTTGGACTCTTTTTCTGACCATGGATTTTTGTTCTAGCCAACAACAACTAACAGCAAAGTTGAACACTGACAGATATTTACAAACTGGGGTCTTTTCTCTGACAGTCAAATGACCAGTTTCTGTCCAAAACCAATTTTTGTGGCTTGCCACTTTAAAGATTTTTAGCCATCTTAAAAGTGGCAAGTGTGACTTCTATGACAGTTTTATGTAATCCAAAATGTAGACATATTACAATATTTGGAAGCAAACCCAGGCATCTTGCTATTTTTAAACCTTTCTTGTGAAACTGAAAATGTTTTGCTATTCTGCAATCTAAAATGTTCTAATTCACCAACCAAACATTAAGATTAAGATCAGATTTATTGCCATGCACACAGTGATACACTAAATTTCTCCTCTGCTTTTAACCCATCCAGGTTGGCACCTGTTGAAAACACACATGCACAGGGTCACACACTCAGAGAGACTGATGCCATACACTGGAACAGTGGGCAGCCATTCACAGCACACGGTACAGTGCCTTGCTTGGGAATTGAACTGAAGTAGGCGTACCCAGAGCAGGTTGTTAGTCTATCATGGACACAGACAACAACGCACACTCACAATTAAAGATTAATTTACAATCACCAACTGAAAGAATACAGGTCCAAAAAGCTTCAAATCAGAAACCTTTTCTCTGTGAGGTAACAGTGCAAATGCACTGTTGCTGCACCACCGTGTTGCCTTTCTCGTTTTAACCGTACTAAAGTAATTTCTGAACTATTTTGCACAGAGCTCTGTCTTGTTTGTAAGTTTTGAATGTATTTTGATCACCTTAAACTGTAACATTAGCATTGACATGCAAAGATGGAGATTATCATCTGCATTTGTAACCATAAAATACAACTACAGAAATAAACTACAGAGAAACCAGAGGTTGGTTTAACTTCACCAAAACATGCTTCACATGCATCAGTCCAGTCACAGAGCAGATGATGGTGTGTTTCCTTTCGTGGTGTAACCTCAAAGAGCCTGGGCCTTCAGTCACAGACTGAGTGCTTTTTCCTTGTGCCGAGAGAACCCAAAGTGAGGAGGAAAGCCAAGCTTTCACTGTGGCTGACCTACTTTCACAAGCAGCTAACATCAATTGGGAGGAAAATGGGTATAAAAAAATGGAAACCAAGCCTCAATCACTGCATTTAGGGGCTGCATTCAGTTGCTCTAAATATGAATGTTCAGGAGCTCCTCTTTAATCTTTTGGGAGATTTTGACATGCCTTTGATTCTGTTTTTTTTTTTTATTTTGGCCTTTTGGTATTTTAGTGTGGAATTTTAGAGAGATTTTTCTCTTTACCAACAATATGAGAGAACAGTGGCTGTGGGAAATCCTTCATAAGCCCTATTCGGACGGGACTAGTTCAATGGGGGGACGTATGGTAATGTTGGTTAACCAGACGACGCCAGGGAGAAGAAATGACCAATTCGGACGGGACAAGAAATCCCTGTAATATTCATCTAACATGGGAGGAGTTGTTGGTTACGCACAACCGTCACATCCTGGATGCTATGCACGTCTTCATTTCACTTCCGTAAACCCCATCTGACATCAGACATGGTGCCGACCATGCGTGCTTGCAAGCAGCGCTTCATCCAGAACCTCCATGTTTGCAAACAGACACACAGGTTGTTTCTCTCTTTAAAAGGATGTGACGACATATTA
The DNA here is from genome assembly GCF_027942865.1 of Odontesthes bonariensis. NCBI lineage: Eukaryota > Metazoa > Chordata > Actinopteri > Atheriniformes > Atherinopsidae > Odontesthes > Odontesthes bonariensis. The sequence continues at coordinate 37,626,658 of NC_134509.1, forward strand.
CGACATACTTATTACCGAAGGTCGCATTCGCACGGGATTAGTATTACCTATGGTAGATACTCCGGACCGTTTCACAGGAGGTAGAATTCTCGGCAAAGTTTACCGACATACTCCGCTATCTTTACTAACATGGCGCGTTCGGACGGGACTAGATTTCCCGGTTATTATTACTTTACCCCAGGTCCCCCCATTAAACTAGTCCCGTCCGAATAGAGCTATAGAGAGCTAGAATAGACAAACGTCACCTTATATAACTTCCCAACAACCCAACAAACAAACAAACTGGCAAAAACATTTAGGATCTTTGTATGCTCCAGAAGAAGGACTTTGTGTTTAAACTGGTACACAAATTCCCAACAGGACTGATTCTATAACACCATCTGAACCCTCTCAAACAAACATGTGAGAAACTGAAACGATTTATTCAGGTTATTGCTGCTTCCATGGTGGTTTCCATGAGCGATTGAATCATGTGATGTACTTTACTTTTCCATTCTGCATTTTTTGCTTAGGTTTAGTTAGATTAAGTCAGGGGTCTCCAACCACCGGGTCGCGGACCGGTACCGTTTTTTTTTTAAATAAAAAAAAAAGACATGGAAATCGGGAATTCTTTCATTTCACTCGCTAGATTCTATACTTGGAAAATGCATAGATTGCATTATAGGAGGCCGATTGTGCACGTTTATTTTTTTTCAATGATGACTGTCTGTCTGTCATCATATCCTAATTTGTAAAAGCGTCTGCTAAATGTAATGTCTGTTTAACGTAAAGTAACCCCAACCTAACCCAACCCAACCCCCCCCCAACCGGGCCGCAGGGACCCCTGGATTAAGTGACAATTTGTAATATGCCAAGTATTGTTGTTCACCTGACCCCATTTTAGGACCTGATAAGGAACAGAATTTTTTTTCATTATGTCCTGATATGTATGATCTAAGAATTGAAAAAGGGTGTCATTTCATTTTCACATGAGTGTATTACTATATTCACATGAATGTATTCACCAACATGATATATGTCACATGTTAAAATTTCTGCTTTGCAGATAATTTCCTCTCAGTTTCAAATAAGGTGCATTTTTAACAAAAGCATTTTATGCTGCAAAAGTGCTGTTGTCAGGATTAGCAAAGGGAAGCAGACCCAAGTGCAGACAACGGTGTAAAGAAAGGCGCATGGTCTTTGTAGATTTATTAAAACAAACAGTAACTGCAAGGAACAAACGTAAAATCTTCAGGGGAAACAACTCAGGAACATGAAGGCTACAATGTGAAATTATCCAACAATGACCAACTGTAAACCTGGAGTATACATACAAAGGGAACTAATGACAAAATAAGTAACCCATGTGTGACAAGAAGAGGAAGTAAATCTCAACAGAGTACAAATAGGAAAAACTCAAAATAAAAAATAAAACAGGAAATTAATTGAAGACAACAAAGAAAACCCGAGCATAGGAAAACCCAGAACATTTTGAAACACAAAAACTCACAGATCATGATAGCTGTGACTTTTTTAAAAAGATCTTCACTCATAAATATTACTTATATGTGGCATTGGACACTTTCATCTGAAATTGTTGAAGAAAATGACTCACTCACGACTGTGCATCTCTCTGAGGTGAGACTAAAAATAAATGACTCAATGGCTTGTCACCCTCAGAGCAGATGGTGACCAAAATACATTTAATGTACCCCCATCAAGGCTGTGTGGAGAGGTGGTGGGGGGTTGCTGGGTAAACTAATACCTATACTTAACCAAAGTTCCAGGGAGAGTATAAAAATAACACAAGCTATACATTCCTAATACCACTTAGCGTAAAGTCCCTCTTCTAACTGTGTGTGTGTGTTCTTATTCTGAACACATGAAGTTATATTTAAAACAAACATTTGAACCCTGACCAAGTAAAACCTAAAACCTCCTGCACCCTTTAAGCCCATCATGAATAACCGCCTTACTTGTGAGAACCCTCAATGACTGCTTAGCTCATCCTCAAACATGCCTATTAGTCATCCCATGGTGCCAAAATGACGAAATGTTATATTACATTTCAAACACGTCCTCATATTTTGATCTATTCATTCCATTATGAATTATGATTTATTTGTTCATACATTTATATTTCTCATTTAAATGTGTAAGTGGGACTGCTGACCTTTCCAGTAAGAACTCTGCCTCTTATCCTATCACAGATGGGACAGTCTCCTGCTCCCCCTCGACCCTAACGATGATAAAGTGGGTATGAAAAGTAGATGGATGAACGTGTGAGTGTGTTTGAATCACTTTATTTGTGTTATAAGTGCTGTATAATGCCGGATTTACTTATGTACTAAGTTTCTAAAACACTTCTAATATGCTTTTCAAAATATGCTTGCCTCTTGAAAAAGGTACAAACTTTTCAGAAAGGTGCTCACTTGCCAAAACTTTCTTTTTCCATCAATCCATTTTCTATTCCAGCTTAATCCAATTCAGGGTTGTGGGAGGCCTGGAGCATATCCCAGGTGACATTGGGCAAGCGGCGGGGTACAACCTTGATGGGTCGCCAGGTAACACAGAGACAAATCAGAGAAAAATGAGACAATCACCAATTAACTTAACATGCCCGGTTTTTGACAGAGGGAGGAAGCCGTAAAGGACCCATGCATACACGGGGAGAAGATGCAATACAGAAAGGCCCGAGGTGGGATTCGAATGAGGAGCCCTCTTGCTGTGAGACAAGTGATAACCACCATGCAGCTCCAAAACTTTCTCATTAGCTAAAATGCTCTCTGTTTGAATATGCTCTTACTTTGGTGTACAAACTAATACTATCATCCTGTTTTATATTGATTTTGGTAACCAAAATAGTCCATCCTGAAAACATACCACAAAATTGCTTCCATGTGAAAGAGAAGTCCTCACATTTTAGAAACATTGGGCCTCATGCAAGAACATTTTCGTATTTTTATTCTAAATTTCTCTCACTTTTTTCGTATGAAGGTCTCGTACGAACACGCCACGTCAGATTCAACAAACGCTCTTAACTTCGGAAAAAGTGTGTAGACGACCTGCGTAAATGATGAATCACACCTGTGCGTATCTAAGTTCACGTGCACGAGGATAGTAGATTTGCATACTCCACGCCCAAAATAATACCATATAAGGCTGTGCTTCCTCGCTCCCGTGCCAGGAAGTGTTGAGTGTTGAGTCATGAGAATGGCATCAAAGCGCAAAAAGAACAACTTTAGGGGCTCTGAGATTGAAGTTCTGCTTTCAGAGATCCAAAAAGGAAAATCTGTCATTTTTAGCAGTATCAGCAGTGGAATTACGGGACCTGCTAAAGCGAAGAAATGGGAAGCAATCACGAGTGCTATTAATTCTGTGTCACCTGTAGTTCGCAATGTCACCGAAATAAAAAAATAAATGGTTTGATATGAAAATGGCTTAAAAAAAACGTCTCGCCATGGGCAGGCGATCGATGACTTCAACTAAAGCCGTGCAATCAGTTGTTGCCTCATCATGATGGCACTTTGATGGGGCGGTCCATGAGGGGGGTCTTCTGGCACCACACCTTCTGTTCTGCCTGTGCTGGTTCAGGTTGTAGGAGACCGTTCATGGCAATATTGTGCAAATCTGGCATGCCTTCTCTGGGCTATTTGTCCCCCGCTGTATTGAGACACACCCACCTGGCCTTCAGCTCAGTGTGCTCCACGACAGCACGGGTGCTTTGATGCGTATATGCGTCTCGTGCTCCAATTATGATTGGCAGTCCAGCCACGGCATGAAAGTCCCTCTTAATTTGTATTTGTTGGACAGCGGTGTATGGTTGATAAACTGATGAGAGTTTTGATGACCAAGGGGAGCGCACGACTCACAGGGGACACACCCGATCTGTCTCCAGTCTCCCTCTGAAAGGTTCCCGTGGCCAAAAATCCAAGGATGGTGAGGACCTGGGCGTGTGGTGGAATCGGGTTTGATCGGCGTGTTTTTCTCTGGAGTTGTGGCTCTAGCAAGCTGCATATTTGTAGCAGCACAGTCTTTGGGAATCTTAATCGCGATGTCAGCCATTTGTCTGTCTCCACATGGTCTCTTCCAAGAGCCTGACGCACTAAGGCATCCAAAAGTAGCAAGACAGCCGCTGCGCTTCCCGTTACAGATTCAAATGAACCTTCAATAAGTGCACAATTCAAGTCAAACAGAATAATGTCAGCATAATTATGGGGTATAATGTATATTTATTTATGTTTTCTTCAAAGTAATTAAATATAAAATCCATTTGTCAAGCAAACGTGATTTGAATAACAGCGGAATATTTTACGAAACTCCTACGACAGGTCTGGATCACTCGTAAATTCTGTTCGTACCTGAAAGAAAACGTAAAATACGAAAAGATTGGTGAATGCGCAAATTCTCTTAAATCACTCGTACGGACGATTTAAGAACAAATCTGTGCGTACGAACGGTTCTTGCATGAGGCCCATTGTGATATATATAACAGGCCTTCACTTGTCCACAACAACTGTACTTCATTTTATAAATTTGGAAACTGTGAACATTGTCCTCAGTTCAGGGAGATGAGCACATTTTCCCAAAAAATAAAAAGTCAAAAAAATTATGTTATAATTGTGGCTCCCCACACATCTTTGATATAAAATAAAAGGCAATTCTTTGTTGAAAAAATGTTCTCTTGAAAGAAATATCCTGCACAGAAATGTCCAAAAATGGGTAATTTTTCAAATGTTCTATTTCCAAAATTGTAGCCCTGCGCTGGGTAAGAAATATTTCTGTTAGTAGTTGTCACAGATAACAACTTCCTTTGTTAAATTAGTCCAAAAATATATTACTTTTCAATTTCTAGACTTGCAGGGGTGGGTTCTTATTTCATGGGACAAGATTTTTCTCACTGTCACCACTGCCAGTCAGGACTTCAGGAGTCATCTAAGTTCAAAAGAACTCAAAAATAGTTGTTCAGTTGTATCACTGGTAGATGGAGACAAAGATTAGGCAAAACAGATCTTCTAGAGACAGAAATGTGCATGCAGGGGGCATTTGTTTAGCTAATATCAGAAATACAGGCCAAACATACAGTGAATGAACCTCAGGGTCGACTGGCTTAATTTCTTTTTTTCACAGCTTTTTCTTTCAGGGGATTTTCCTAATCACCTCCCCCTTGCATTGATCTCTTTGTTTGTTGCCTATGACCTCATACATCAATTTAATCAATTCTAGTATTGTTCTATTCAACTTTCATCTATTTTTAAAGGTATCGGTATGAGTGTCTGCCCCTCGGGATGGGTCCAATATCTTCTTTCGCATGGTCATAACAGGTGTCTCTATATCTTATCCTCCATCCTTGAGAGCACACACTCATCATTTCCAAAAATACCAAAGAATATCTAAACAAGGCGGCATACACTGTGCAAACAAGAGCATGCGTGATTATTCTAGACTCAAACTGTTACAGAGGATGCGCATGAAGCAATACATGTGTCTCTGGGGTTCATTCTCAACATTTACAACCTCACAATCACAAGAGAATCCATTTATACTGGCCTAAAATAAATGGAGCATCGCGGTAGTTCTGGCAGACCACGTAGTCAACGCGCCCTTGCCTATTGGCTGACGCCGACCCAACCCCTATGGCTCCACAACCAGCTGCGCTCAATGGGTAATCAGCTCCTGCTCGCAATTGGACGCTGGCATTTGGGGCACTTCATTTAAACTTGGTTTGATGTCACTGCTTTTTTTTTTGCTTTCTGCTTGCACCCACCACCTCCCCTGCTCCACCGATTTTTCATTGCCAACAATGTCATACTGTTGTTCATTGTTGCTTGCTCTGTTCTAGGGGGTTTGTTGCCTTTACAGCAAATGGAAGGCACTCCACCTGAGGATGCTGCTGTTCCCTGTCTGGCTTCCATGGAGCTCATGGAAAAGTCGGGAACTTCCTCCGAACAGAGCCATACCGCCAAACACAATTGTATGCATTCAGAATAAGCTTCTGAAATTCATCTCTGTTTCTCGTCTCGTTTTGACGAGAGTGGTTCTGACAGAAATACATTTATATAGTGCTTTTCTAGTCTTGTTGACCAGTCAAAGCTTTCTTGCCCAGCCTCACTTCACCATGTTCAACATGTGATTAAACCACTGACCTTCAGAATGCCAGACAACCACTCTTTCTGATAAGATAGAGCTGCCCCTAAAGCTTTGAACTTGAATATATGGCGATGGCACTAAGGGTTCGAAACAATCAGCTTCCTAGTGTGGCAGCTACAGAGGTTTTCGCTGTAGCAATGATCAGCAGTGGAGGCTCATACAAAGGTACGGCCATCACAGTATAATTTTTTAATATTATAGATAATAATATTTAAGATTCAGACAGCCAAGATTGAGAAAAAAGACTTGCATGTTATATTTCTAGATCTAGCAAATGCATTTGGTTCAGTGCCACATAGCCTTATTTGGGAAGCATTTGAGTATTTTAGAGTGCCTGTAGTAGTGGTTAACTTAGTAAGAGCATATTTTCAAGATATTAGACTGTGCTTAAGTACAGCAGGTTTCACAACAGGTTGGCAGAGGCTAGAAATAGGCATTATGGCAGGGTGTACAATTTCTCCATTAGCATTTACAATGGCCATGGAGATAATTATTAGAGCTTCCAAGTGGGTTGTAGGAGGAGAGAGACGTCAGGATGGCATACGCCTTACGCCAATTAGAGCATACATGGATGATATGACGTTAGTGACTACAACAGTACCATGTATGAAGAGAATACTTGAGAGACTTGATAAAAATCTAAAGTGGGCTGGGATGAAAATCAAACCTACTAAGTCTAGAAGTATCTCAATAAGTAGAGGGAAATTAAGTGATAGAAAGTTTGTAATAGATGAAGAAAGCATTCCAATAATAAGAGAAAAGGCAGTGAAGAGTTTAGGCAGGTGGTACCAGGCAGACATGAATGATGGAAAGCAGTCAGTGCAGTTTCGTGAAGATGTTGTTGAGGGACTGGATAGAATAGATAAATCAGAGCTTCCAGGAAAGTTGAAGCTGTGGTGTCTGCAGTTTGGATTGTTTCCTAGGTTGATGTGGCCACTGTCTGTGTATGAGATTCCATTATCTGTTGTAGAAAAAATGGAAAGATTAGTTAGCTTTTATATTAGGAAGTGGCTAGGTGTTCCTAGATGCTTAAGTACTGTGGCACTGTATGGGAAAGGCATACTCCAGCTCCCAGTATCTAGTCTAGTAGAGGAGTTTAAATGTACTAAAGTTAGGACAGAGCTCCTGTTAGCTGGGAGTAAAGATGTGGTAGTTAGTAAGGTGGTTCCAAACCCAACCAAGGGGAGGAAATGGAAACCAAGATTGGCAGCTCAGGAGGCAGAAGCAACTCTTAGACATACAGAGATTGTGGGTAATGTGCAAATAGGCCGGGGAGGCTTGGGGCTTGGCCCAGGCAAACCAGTGTGGAGTAGAGCAGGTCCCAAGGAGAAGAGAAAGCTAGTTGTTGAGCAGATTCGTAGACAGGAGGAAATGTTAAGGGGTGCAAAGGCAGTGGCTCAGGCTAAGCAGGGACGGTGGGTGAATTGGGAAGGTGTAGAAAAGAAAAAGCTTAGTTGGAAAGAACTGTGGAGTATGGAGGAAAGGAGTATTAGATTTTTGATAGGGGCAACATATGATGTATTGCCAACTCCCCAGAACCTAAAACTCTGGGTAAATGGAGACCCGTTATGTTCGTTATGTTCAGGTACTGCAACTCTAAAGCATATTTTGTCAGGTTGTAAGGTTAGTCTGTCACAAGGCCGGTATACATGGCAACATGACCAAGTATTAAGAAGTTTAGCTGCAGGTATTGAAGATAAACGAAGGCAGGTAAACTTAGGAGGGTCCAAGGTACAGAGAGTTGCAATTCAGTTTGTTCAAGAGGGGGAGAAAGTTAAAAAGACGATAAGGAGGCACGGCAGCTTGGAGGATGCTTGTGATTGGGAGATGCAGGTAGATTTAGGAAATAAGCTTGTTGTTCCCCCGGAAATAGCCTCTACAAACCTAAGGCCTGATATAGTCTTGTGGTCTAGGAGTAGAATGAGAGTCTATTTCATAGAGCTGACTGTTCCTTGGGAGGAATTAGTAGAGGAAGCATATGAAAGGAAAAAGCTTAGATATGTGGAGTTGGGGGCAGAAGCAGAGCAGCGAGGATGGAAGGTTAGAATCTGTCCAGTGGAAGTAGGATGTAGAGGATTTGTTGCAAAGTCTGTTGTCTCATTGTTGAGGGAGCTGGGTGTAAGTGGACAGAGTGTGAGAAAAATAGTGAAGGAGGTTTCAGATAAAGTAGTAAAATCCAGCCAGTGGATTTGGATTAGAAGATGCAATAGCAACTGGGGGCCCAGCAGGGGGGGCACTTAGGGTAAACAGACTTTTGAAAAAGCAAAGAAGAAGTTCAAGCTATTTAAGTGGAGGGTTTGGCACATGTGATCCTTTTGAAACCAGGCGGCCATTTTGGGTGAGTTGGCTTGGAGTGAGTTGTATGGATTTGTTTTTGATGGCATTGTTAGTGATTATAGGATTGTTTAGGTGAGTTTGTCTGCTGAATCTGCTAGTGTGTCTTGTCCTTCCTCCACCTCTGGCACCCTCTATATTTTCATTACCCCTACCCGAACCAGGGTTTGAATCCCAGTCCTGCTTTTCTTACCTCTTTTATTTCTTCCCCTACCCGAACCAGGGTTTGCATCCCCACCCCACAGTGACTGGTGTGCAGTTGGTGAGAGTGAGTTGTATGGCTTTGTTTTTGCTGGTATTTTAGTGATTATAGGACTATTTAGGTGAGTTTGTCTGCTGAATCTGCTAGTGTGTCTTGTCCTGCCTCCACCTCTGGCACCCTCTATATTTTCATTACCCCTACCCGAACCAGGGTTTGAATCCCATTCCTGCTTTTCTTACCTCTTTTATTTCTTCCCCTACCCGAACCAGGGTTTGCATCCCCACCCCGCTGTAACTGGTGTGCAGTTGGTGAGAAGCTGAGGTAGATTATGGTTGTTGTGGTGTGAGGGGCAGTGTTGGCTGGCATTAGGGGGGTGACTCTGGGACGCCAGTGGTCATTGTCTAGCCTCCTGGAGGTGTCGTGGGCCCAACTAGACGAAACACTGATGAAAGGAGGTTCCCACCTGATGACCCCAATGATATGTTGGTCAGCACTAGAGATGCGCGGATGACGTATTTTCCCATCCGCAACCGCTGCAAAAATATATATATCCGCCCGCTATCCATTTGCACAAACCTTTTTTCACCGATTTTCAAAACCGAATCCACCCGCCATCCGCCGATAGGTGTAGGTCTATTGAAGGTGCCTTGGCTATTTGTATCGGCTTTTTCAAACAGCGTAGTTCATTATATCTTGCCAATAAGGGTCCTATGTGCTAACTGTAGAGAACCGGAACTGTGTATGCTAATATTTTCTTACGTTTCTTCAGACATTATCACATCCAAAATGTGTTATATGTAAAAAAATATATGTTAATTAGGCCTATATTATTTTGATAATAAGGAGATATTATAACAAATCAATATTATACAGAATCACACGACAGATATTGAAAACACAACACTGTTTTACTGTAGCAGAGATCTCGCGGAAGTAGATCAGAACATAAACAACATACAACCAGCTATAAAGAGCAAACAGCAAAAATAGCAAAAAACTTGATTATTTTTTTTTAACACTGTGCAGGAACAGAATTGCATCTACTGTATCGGGATTCAGGCGAGAGCACCTGGCTCAATGATGCGCCCTGCTGCGCTGAAGGAGCGCTCGCTCGCAGCACTTGTTGCTGGAATGCATAAACAACATACAACCAGCTATAAAGAGCAAACAGCAAAAATAGCAAAAAACTAGATTTTTTTTTTAGCACTGTGCAGGAACAGAATTGCATCTACTGTATCGGGATTCAGGCGAGAGCGCCTGGCCTCAATGATGCGCCCTGCTGCGCTGAAGGAGCGCTCGCTCGCAGCACTTGTTGCTGGAATGCATAAAATTCGCTTGGCAAGGTGCTGTAGTCGTGGAAATGTCTGGTTTTGTTTTTCCCAGAACGAAAGTAGATTTCCGTCTTCTGATCCATCGACATGGAAGTTTGTAGAGGAATACTCCTCTACTTCACCTAATCCATCTCCCGCATCTTCCTCCCACTCCGAGAAGTCAATCCTTGGCTTTTTCGATTGAGCACCACCAGCAGCTGTACAAAATACAGATACAATCAAATGTGATAAATAATGTATAAGGTATAATACATAATCTGAATTGCATTACTCATAACAACCCATTTTAATTCTCTACACACCTTTCTCTGTGTCCGGTATGGGCTCTGGGTCGCGTTCGTCTCCCTCGCGCCTGACTCTCTCGCCTTCCTCCGGCAGAAGTTCCCGAACTTGACTTATGACTTCTTTTCTCTCCTCTTCGGTCAGCATTTTTAACGACTTAAATTTTGGGTGGAGAAAGGTGGCTATTTTGTGCGTGGCTGTGGGGCGCATCTTCTCCTCCAGAAAGACAGACGCACGGGAGCGGAGGCTTTTCATGTAGGGCACGTCTCCAAACTTGGGCTCACAGTGTTTCTTAAGTTTAGAAAACCACAGCAACACCATGTGGATTGTTGGGTAGCGTTCCCCCTCAAGCTCAACAATTGCTGCCTTGAAAATGGTGAGAAAGTCGATCAAGTGGGTCAGTTGATCCAGGTGTATGCCATTTAGGCGATGCTCTTGGTCCCGGCTCTCCAGCAGATCGCGTATGTCCTCGTATTGTGAGCGGATGGACTCCAGCATGGTGATCTTGCTGTTCCAGCGGACATCGCATTCTTGGTACACAGTGTGCTTGAGGCTGGCCACTGCACCGGTTCTGTTCAGGTATGCAACAAGCTCTTTGCAGTACTCCATCATGTCCAAAACATCTTGAATACCATCGACCTCAGCGTTCTTGGTGCAGAAAGTGTGTCTCAGCACCGTGTTGAGGATGTGTGCGGAGCACGGTATCCAATGGAAGCATCGGAGCGCAGCCTTTATATTGGCGCCCTGGTCGCTCACAAAAACGATTTTGTCTGGCTGTATTCCGTAGGAAGCGAGCACACTGGTAATTTGCTCATGAATGTTTTCGCTGTTTTTGTTCAATGTGGGGTCAAACTGCACAGTTGCCAGAATGCGACTTACGAGCTTCCAGTCCGACACATAGTGGCACGTGAGGACGGTGTAGGCCCTCTTCTTGTACTCGTCTGTCAACATATCCGTGGTTACAGCGATGCCACCGTTGCTGCACAAAGCGCTCTGAATGTCCTCAGAGAGTCTCTGCTTGTCGACGGATGCCTGCTGCTTGGCCCGGTCGCAGACAGTCTGCCGATGTGGCAGGATGGCAGCAGCATCCACAGCACCGTACTTAGCACCGACGTCGATCAGGGTTTGTGCCAGTTGACGAAAGCCTTCACCGGACACCGTGTCAAATGGGCGCATGTCACGGCAGCACAGGTCCACACACGCATCGGTTATCTTTCCTCTCGCATCCTGTGGCACTCTCTTGGGGTCGCGGCGGAGGAAACTTGTCAAGGTGCTAGTAGCTGGAGCTTGGGGCTTAGCACATACATGGTGAAGCATGTTGGAAGTACCGGTCTTATGGCTTCCGAACACATATACACATTCACAAGTTTTACAAATCACATAGCCGGCACTGGTGTCATCCGAATTGACCACCTCGTGGAATTTTTCCCAAACGGCACTTTTAGCACCTTTAGGTTTCGTTTTAAGATCAACCGTCTTAAGCCTCTCTCGCACTAACTTTGCTGCCGCTGCCATCTTTAATCTTTGTCAAACGGAGGTGTTCCCGGCGCGCAGTCGTTCAAAGCCACAGTCACTCTGCTAGTTGGCCTTAGTAACGGACACAAACTAACGAGAAGACCTACGCAGGAAATTTAAAACGTGGTTTTGTTTTATACTGTTTGTAATGTATGTTTTCGTTCGTTACCTTTGTAAAATTATGTTTTTTTTTTTGTTTTTTTAGTGCTTCAACCGCAACCCGCCCGAATTTAATTAAAATACAATTTTTCGGCGTGTCATCCGCCCGATCCGCGGTTAATCCGCGGGCTCCGCGGATTAAACCGCCAACCGCGCATCTCTAGTCAGCACTGCTCATTGATCTATATAATACGGAGTGTAGGGAATTATTCACTGAGTCTGGTCCTTTATTTTATTTTATTTTATTTTTTATTTTCTTTAGCACAAGTTTCTTGTGTTTATATTGAAGTCTTGTTGACCAGTCAAAGCATTCTTGCCCAGCCTCACTTCACCATGTTCAACATGTGATTAAACCACTGACCTTCAGAATGCCAGACAACCACTCTTTCTGATAAGATAGAGCTGCCCATAAAGCTTTGAACTTGAATATATGGCGATGGCACTAAGGGTTCGAAACAATCAGCTTCCTAGTGTGGCAGCTACAGAGGTTTTCGCTGTAGCAATGATCAGCAGTGGAGGCTCATACAAAGGTACGGCCATCACAGTATAATTTTTTAATGCACTACTATTGTGGCCAAAGGAATTCAAAATAACAATATTATGATCGATAACTTCAGCTATGAAGTAGGTCGACAATTTAGAGATTCTGACGTGTACATTCTATGTCTGCTTTTGTTTTCAACACTTGCTCATTGTTGTTGCTGGTAAACAAAATTTGCTCCCGTTGCTCTGAGTTGTATTAAGGTTGTTACAGCCAGGATAAAAACAATTACCTCTACAATATGTAACCAAGGGCTGAAGAAAAGCATCTGAATATAGCTAAAACATGAGAAGTTTTTAGCCTTAAAACTATGTGCCTCTGTCTCGTTTTTTTTACACCAACCTTTGTTATGCACATTCCCAGGCATGAAACTGATGTCACACTTCAGAAGTTTGGTTTCCTGCCAGGGACTATTTTGCTTTACAGTACTAACTAGATAAAAAAAAAACAATGTCCCATTAGTAATTAGAGTAAAAAAGAAAATAATCCAAATAACTGTCTCAACCTCAACCAGACTGTTCAAGCAGATTTTCCCCTTTATCAACACTTCCATATTGGATTTGATCAATCTGTCTTTGTTGACAGGCTATGTACCACAGAGTTTTAAGGTTCCTGTATTTACACCTTTACTTAAAAAACCTACTCTTAAACAAAGAAGCGTTAGCTAATTATCAACCTACTGTATATCCAATCTCCCTTTTATGTCTTAAGTTCTTGATAGAATTTTTGCAGCTCAACTTTCTGATCATTGACACAGAAATAATCTGTTTTTCAAGAGTTTCAGTCAAGATTCAGAGTGCATCATAGCACAGAAACAGCACTGGTGAAAGTTACCAATGATCTCCTCTTAGCCTCTGATAGCAGACTTGTGTCTGTTAGATTTGATTCTTTTAGTTGGAAGCTCAAGAACGGACCGGAGTAATTCAAGTGATAATGAAGTCTTTATTTGCGGGTTACAAGTGCAGTATTTCAGCGCTGGTCTCAGTATGACAGAACTCGCAGGAATCCGTCAGACAGAGCCCCTTATTTCCGGTTACAATTTGTATATATGTCTCATAGGTTCACACGGTGGATCCCTTGTTGATCAAATGTGATTGGATATGAATAGGCTCTTCGTACTAACCCAAATAATGTCTCTGAGTAACCCAAACAATGTGTGTGTGTGCTTTTTGCACCTGGATCTCAGGGTTCCCTGTTCTGCCTGGGTCAGTCTCAGTAAAGGTCATGTCTCGTGTCTTCCCTGGAAAAATACTGGGATAATGTCTATGAAATAAGCCAATTTTAACATGTCTGTGCTTGTCCTGTTAGATCTCAGTGCTGCATTTGATGCAATCGATCACAGCTTTCGATAACAAAGGTTTCAACATATTATTGGGATTGAAAGAACTACATTAGGCTGATGTAAGTTTAATTCGCGAATTTAGTGTGTCCGCTGTTCCTTTCACATTGACGATCCGGGCTGGGGTGTCAACTCGATTCGCCATTCGACCCGCGTCGGACCCTAGTCTTTTTGCCGAGCCGAATTTGATGTGAAAGCAATTGACGCGGGATGGACGTGGGCGTGGTGTGACGTGAGGAGTTTCCTCGGTGGCAAGGCCCCGGAGGTGGATGAGGTCCGTCCTGAGTTCCTCAAGGCTCTGGATGTTGTAGGGCTGTCTTGGTTGACACGCCTCTGCAGCATCGCATGGACATCGGGGGCAGTGCCTCTGGACTGGCAGATCGGGGTGGTGGTCCCCCTCTTTAAAAAGGGGGACCGGAGGGTGTGTTCCAACTATAGGGGGATCACACTCCTCAGCCTCCCTGGTAAGGTCTTTTCGGGGGTACTGGAGAGGAGGATCCACCGGATAGTCGAATCTCGGATTCAGGAGGTGCAGTGTGGTTTTCGTCCTGGCCGTGGAACAGTGGACCAGCTCTATACCCTCGGCAGGATCCTGGAGGGTGCATGGGAGTTCGCCCAACCGGTTTACATGTGTTTTGTGGACTTGGAGAAGGCGTTCGACCGTGTCCCTCGGGGACTCTTGTGGGGGGTGCTCCGGGAGTATGGAGTGCCGGACTCCTTGATATGGGCTGTTCGGTCTCTGTATGACCAGTGTCAGAGTTTGGTCCGCATTGCCGGCAGTTAAGTCGGACATGTTTCCTGTGAGGGTTGGACTTTTATGGACAGAATTTCTAGGCGCAGCCAGGGCGTTGAGGGGGTCCGTTTTGGCGACCTCAGAATCGGGTCTCTGCTTTTTGCGGACGATGCGGTTTTGTTGGCGTCGCCATGCCGTGACCTTCAGCTCTCACTGGAGCGGTTCGCAGCCGAGTGTGAAGCAGCTGGGATGAGAATCAGCAGCTCCAAATCTGAGACCATGGTCCTCGGCCAGAAAAGGGTGGAATGCTCTCTCCCGGTCGGGAATGAGATCCTTCCCCAAGTGGAGGAGTTCAAGTATCTCGGGGTCTTGTTCACGAGTGAGGGATGAATGGAGCAGGAGATTGACAGGCGGATTGGTGCGGCGTCTGCAGTGATGCGGGCTCTGCACCGGCCCGTCGTGGTAAAGAAGGAGCTGAGCCAGAAGGCGAAGCTCTCGATTTACCGGTCAATCTATGTTCCTACTTATGGTCACGAGCTATGGGTTGTGACCGAAAGAACGAGATCGCGAATACAAGCGGCCGAAATGAGTTTCCTCCGCAGGGTGTCTGGGCTCTCCCTTAGAGATGGGGTGAGAAGCTCGGTCATCCGGGAGGGGCTCGGAGTAGAACCGCTGCTCCTCCGCATCGAGAGGAGTCAGATGAGGTGGCTCGGGCATCTGGTTAGGATGCCTCCTGGACGCCTTGGTGAGGTGTTCCGGGCCCGTCCCACTGGGAGGAGACCCCGGGGAAGACCCAGGACACGTTGGAGAGACTATGTTTCTCGGCTGGCCTGGGAACGCCTTGTGGTCCCCCCAGAAGAGCTGGAGGAAGTGGCCGGGGGACAGGGACGTCTGGGTTTCTCTGCTCAAGCTGCTGCCCCCGCGACCCGATCCCCGGACAAGCGGAAGATAATGGATGGATGGATGGATGTATAATAACGTATTTTGGATTTGGACAGCAATTCATTACAAATACTGTTTTATGCTGTTAAATTACAGTTATCTACTGGTATTGTTAAATGACTGATTTAACTGTTAATTTACATGTGAAGGATGAATATTCAACAGTATTTTACAATTATTGTAAAAATACAGTCGGATACTGTTGTAAACCCACCGTAAATATACAGCAATTTGTTACAGTGTATGAATTATATGAATAATCATATAAATGTGCTGTTCCTACAGGAAAAACACAGCACAGATGATAATAAGATAGATTTAGAAATAAGATGGCTTTCTGATTCACGGAACAAGCCTTAGTGCAGGGCAATTCTTTTCTTTCCCCGTCTTAACTTGACTAACACCTTCATAGTGAAATACAGGTAGAGTTCAGAATGTCCAGGCCACTACCAGAAACATACCTTTTCTACTTGTAAATGTATATGCCCATGATTCAGGGACTGACAGAATTAGGCTATTTTCTACGTTGAATGACAAACTTGAGCAGGTAAACACCAGCTCATTAGTTATTGTGGTTGCAGTAGACTAGAACTGTACCAAATCTTCACGTCTTCACAAGACAGAAACTCAGTCAATCCTTTTCTCTTCTCTTTTGTCAGTTGAGGTTGATGAATGCTCATTTTAAGACATTAGCTCAGTGGTGTGGAGGTGGGTAAAACGCTGTTCAGGGTCCCATGCCAGGAATATGCAAAATTTACCATAATCAAGTACTTCTCAAATAGTGGGGCGAGGTGTCGGGGGGCGCAAGAGGCATGGGGGCCTCCAGTCACTATGTGGCAGCGGTGTTCAAACTAATAAAAAGGATGCCTGTTCAACCCAGTAGAAGAAGTACACTGAAACGCCGGTGTACAGAACAATTCATACATTGGTTTGTACAGATAAATACAGAATTATTATCAGGTTCTCAATAGTATTTCAATTCAAGGGGGGGGGGGCGTGAAAAAATTTCTGTCCCCTAGGGAGGCATGACGGAAAATAATTGTGAACCACTGCCATAATCAAAACTGCATTGTAGAACTTCAGAGAGACAGTCAATTGTTAGAGGACAGTATATAACAGTATATAAAGCTTTAAAGCTGCGGTCGGCAACTTTTTTTTAGTCATATTAGCTTGAACTGTCATGGGATTCTGGAAGTAGAATATTAAATAGGCTGTTTAGGAAAAATAACGAAATCTGTAGCTCCCTCTGAAGCCTGTAATCATGCTTGCAAAAACCGAGCACTCCCGGCTGTTTTTAACCAATCAAGTTAGGGTGGAGGAATCCTACCTGTCAATCACAGCTTGTGCACACGCTGTTGAGCGTGAGTCTGCCCCAGGCTTGTGTGCGCTCACACTGGTGTGAACTCACGTGCACAACCTCGTCCACAGAGGGGGACGGGTTTGGGGGCGATTCGTAGCTTGTTAGAGGTTGGGGGAGGGACCTGAAATTTGTATCAGTTCGAATTTTCCGACTTTAGACTCGGAATTTTGAAAACCTGCCGACTGCAGCTTTAAGCAGTTTCCTACATAAAAAAGTTAAATGAGTTTTAGTCAGAAGTATTATCCCCTCCATTAGGTATATAGCTCCATCCTCATTTTTTTTTTTTTTAAATTTGAGAAGAAAGTCAGAGATCATAACGTTATTTCAACCTGGAGAGACTCACACGGAGAGATAGGGAGACAATTGCAAGGTTTATTGTCAATATTACTTTGGCGCTCGGGCCCCGGCGGAGGACATGCAAGCTGAACCGCTGTGAGCTTGCAAGTCCGGCATAGGGAGATAGATGCTGAATATCTTCCCCCCTTTGGGACCCGAACCTGGTGGCGGAGTCATACGAAGGAAGGAGATGTCTAGGACTTGAGACATGTGGTGGGATGCAGCTTTGCTGAAGAACCGGTAGAGCCCAGGCAGAAGCGTCTTATATGGATCTGGATGGTTGATGAGCGATTGCCAACACCTGGAGTTTGATGCGTGATTGCCAACACCTGGTGAGTCTGCCATGTTGAATTTGCAGCTTCGCCTTCATTTCAACCTGGAGAGACTCACACGGAGAGATAGGGAGACAATTGCAAGGTTTATTGTCAATATTACTTTGGCGCTCGGGCCCCGGCGGAGGACATGCAAGCTGAACCGCTGTGAGCTTGCAAGTCCGGCATAGGGAGATAGATGCTGAATATCTTCCCCCCAAAAACTGAGCCGGGGCCGAGCTGGTGAAGGACTGGCTGTAAGGTGAGGAAGGAGCCTGTGAGAAGGGTTGCCCACCCTCCAAAAAAAGTGAGTCCGCCTGGGCTGCCTGAGGAGAGAGAGAACGGGAGAGTGAACCCACCTGGGCTGCGGTAGACTGAGCCTGCATGGCTGCCTGGGCTGCGGTGGCTTGAGCCCGCCTGGGCTGCGGTAGCTTGAGCCCGCCTGGGCTGCGGTAGCTTGAGCCCACCTGGGCTGCGGTAGCTTGAGCCTGCCTGGCTGCGGTAGATTGAGCCCGCCTGGCTGCCGTGGAGTGAGCCCACCTGGGCTGCCTGAGGAGAGAGGGAGAGTGAGCCCACCTGAGCTGCAGGGGAGTAAGCCCGCCTGGGCTGCCGGGGAGTGAGCCTGTCTGGGCTGCCTGCAGACAGAGAGAAAAAAAGGGGGAGTGATCCCGCCTGGCTGCCGTGGAGTGAGCCCGCCTGGGCTGCCGGGGCGTGAGCCCTTCTGGGCTGCCTGGGCTGCAGGAGAGTGAGCCCGCCTGGGCTGCCGGGGAGTGAGCCCACCTGGGCTGCCGGAGGGTGAGCCGACCTGGGCTGCAGGAGAGTGAGCCGACCTGGGCTGCCGGGGAAGTGCTTGATATATATATATATATATATATATATATATATATTTTTTTTTTCTTTTTTTTTTTTTTTTTAAAGAGATAGTGCTGCCAGAGAGGGAGAGAAGCGACGATTAGATCTGAAGGACTCCACCACCAGTAGTTGATGCGAGAGCTTACCTATAAGCTGAGCGAGCGCTGAGCAGCGAGCACGGATTGAATGTCTGGACGGATGTAGGAGGAGTAGGCTGCCGAAGACCAGCGACCGAGCTGTTGGAGAGATGCCTCTGGAACACCTTGGACGGCTGCGGAGGTAGCTGCCCCAATCCGAAACGAATGTCCGGAGTATTGGAGAGGGGGAAGGCCAGCTAGGGCCAGGGATTTCCTAAGGAATCTGATGAACCATGCTGCAGTCATGGGGCAACCCTCGGGAGTGAGAAACAAGGGGCCAGTGAAAGGGCGGAGCTTATGGCGTTTGACAGTGAATTTAATCATGGCTAGGAAGGGACAAAACAGGCCGCCGATACGGGCTATGGAGATGACGGCAGGGCCTTTGCCCTTAGAATGTTTGAGGTGAAGGTCAAAGTGATCGGGAAAAAAAATTACGTCGTCGGGCATCAGATCTACTGACGGGTTGAAGACGCCCTGAGATGTGAACTCGCCTACCCTAAGGAGTCCATAAAATGCCAAGAGAAAAACGCTTGATAGGAGTGCTTTAAGGTACGAAGAAAGGGGGGATGACCTCAGGGTTAAAAGAAGGCTTTTAAGAATGGAAAACGTGATGGGTTTCCTGCCATCGGGCTGGGGAGGAGAGTGCTTAGCCATGCCCTTCAGGAGGAGCTTAATGGCATGGTTAGAGAACAGACTTGGGCATGGCCCCAGATGATATAGGTTTGCATGGAAGTTAATGCCAGCTAGGAGGGATCGAATGTATGGGAGCTTTAAACAGCGCTGTTCGAAGCAGTATGTGATGAAAGCTAATACAGTGGGTATGGAAACTGGGAGGAGGGGTGATTTAATGGCCGCACAGAATTTAGCAAACAGGCGCCAAGCAAATGAAAAGGATCTTTGGGTTGAAGGAGCGAGACCGGATCTGATATAAAAACGGGCTGACTGCAGGAGCAGGAAAAGCGACGGGGATGCTACTGCAGGGCGAGGTCCTCTAGGTCTGGGCATTGGATGGGAGAGGATTCGGCTGACGGACAGAGGCGACGGAAGACCTGGAATTTGGAACGAGAGAGAGCATCAGCAATGAGGTTAGAGTGACCCGGGACATGGCGAGCAGACAAGATGAAGTTCTCTGTAACCGATTGCCAGGTGATGCGGCGGATGTAGGGCATGATAGATTTGACGGAGGAGCGGCCCTTATTGATGGCCTCGACCATGGCGAGATTATTGCACCTAGCAGAAATACGCTTCCTTCTCCAGAGATGACCCCAGAGGCAGCAGGCTGCAGCAATAGGGATGATTTCATAGAAGGCAGAAGACTCTGCCTGGGGAAATGAAGGGGGCCACTTATCAGCGAACCAACAGCCCTGGAAAAACCCTCCGAAACCTGAGGATGGGGCGGCGTCTGTAAAGAATCGTAATGAATCGGCTGACAGAACGACGTCATCGTAGAAGAAGGAAATGCCGTTCCATTCTGAAAGCAATTTGGACCAGAAAACTAAATCAGAGCGGCATCCGTCATCTAGAGAGACACGGTCTAGCAGGGAAGGGACAGAGTTTGCCAGATCGAGCAGGCGAGATATGAAAGAACGACCTTGGGGAATGATGCGAATCGCAAAATTAAGGTGGCCCAACAGAGAGAGGAGCTGTCGTTTTGAGACAAACTCAGCGGATACGTAAGCCTGAGAAAACTCCCGGATGCGGGCAAGTTTATCTTCAGGAAGAGAGGCGATCATCAGATCTGAATCCAGAGTGATTCCTAAAAATTCTAGCCGGGTTGCGGGACCCACAGTCTTCTCTTCTGATAGAGGCACACCCACGCGGAGAAAGAGCTGGCGGAGCCTGGCGAGAGAGGTCCCTGGAGACGGGGAAGGGGCGTCTACTAAGAGAAAGTCGTCGAGCAGGTGCAAGACGGCTGGGATTCTGATGACGTTGAGGAGAACCCAGCAGAGACCCTCAGAGAGGTTGTCGAACAAACTCGGGCTGCTGCGACAACCGAAGGTAAGCCTCACGGCGAAGTAGAAAGCGCCGTCCCATTTGGCGCCGAGAAGGTGCCACTGGGATGGATGGACGGGCATGATCTTAAAGGCATCAGATATGTCTACTTTTGCAAGCCATGCATTCCTGCCAGCAGTTTTAATTAGAGAAATGGCATGGTCGACGGAGGCATAAGAGAGAGAAAAAGGGGTTTTTGGTATGAGGGAGTTGATACTAGGATGAGGGCCGGAATGAGGGGCAGAAAGATCCAGTATTAGGCGCTTTTTCCCGGAAAACTTCCGAGTGGCCACACCTAAGGGACTAACTCGGAAGAGGGAAAAGGGGGGGGAAGCAATGGGGCCTATCAGAAAGCCTTTAGATACCTCTTTAAGGAGGAGCTGGGTCACGACTTCTGGTTCCCCAAGCGCTGAACGCAGGTTGGGGCACACTAGGGAAGCGGAGAGGGGGCTGGAAACGCCGATGAAAAATCCTTGTGAAAGACCAGTGAGGAGGAAATTGACGAACGTTCTATCATGGTGGGTCTGA
Source organism: Odontesthes bonariensis (assembly GCF_027942865.1). Classification (NCBI taxonomy): domain Eukaryota; kingdom Metazoa; phylum Chordata; class Actinopteri; order Atheriniformes; family Atherinopsidae; genus Odontesthes; species Odontesthes bonariensis. Next base: position 37,647,681 of record NC_134509.1, read on the forward strand.
AGCAATGAGGCTAGCTCAGAAATTATAACGGGGGTTGACAGATAACGATGTATCAGCGTCTGGACTCGCGAAAGGGCTTGGGGGTGGCTGCCCGGCGAGGGCAAATAGACCTGGGGTGTGAGTCTTTGCAGAAGCTGTATATATGGAGAAAAGAGCAATTAGGATATGCACAAATGCTCCGGTTGAAGTTATTGCAGATGGGCTTGTCATTAAATACCTCCACCTTTCGGCCATAGCGATCTGTGGGCGGGTTGTTAACAGTACTGCGAGCCGGCTGGGGGAGCGGAGGGGGCCTGCTTAACGGGATGGATGGGCAGAGTGCGCTGCGATGGCCGACTGCCGAGCAGGAGAAGCATGGTGTTGCGTGGGTCAGCATCACCAGGAGCTCGGTGTCCAGGACAGACCAGTTCAGAACGACACCCGACTGTGTTAGGACCGAAGCTGCTTTAGAGGAGAACGCCTTGTGGTACTGATAAAATAAGGACCGGCCGTATTTTAAATTGAGATCGGCTGTCAGGGCAAGATAAGTGTCCAACTCGACTCGGCGCTCGGGATAGACTGAGCATATGACGTCCCTGTAAACCCCAAATGCAGCTACGAATTCACCGATGGCAAGATCCCTGGACAGGCGGGGATCGGCCGCGCGAAACACAGCTATGAAATCGGATTAGGTAGCGACCTGCCTGACTACCACGGGAGAGGGAAGTAACATGGATACCAGATTAATATTTTGCCCCTGCAGGATCTTGGAGCGCAGACGAGCTGAGACGTGTGCGTGAGCGGGCACGTACGGCTGGCCTGAGAGAACAAGCGTGAGATCGGGAAAATAAAGGGGAAAAAACGTGCTACAGCGATGTATGTTAAACAACGGGGACAGAGTCCCGCATCTTACCCTGTGATGAGCCGGGGCGAGCTTCGGCGAGGGAAAACGCACCCTGGAGAAGTTGCTGATTTGGCTGCTCCGAAGAAGTCGGAGCGGGGGCTGTGCAGCTAGCTGGAGCTACACGGCTAGCTGCTGCGGCGGGCAGGAGGTGTGTAGACAGAGCTGCGATGGATTGCTGCAATGTATTCATGGAGGAGATGAGAGCTGCTGTGAGCTGCTGGGCGTCCAGGGGAGGCAGAGCTGAAGATAGATCGGGAAGCGAGGAAGGGGGTATGGCAGAAGTTGAAGCCAGCGGAGAACCAACCGGGGCGGAATAATCCGGGCGGCTCGCGGCTGAGGTGGGCCCCGAAGCTGGAGCGGAGGTACCACATGAACGGGGACGGCCTCGGCTTCGCTTAGCCGGAGACGGGGATCGCTTCCTGGACCTTTTGCCAGCTGTGGGTGGGGAAGGAGTGGATAAATCTCCGGTTTGGAGCAGCTCTGCCAACGAAGCAAGCTGATCAGAGCCGAGGCCATGGGCTGGGCGGATGCCCTTGGACCGGAGAAGAGATGCTGAAGAGCCGGCAGCAGAGGGAGGAGCGAGCCGAGCGCTCCGATGAAAAGGAGCGTGGGAAGCAATTTTGGAAATGCCAGAATGACGGATCGGAGGCTGCTGAGCGGCGTCGGAATCCGAGTTAGACATGGTAATCCTTTGGAGTTTAATCAACAAGCGAGAGCTTAACGCATGCAGCTTTGCTGAAGAACCGGTAGAGCCCAGGCAGAAGCGTCTTATATGGATCTGGATGGTTGATGAGCGATTGCCAACACCTGGAGTTTGATGCGCGATTGCCAACACCTGGTGAGTCTGCCATGTTGAATTTGCAGCTTCGCCTTCATGACACATCTCAATTTTCCTGATTGTGGCCACGACAGCAAACCCAGCAGAGATGAGGAAGATAGTTGCACAGTTCTATGAGAAACTCTTTAGTGTGGAGGACTGTGATACACACTTTATCACTGCTATCCTGGGAGGATTACCCAACATGGATGAAGTACAAATAATATCTCTGGAGAAACCCCTTTCCTTCAACGAGATGTCTGCCGGTGTCCAACAGCTTAACTTTGGTCACGCTTCAGGGATTGATGGTCTTCCTTCAGAGTTTAATAAGAGATTCTGGACTGTAATTGGAAAGGACTTTTATAAGGTTGTTAAAGACTGTTTGGTCGGGAACAATACCCCTAAGCTGGACAAGGCTGTTCTGATGCTGCTTGCAAAGAAGGACCTAGAACTACTTAAAAAATGCAGGCTGGATTCAGTTCTTTGTACAGAAGTCTAAATTATTGCTAAATGCTTGGTAAATAGAATTAAGAATTGTATGGATGCCATAATTCATCATAGTCAAACCTAATGTGTTCCTGAGCACACAATTATGGACCTTATGGATCACTGACCTGTCAAAATTTCAAGATTTAGAGGTGGGACTTTTATCAATCGATCAGAAGAAAGTCTTTGATAGGGTTGATCATTTTTACTTGTTCAAGAGGCATTTGGGTTTGGAAAGACATTCATTACTTGGATTAAGTTACTGTATTCAAATGTTACGGTTTTGTTGAGGATAGTGGGATACCAGTCCAAATACGGAGAGGCATCAGGCAGGGTTGCCCATCATCTGGGATGCTGTATACTGTTGCCACTGAACCCCTTTCTGAACCAGGTTACAGCCAATACTTCCAGCTGGGCTGCAGTGGAGCAAAGAAGGAACTAAGTGCTGTGGTGTCTTCCTGGTAACTGATGACTTCCAGAAAAAAAAACTGGGAAGTTTCTGGTAAAGAAGGTGAATGTTTCATTGTCTAGATGGACCTGAGTCCCGCCACAGTTGTCTTACAGGGGTAACTGTTTGGTTGTGATTAACCTGGCTGCCTTACTTCTCTGGCTGATCTATAGTTGTGGAAACTCCAGATATGCTCATTATGGAAATACAGAAGAGACTAGTCAACCCCTCTCCTGGGGACGATACAGTTGGGTCAGGTCTTCAGTTTTCTTTCTGCCTGTGACTGAGGGCAGACAGGGGTTGGTGGACCTGTACAGTCGGGCTACAGGACTTCATCTACAGACAGTGTTGAGGGTTTAATATTACCTTTTATTGTACACATTTATGCATTGTGCTTATACAGAGTTGACACACTCCTTTTTGAGGGGAACAAGCATTAACCCCAACGGTGTGAAGGGTTAGAACAGGAAAGGGACTGAGTTGAGTGTTGAAAGAAATTGCCACATGCTTACAGGGAGATTCAAAACAGGTGGGATGAAGCCATAGTGGAAAGTTACCGGACACAGGGAGATAGGGAGGAGTTTTCCCACACAGGGAGAAGACATCTGACTGGAGCAAAGATGGGGTACAACGCCAAGATATCGGACCAAAGACCTATCAGGGAAAGTCAAGTCTAAACTACGGCTTCTCCCCAACTTTTGGAACAATAATATTAACATCATATTTGTATGGCAATATAAAAGCTTATTTTGCAAAATAGTGGTACCCTTGCCTGGCAGACAGAGGTCCACAGAGCTGTGTAACTTGAACTTTAAACCATTTTAACAAATTCTGAGCTAGACTTGGAGTTTGTTTTTCCTCTCTCAGACAAACAAACACGACAACAGCTCAGCGCTTCTTTTACCATAAGTCACAGATGTGGACTGAGACAGCTTCTGTTTTGTTACGCAGAGTGAGCAATTTTGGCTATGACAAACACTTGTTTCTTGTGGGATTATCTAGCATGGTTGCAGATAACACTACACCTCTTTATCAGTCTGTCCTGATGGCATGGAAAATTGTCATAGCCTCTTAAGGAGACTGTTCTGGACTGTGTGGTAGCATTGGGGAGGAGCCTCTGCTCTTTAAACTGAATAAGTGGATTAACACTTATTCAGTCCAGGGTGCTCAACTCTGTCAGTGTGTAAAGAACCCTTGTCACAACTGGACAGCCGCGGCCGCTGTATTTGGGCAGGATGGGCAGAGCCCCGCCTTCCACACCCCCAACCTTTCTTTTATAGATAAAATATAGATAATTATAAATTATAAATAAAATATTTATTTCAACTTCAATCACAGTGGGAATCGTATTACACCATATTGTGGCTTGTGATGGACTTTGCGAGTGGAATCTGTTTTTATTTTCGCTGAAATATAGCCTACTTCCAGTGTGGCTGCTTAACGTTAGATCTATGGCCATTGGCCAGGGCAGATGCCTGGTCTGCCCTCAGCTAAGCCCGGCCCCGCCGCCACTTCTTAGAACTCTCGAGCACATTCTACCAATCAGAATCACTGTACGCCCCTACGTAGCATAATATCATGTTACATTTAGCGCGCCTGTATAGATGCTATTGGGGCAGGTGTATGATCTGCCCTGGACATGGAAAGGACTCAAAGGGTTTAAGAAATATATTACTCCGCCCATCTAGCCAGTGGGAACTTCAGAGCCGCCAAATTCCCCTACAAACTTGTTGGATAAAACGGATAACTACCGGTATGTCGGATTTGATGAAGGATATTGGCTGTTTAATCCGGATTCACGTTTGTGGTAGGTAAAGATTTTACTTTATAGTTGCTATCTTACAAAGTTTAAGTGATTGTGAACGAAGTCTTTGCAAAATGGGAAACTGGGAGTGATTTAATGAAATATCTTAGCTTGATGAGCAAAGCAATGTTGAGACAGTAAACAATGTATTGACAGTTTACATGTACAGTAGGTTACTTGTCTGCTAGCTTAGGTTGGAGCACTCTCGGTGTGTGTGACATGAAGCATTTTTCGGAAAAGGCAAAAAAACACGAGTCCAGCAAGGCGCATCTGAATTGTGCCATGAAATTAACCATGCTAGGTAATGCTTTGCGACAAGTTTCCCTCTAATTGAAATGTAGGCAGTATTAATTCCTTTCACAAACTTTCTCTTCGCTCATTTTCACGGGGCTTTTGTGTTTGTTGTATGGCAGACTTTTATGCGAGTGCGCACATCCCCCCCTGCGTATGGTTGCATAGATTGGCCTATTGCGTATGCTCCATAAAAGCTTGCATTTTGATAACGCAGATCATCTGCCCCGCCTATTTTCCAGACCACGAGCCGCTACTGCAACTGGACTGACCAAACTGGCAGTGTTGAGAACTGAGGGTTGATGTTCAACAGAGAAACTGAAATGATGTCATTTCCAACAGCTTCTCTGTTGGCTTTGCTATGTCCTGCATTTCCTGTATTGTCCATCAAAGCTTCAGTGGAAATGGAGAAGGAAAATATAGTTAATTTGTCTTTTAAGAAACCAGAGCTGACAGACTTTGTTATAGCCTCCAAGAAAGCCCTGTATGCTGTGATTGTAAAGGTTCGCAACAGAGCATTCATGGTTGGTTTTATGGAGTCGAAGTGGTTAGAAGTGTTGGCACCAGATTCATCCCTCAGACGCAGCTGGAGGTCCCTGTAAAGCCTTCAATTGAGAAATACAGTGCAGATTTCCAGTGTACGGTGGCACACGAGTCCATTGCTACAAACAGATATGTGGCATGTCTAGATCCAAGAACAGGAAGCCATTGCATTTTCTTACAAACTCAGGACACCTTACAGCACTTGTGGCTCGGCGGTTCAAGACTGGCTCCTCTTTTTATAGTGCTGAGATAATGGTTAGCAAGGTATTGTTATATCAATTTATATTTGTACAGACATTTAAATTTTTGGCCCCACGTTTATCATAGCACAGCATAAACATGTTTATCTAATTAATTTTCTTATAAGTCAGACAAAAATGGCAATCTGGTTTATAAGCAAGAACAAAATGAAATGATCCAGGTTATCAGATTTTGTGCATATGTTTTTTTGCTATAATATGATTGGAGACTTGAATCAGTTTGTCTTTGTTTGGGGGGATCCCATTACAGTAAGATATGAAACACTGGTTCTGAGTTTCTGAAGATTGTAAATATGTAAAATATGCATCATTTTTTGTGTTTGTATTGTAATTTAAATTTGAGTTATTAATCCAGTATTATTATTATTATTGTTAAAGGTCAATGGTCTGTTCTCCTGCACCGTCTCCTCTGCTTCGCTCTCCTCTTGCACTGTCTCCTCTGCTCCCTTCTGCACAGTTTCTCCTCTTTCCTCATCACCTCGCCTGTTTTGGTCAACTCTGCATTTACATGAGGAGAATTGACAAAGGGAAAGGAAACTCAGAGGCAGTACTGAAGGCATGATATATTGGTCTTTCGGTTTTGTACTTTTATGTTAATTAATGCATTTCTAACGTAATGGCTATCCAGTGTGAAGTGTATTAATACCAAAATATACAATGCCTTAAGCACAAAGGCCCTAGCCTAGTTATTGTGACTGACATCTTTGAGGATGTTTTAATCACTAAAATGTTAAAGCTCATAGGACAGTTTAAAAGAAGAGGCAGAATTGAGTTTCAGGCTTTAGCTTTTTTCCTTCCCTGAAAAAGAAAGGGGTAAAAAAAGAGATTTTTCTGCCTTGGTTTATGGAGAAATCAGAGCTCGGGTGTCAAGGTGTCTAAAAAAAGACAGCAGTGTTGTGTGCGTATGTGTGTGTGTGCGTGTGTGTGTACAAAGAAAAAAAAAAGTCCCACGGGTGTGCTAGAAACCGCACATCATCCAAAAAACTTTCGTAGCTTCCAGGTTTTGTTTCCACTTTGTGTAGCCTGCAGGTTCCCAGTGGAATCTTCTTTGTTATGACTTTACAAAACTTAAACTTCCTCTCCAGTGTATTGGGCAAATTTTACATGAAAGCTTCCATCAACAAAATAAAATCCATAGTATTATTCCTGACTTGTGTTGTTTGGGTTTGTTTTTGTTACTTTACATTTGTGTTTTTACTTTAGTTTGTTACTCCAAACACAAATAGGACAACTGTGTGAAGTTCTCCCGTTTTGTCAAACATGTTGGTTTATTTTCTACCATTTGTTATATTTGTGGTGATTTCATGGTGTTAGAATTTACTCCCGTTTTTATTTGGGGCGGATGTAGTGACTTGCCGGATCTTCTTTTTTATGAATGTCGTTTTTGACTGGTGAAGCTGAGCTGGTGAGTTAAGAGATTGAAACTGTAAAATATACCGTTAAATACCATAAATATGTTTATGTATGCGGATTATACAGTGAATAATATGTCCGTGTAATTAATGTTGTGGTTTTGTTTTATATTTGTTTCATTTTCAGTTGATTACCTGGCGAACGGCACGGTCAACTGTATGGTGCTAGCATGTAAAGCATAACTGCTTATACAAAATAAACCAAAGAAAATACAGTGATCGGAGGTTTGAGCTTGAGTGTGACACTGTCTCATCAGTCTGAACACCCTTTACGGTGGGAGTTATTAGGCTAAAGTAGATGGTCTAATAAAACCGTACAGTAATCAACACTGCTGCCAGCCCCGTGACGGAGAAACGGAGGTTGGACAGTGTCAACTACGGCGAACTGCGGGGGCGAGCGAGGATACGTCAGGTGGATGACGCCGATGGACATCGCCTCGGACTCGGATAAAGCCCTCAAAAGGAATTCACCGTTTGGTCTGTGACTGTGCTTGAGTGACTTTAACTGAGACTGTTTAGCGCGGCGGCATAGGATAAGCCGATCGTTGCAAATTTACAGCGTTAGCGAGCCGCTTAGCCACCGGAAGTCGGCTGCTGCCATCTTGCCACAGGTACGTCAAACCGGAAGTACGTCATAAGTTGAAGAGAGCAACTCGGAAGGGTCAAAAAGAGTCAGCATGGCAGACTGTGGAGAGTTAAAGAAAAAGCGATCCTATGCACAAGGAGCTTTTAATAGGAAAGCAAATGCCATCGATTTTAACATGGACCTTTTGACTGAACACGACCTTATGCTTGAACTAAGGGCACTCAAGGGCAGTTATGAAGAAGTCTGTAATAGCAGTTTTGATTACATTGCTGTTATGGAAGAGGAAGATGCAAGTGCACACGAAGTGGATGTAGCTGATGTGAGGAAAAAGCTGCACGATTGCCGCACAAAGTACCAGAACACAGAGATGCATATAAAAAAGACATTGTGGTCCCGCTGTGCATCAGGTCAATTTGGCGGTCTAAGGGCCGACCTCGAGGACGTGTTTGATCAGGCTGAAGCGCTCCAGTTGGGTCACTTGTCTCATGATCAATATGATTTGGTGCACACAACATTGGAGAGCAGAGTCGAAGCACTGGAGCAGTTTGTGCGAGCCTGGGACCGTTATGTCCTGGAAAAGGAGGTGGATGTCATGCGAGCCTGCCTCAAAGACTACAAGGAGAAGAAAAAAATGACTATAGTTGCACTGACTAACTACATGCGCCAAAGTAAAGAGTCAGGGCATGGCAACCGTGGTGTTCTGGCAGGCGGTGTGAACGACGGAGGAACGACCACCGTTGATAAACCGGATGGGCCTTCAGACGGTGGTGGGGACAGCACGGCACGTGATGGTGTTGCGCAAAGTGCAGGTGCAGGTCCAGCCACCAACCTAACCAATGCAGCTACCAGCAGTGCTCTGGATGGTAATGTGGACCGTCCTGATGGGGCACAAGGCACAGGGGCCCTGTTGGAGCCTCTCCAAGCGCCACCACAGAGACACCCACCACAGTGGTCCAGAAGCCCAACGTTTGGATCTGGTTTCTCGAGCTCACTGCAGCAGCAGAGAGGAGCGCACGCTGCGCCACCAGATGGTGATGGAGCAGGACGGCGCGCGCCTGCCACCTCTCAAGGGTCTATCGGGCCTAGGATTGCGCTTGCACCCCTAAGTCTACCAAAGTTCTCTGGGGACAGGAGAAGCTATTGGCGATGGAAGAGTAACTGGGGGACTCTTCAGGCCTTAGCTGAACCCACGGGTTCCCCGGAGTGTAGGCTCTTTCACCTGCTGGACAGCATTGTTGATGCAGTGAAGAGAGAACTCAGGCTGTCTCATTGCCGTACTGCGGATGAGGTCTTCCGGGTTTTGGAGGACTGTTATGGGGACATGTCGCAGATAGCGGACGACATCGTACTAGAGTTACAGGGATTACCGGCTGTGCGCAACAATCAACCAAGGGAGGCATTGCAGTTGATCCAGGCGATAGAAAGGGCACTGTTGGACCTTATAGACTTAGGTTGTGAGGACGCTATTAAAAACCAGTTGGTGATTCGGTCACTAGAAAGTAAGCTGCCGGACAATATGAAGGAAAGGTGGCTTTTGTATCGGTGCGACGCGGCCAGCAACGTCAACCCACGAAACCGGTTTGACAAATTATGGCAGTTCCTGAGAGATCAGAAGACGGTTCTGGTGCAACTGGAGCAGTTACAGATCACCAGAAGACCGAACTCTGCCAGAGTGGGTGAGCCGAACCCCCGTGAGATGCCAAAGGAAAGACCGGGGGACCGAAGGCAGGAGAGGCGTTCATTTACCAAGGCCACAGCAAGCGAGGCGAGAGGAGAATCATCGCGAGATCCTTGCAGCATGTGTGGTGAAGAGGGGCATACTGGACGTTTATACCACTGTAAGACGTTTAAGAAGGCCAACCCATCAGAGAGAAGGGCTCAAGTAAAAAAGACAAAGGCCTGCCCCAAATGCTTGGATCACCATGGGAGTGATATCCCATGCAAGAAAAACTTTTTGTGTCGCAATGACGAATGTAAGAGAGGTGACGCCCCTCCAGATCACCACTTTTTCCTGTGCCTCAAATCACCAGCCAAAAGAGTGGACACCAGGGGGGAAAAGAGGAGGGAACCCCGTGGTCCGACTGAAGAACAAGAGACTTTGTTTGCTGGTCTTGGTCTGACCCCGGAGCAGCTGGAGGCTGTTCGTAAGGCCTGCACAAATAAGGTGTCTTCAACAGTATGTGCTGGTAAAGATCTGGTGGATGAGAGTGAACCAAAGGAGCACCCGGTCCTCATGATGTTGGTGGAGGTTACGACCAAGAGGGGAGACTGGGTCGGAGCGTTAATCGATTTAGCCTCCGATACCAATTATATCACCCACCAAGCAGCAGAGAGACTTGGATTGTCTGGTGAACCAATCACACTGGTCGTATATGGTGTGGGTGGTATGGAGGTGAGGGTTGAGACAAAGAGGTACTGTGTGAGTATAAAGGTAGCCACGAAAAAGGGGACATGGCGACTCCATGAGATGCTCTGCTATGGGCTGGAGGAGATCGCCAGAGTGGACCAAGCAGTGGACTCAGAGCGCCTGGAGAAGTTTTTCCCAGCTGTTGTCAAGCCGGGGGAGCTGACCCGCCCGGAGAAGGTCGAGTTACTTATCAGTACCCGGGAAGGTCGCCTCGCCCCCCAGCGGATGATGAGGTGCGGCGATCTGGTGTTGTGGGACGGTCCGCTCGGAAAGACCGTCAGTGGCGTGCACTCGGACCTTTTTGAGGACGTTGAGGTGACTGCGCGCCACTCATCGACTCACTTTGCATGCTCCATGAGGGCGGTGTCCAGGGGAGTCAAGGTTCTCCATAATTACTGCCCCGAGCTAGAAAGCAGTCTGAAAGTTGGAACCACGACTGTGTGCAACGCAGAGATCGTCAAGTGGCTGCAGTGGGACAGCATTGGCGCCGCCTGCGACCCTATTTGCGGTGGATGTCGTTGTGGAAAGTGTGCTCCTGGGGGGAAGGAGATGTCACTCGCTGACGAAAGAGAGTTGGAGATCATCAGGGGAGGACTGACCTTCAAATTAAGCGACAACCACAGCGACAAGCCCCACTGGGATGCCAGGTACCCCTGGACGGAGGATCCTGCTACCCTGCCTAACAACCGCAAAGCTGTTGAGGCAGCGTTCCTGAAATCAGAGAAGCGTCTCGAGAGGGATCCAATATGGAAAGAGGCTTACGCGAGGCAGGTTCACGACATGGTAGCCAGAGGGGCCGCGGTCAAGCTTTCCAGGACTGTGATGGACAGTTGGAACGGAGCTGTGTGGTGGGTGAACCACCTGACAGCACCCAACCCACATTCCGTCTCCACTCCAGTGAGGCTAGTCTGGGACAGCAGCCAGGAATTCCAGGGTGTTAGCCTGAATGGCATCCTGCTGAAGGGCCCAGACGTCTTGAACCCCATCCGGGCGGTCCTGCTCCGTTTCCGGGAAGGGGAGCATGCAGCGATTGGAGATGTGTCCAAGATGTACAACTCGGTGTGGTTGGAGGATCAGGAGGTGCACGTCCATCGCTTCCTGTGGAGGGACTCTCCGGCAGGTGACATTGAGGACTATGCCGTGGTACGGGTAAACATGGGCGATAAGCCGGCTGGTTGTATCGCTCAGGTGGCCATGCGGGAGACCGCCCATCTGCCTCAGTTCGTTGACAAAGTGGAAGAAAGGCAGGTCATTGTAGAAAACGCTTACGTGGACGATATTCTGGTATCCCACAACGAACCCCAAAGACTGAGCGAGATTCTTAAGGGGGTTGAGGCTATTCTTTCAACCGGGGGGTTTCACCTTAAACCGTGGGTGCGGTCTGGCCAAAGTGGGAGGCAAGACGATATTCCCACTAAAATGGAGACTATTGTGTTGCCCAACCAGTTACAGGTCGACGACAACAAGGCTCTTGGAGTGGGTTACCACGTGGGGAGGGACAAACTTTTCCTCATGGTAGCCGTTAATTTCTCCACAAGGAAGAAAAAGATGCGAACCGAGCTCAACCTTCCCGTGGGGGATATAGAGGAGAAGACGCCGGATCCCCTTACCCGTCGCATGCTACTGAGCCAAGTAGCCGGTCTTTATGACCCCCTTGGTCTGGCGACGCCCCTGAAACAGAAGGGCGTTATTCTTGTCAGGAAGGCCTTTCAAGAGGCTGGGACAGTGACTAAGGATACGTGGGACAAACCACTGTCTAGTGAGTTACGCGGGAGAGCGATCGAGCTCTTCAAAGAGTTTGCCCGCCTGAGTACCATCACTTTCCCCAGGAGTATTACACCTTCCGGCTGGATGGGTAAACCCTGGGGGATCACATTTTCGGATGGGAGCTGTGACTCTTATGGGGCGGTTCTCTACTTACGCTGGGAGACTTCAGGGGGTGTCGTGACCCGGCTTGTGGAATCAAAGGCTAAATTGACCCCCCTGGACCAGAAGGGCGACGCAGTTAAAGCGGAGATATGCGGAGCCGTCTTTGCCGCCCGACTGAAGGGGTACATGCTAAAGCATGGGCGTTTGGAAGTGGTCAGGTGGTACCACTTTGTGGACAGCCAAACTGTGTTAGGAGCCATCCAGCGGGAAAGTTATGGGTTCCAAACTTTCTTCGCTAACCGTGTTGGCGAGATCCAAAAGGCTGGGCCAGTGACAGATTGGTGGTGGATCCCTGGTCAGTACAATGTGACCGATCTAGTCACGAGAGGGTGTTCCCCTGAACAGCTTGATGGTGACTCTCTTTGGCAGAGGGGCCCCGAGTTCCTGACTGGAGCAGTGAAGGAGTGGCCCATGAAGTCTGCTGCGGAGGTGGCCTCTGGTACCAGGGAGGTCGTGAGTAAGCTCCAAAGGAAAGCTTTCTCCGCCGTCATGACAAGGGCCCAGGCTAAGAAGTTGCCTGCTCCAAGCGGTCCTAATGGTGCCAGTGCCATGATCATGGACGACACGATTACGGGGCCTCCTCCGGTCACTAAAAGGGGATACTCGCCAGGTGCTACCACAGGGTCTTCGACAGCATCTAGCGCCTGCAGTACGAAGAGGTTTTGGGGGTCGGCTCTCATAGGTCAGGTGAATCTTTTGAGGTTTGCTACACTAACCAAGGTCTGTGGGGTTGTGGGATATGTCCGCAGAGCCGTGCACTCCTGGTTATTCGGCAGAAATCGAACCGGCGAGCAAGAACAGTGGGAGGCAGTACTCACAGTCCAGGAGCGAGAAGAGGCATTTCAGGATTTATGTCTCGCTGCCCAGACAGGTGTGATCTTCCCCACGGCTACACTTAACCGTCTGGTTGTGAACAAGGACAATGCATCAGGCCTTTTGTTGTGTCACGGCCGGATCCAGTCCGTTGATAAGGAGAGTTCTGGGGTTCCGCTGATCCCCTACAAGGAGCGGATCAGCACCCTCCTTGCCGAAGAAGCCCACCGTGCCAACCACGAAGGCGTTGCCGGCACCCTACTTCGGATGAGGAAAAGAGCCTGGGTGGTGCAAGGCCCTAGAGTTGCTCGCAAAGTCATTGACTCGTGCATACATTGTCGGAAGTGCCGAGCCAAGTTATGCTCTCAAGTAATGAGCGATCTCCCTTCTGTACGCACTGGGCCAGCAGCTCCTTTTGAGTACACAACGCTGGACCTGTTCGGTCCATACACAGTCAGGGATGTTGTGAGGAGACGCACGAAGAAGAAAGTCTGGGGTGTGGTCTTTAGTTGTATGGCCTCAAGAGCGATCCATGCAGATTTGGTTGAGGACCTATCAACTGAAGGCTTTCTCAAGACTTATCAGCGATTCACCGCCCTAAGGGGTCATCCCAAGAAGCTCTGGTCCGACCAGGGCACCAATTTTGTGGGTGCCAGACCTGCGCTGGAAGATCTATACGGTTTCCTGGTGGGTATCGACAAGGATGAAGTCCAAAGGAGAGCTGTTGTGGCTGGGACCGACTGGGTGTGGGAATTTAGTCCAGCGGACTCGCCACATCGAAATGGGGCAGCGGAGGCAGCTGTCCGTGTGTTGAAGAGGTCTTTGAGCAGTGTTGGTGAGGAGGGTGACTTGACCACCTTGGAGTTTCAAACCCTCCTTTACTTGGCTGCCAACCTTTCTAACGAGAGGCCGATCGGTGCCATAGCTCAAGTTCAGGAGGAGACTGTGGACGTTGTGACACCGAACTCATTGCTGTTGGGTCGGGCGGGGCCCAGAGGTGACACACTGGGTTTTGAATTTCCTACCTACCCGTTCAGTCGTCTGCGAGCAGTCCAGGTGGAGGTGGATAAGTTTTGGAGACGTTGGAGCCAGTTGGCAGGACCTCACCTGTTCGTTCGGCAAAAGTGGCATGCCTCAGCCAGGAATGTCTCCGTTGGAGACCTGGTATGGGTCGCGGACCAAAATGCCCACCGGGGTCGATTCAGGCTGGGCCGTGTCGAGGAGTCGTGTCCAGATGACAAGGGTATTGTCCGAGACGTTAAGGTGAAGACTTGTCATAGCCTTCCCATTGGTCTGTCCCAGGCTAAGAAGGACAAGGGGCCGTGTCCTTCCACCATCCTACACAGGGACGTCAGGCGGCTGGTGGTGTTGCTGCCAGTAGAGGAGCAGGAGGGGGCTTTACTTACCTAAGAGGCGCTGAAACTGTGAATACGGGAATACGGGAATCTTTTTCACTGAACAGTTATGTGCTGTTTCTATATTTGTCACCTGAGTAGTCTCGTATATTCTGTGTTGTTGTTATTAATAATAGTTATTGTGGCCTACTTGGTCATTGACAAGTAGCCCAAGTGGGAGGTGTGTGAAGTTCTCCCGTTTTGTCAAACATGTTGGTTTATTTTCTACCATTTGTTATATTTGTGGTGATTTCATGGTGTTAGAATTTACTCCCGTTTTTATTTGGGGCGGATGTAGTGACTTGCCGGATCTTCTTTTTTATGAATGTCGTTTTTGACTGGTGAAGCTGAGCTGGTGAGTTAAGAGATTGAAACTGTAAAATATACCGTTAAATACCATAAATATGTTTATGTATGCGGATTATACAGTGAATAATATGTCCGTGTAATTAATGTTGTGGTTTTGTTTTATATTTGTTTCATTTTCAGTTGATTACCTGGCGAACGGCACGGTCAACTGTATGGTGCTAGCATGTAAAGCATAACTGCTTATACAAAATAAACCAAAGAAAATACAGTGATCGGAGGTTTGAGCTTGAGTGTGACACTGTCTCATCAGTCTGAACACCCTTTACGGTGGGAGTTATTAGGCTAAAGTAGATGGTCTAATAAAACCGTACAACAACAATAAGCATTTTTACCCTTGTACGTCCAGACAACTTCTTGAGAGGCTGTCTTGGCTCCACACCAATGTGGCCAAACTAAATTGTTGGCTTAAACTGCGCACAAACATGTAATTTGATGACTACCCTCTAGGTTTTCAAAGTATCAGTCAGTTACTTAGCATGCTCTGAATGGTTCTCTGGGTTCATGGACTTTATGGCTGTAAGGTGACAGACTGCTGGAGCGAGATGAGGAAGAACAGCTGCTTAAAAACCTGAAGACCCTATTTTCCTGTCTCACTGTCAACATTTGATATGTTCTATAGTTTTCTATGTTCTATAGTGAAATAAATATTGGTTTATGCAATTTGAAAATTAATCTGCATTCTGTTTTTAGTGACATTTTACACAGTGCCCCAACTGTTTTGGGATTGGCGTTATAGCTTCTTGCTGCCATGAGAATGCTTGAAGAGCTAGCTGCCCCCGGCTTCCCACTTGCCCAGTCAAAGCATATATGCTTTGAGTTTCTCGCGTATTGAGTGGAGAAATCACTAACAATAGCAGGACAGAAACAAAACACATTAAAACAACCAACCTGCTGGTTGACAGACACGCTGCTTGTGCTGTCGTTATCTCCCAACTAAATAATTGGAACAGCCTCAGATATTTGAATTGATTTGGTATCGATACTTAGATGCTTTTGGGTATAATTTCAAGTTGCAGCATAGCTATCAGGATCCCATCCCTTTAATTCTTTGCTAGATCCTCTTTTTATGCCCAATCCTGACACACTCTTATCTTACCAATAAATCTGCTGATTGTAGAATCTTACAGAAGGCTATTTCTGTCTGTCTAGGCTTCAAACCCAACTTTTCAAAATTCTATTCATTCATATTTTCCTAATACAATAGATTTGGACAGTGAAGACTCAGAAGATCGTTTCTTCTTTATTGTGTCTGTTGAATTAAAGTTCAAACAAGTTAGAAAATTACAAATGAAAGTTTTCATTGCATTGCATACAAGTTTCAAAACACTACTTGATTGGTGCTTGTTGTCAAAGATTTCTGTACAGTATGTAATAGTGCATTAAAATTAGTTCAAATATTTTCCCTCGGGACAGTTCACAGATGGTTTCATTTAAGATATGATCATGTAAAATTCCATGGCAAAAATCAAAGACTTGAGTATTGGATTAATATACCTAAACTACTGGACATAACTACTTAATCTTATGTAAAATAGCCATAAAAACGATTTTTATTTGGAACATCTCCAAGAGTAAAATTATCATTGCTGAATCAGGATAACAGTCTGTTGAGGTCATATACCACCATGTCACCATCAGCCATATTTCAGTGCATCATGAAGGAATTTGTTTTGGCACTTAAAGAACATTTAGATGATATTAGCATACTTTTACTTAAATGGGTTTCATTGCAGGACTATTATATGTTGTTGGCACTGAGTGGGTCACCCCTTTGTAATCCAGTGTCAAACACATGATGCTGTATATTGCATGCTGTAAACCGTTTGACATTTGGATAAATGTGCTCTGGGTGTTAGCAGGCCAACACGGAACTGAATTGTCTGTGAAGAGCAGCAGTTCTTCTCCCACCAAGTGTTCGCAGTTTTAGAGCATTCACTCTGGACTTTGTCTCCATAACAGCCTTACACACACACACACACACACACGCACGCACGCACACATACACACACACAGACACACACACTCAGTTCTCCGTCGACAGATATCGCCACGTGGTGCATGTTTCCAAGATAAGATTTGTATTTATTTCACTTAGCAAAGGTCAGCTGGTCACAGACAAGACGCTGCAGAAACAAGAACAGGGTAAAGGGTAAAGATTTTCACGATCAAAAAAATTTATTCTAAATGAAAACACTTATCGTTTCGAGTCTCACATAAAAGAAAAGATCAGAAGGTTATATAATTACTACGCTCAATATACATATATTCAAACTATAAAGAGATGTTGTAATTTCTCTTACAATATGACAACCATGTCCACATATTTAGGCAAATGTTCGTTAAATTTGTTTTGAGGACACATAATTTTGACAGAAATACGCCTCCTTACTTGTTTTTGATAAAGATTGCTGTAAAAGTGCTTATTTAAGAGTTAAATAGAAAAAACATAAATATTTTAAAATCAAAGACCTTCTTTATCTAAAACACCAAGAATACAGATCGGTAGTTTAAAAACAAGTTTTTCATATAAGAAAATAGTATGCAGGTTGGTGGCACAGTTCAGCTCGGTGTGTTCCAAGTTGGCTGCATGGCTCAATGAATGGAAACCACATACAGATTGGGACTGCAGGAGACAGCAGGTAAGTTCAAGAATCACAACCAGCTCATCCCTATTCCCTTGCCAGCAGTCCTGTTAGATTCGACTCATTGATTCATTTTGGCAAGCGCTTTGGTAGTTCTAAGCAGTGGAAATGAATTAATCATGAAAAATATATCATAAATGGAAACTGCACACTTTAGTATTACCACATATATACCGTTTCTAGATGTTTCTTCCCTGTCATTTTTTATATCAAGTCATCACACAAAGTGTTTCTTTTCTTCAGCAGGTGCAACAGAATGTAGAACTGTATAAAAGCCTGAAGATTCTCTGCTGTAACACACAAACGATATAAACAGATTTCAGCATTTACTCATGAAAGTGGAGATAAGAGGAGGGGTGCTGATGTCAGCGCACAGATCAAATATAGCAGCGCCTGGAATGGGAGGAGGGATTCAAAGGTCAGACTCTGGTTTGGGAAACAACCCAAATATTGAGCAAGACTGGCTGAAAGTGTAGAGCAGCTGTTACACATTTACCAGAGGAGGATTGGCAGAGAAGCAGTTCTTGCCTTCTTTAAGCTTCCCTTGCTGCTGTTAGGGATATTTAATTACAAAGCAGATCTGAGGAAACTGATCTAGGCCCCCGCCTGTGGCTGAGAGCCGAGTTCCGCCCATCACAGCACAAACCACACTATATTTAAGGGCTAATGTAAAGCTGAGACTTAGCAGAGGGGCCGGAAAGATGGGAGTGTTATCCTTTAAAGAGCAAATTTCTGAGAATTTTGCAAAATACAGATGAAACAATAAGGCCAAAGGGAGGAATTAGATAAAAACCTCAGCTAAAAGTTGCCTTCTTTTTTTTTTTTTTTATTTTGTGAAAGCTCTTTAATCTTGAATTAAAGCTTCTATGTGAGAAGCAACACGAATGATCTCAGCTAGGATTTGACTGTATGTTTGTAGGTGGTATGAGGTCATTGTAAAGCAGGACACATTAGGTTACGAATGGCACTGGGCTTTAGTTTTTTGTTATGTCATGATATTCACATGTATTCAGACTTAAATCAAGTAAAACACATTCAACTCGTAGCATCAAAAGTTCAAAAAATGTATTTGGAAGTACATTTTTTGTATAGAGGACATTGCATCCTTGTATTCAGATTTAATCTAAAGTGATAAACATAAGAAGTGTGCACGGAATTTAAAATATATTGTCAAAAATACCATAATTTCCTTTAAACTACGACCTTTTCTATGTCAGGAACAAGTTCTCTAATCAAAACAAGCATATAGCTCGTATTTTCATCCCCTTAAATATGACTCCTTTAACCGACGGGAGAAAATACGACTCCACATGACAGCAGATGTGGTTTTTAAGTCTTCTTCCATTTAAAAAGCCACAAAGTCCTAAGAGGTGGTAAGAGCGGGCATGGATGTTACTATGTATGTCTTGAGATCAAGACCAACATAAGACAACTACTTTTTTACTTTCACTTTCTCACTGAGTTACATTCAGTCAAAAAGTCATTTTGATAAATCACCTCCTCATGGTTAGGTTTAGGCAATCGCATTACATGATTCTGGCTTAGAAAATAATCATGGTAAAGGCTAAACTATATTCTTTTAGCAACACAACCGTCACCCATTTTTACACTTTACATGCAGTTGGTCCCAAGTGCAGTTGCAGTTATGACCACTAGAGATTGCATAATCATTTGAACATAATTATAGGTCAGAGCTCCCTTTGTGAACATTTGACCCAAAGGCACAATTTAGGAAGGAGGACAATCTCTGTGTAGGGTGTAGACAACAACCTAAACTTTATACACACTCCTCAAATTAAAAGGAAAAAATATGTTAAGGAGAACAGCCTACTTTAACAGCATATATATAGCCCATCTTTACTGACAGTGTGACAGCAATAAAAGGGGAAATAAAACACGGTATATTAGAAGTTTCTCTATAATAGATAACTACCTTTTTTTCATTCCATATTTCTTCTTTTGTTGTTTATTTTCACTACGGTTGCGTAATGACTCTTACTTCTCCATTTTGAACTCATGCTGCGAAAAATTTAGCTTTGTATATCTTTCAAGATGATGTCGCAGACTGAACTTCTTATCATGCTTAACTCTGTAGATTTCAGGGCTGACTAGCTTCACACCAAATAAAACCAATTTTTAGATATAACATTGTTTTCAGTGCATGCATCTAGTATAGCTAAGGAGTTTGTGGTTTCATTTTGGGTTTAGTCCTTTTTTAAATATTTTCTTTGACTGACATGTGTCTCTTGTGTGCCATAACTGTGGACTGTGTTTCCAGCCAACATGCTGCAGCAGAGTGCTTCCTCTGTGTTTTATCTCTACAGGTCTGAAGTGATCAATATCAGATGTGGTCAGCTCTGTCGCTGCCTAATAAACCGTTGGCCAGATAAGATGCTCGCTGCTTCTAAACCCTCAGTTCTACTGTAAAACTGTCTCCTCTGCATGCAAACAGTTCAGGTTGCCACTCTCAGGTTAGAAAGTCAGCCTGGATAAAATGGATCGCCCTCACAACCCCACTCCCTCCCCCCTCACAGTGGCCTTTAGTTCCTGCCAGTTCATTGACGTGGCAAATCCAGCATCCCTCTGTTTACTTTCCAACAGGGATATCCAGGCAACAAGGCCACGGCTCTCAGCACTGGCAGCTATATTTGGGCCTTCGCTCCATAAACCTCTTTTCCAGATAAAGAGTCAACACAGCACTGCGTTCCTTTCTTGGTGCTTGCTGCTCTGAGTTCGCTGATTAATGTCACAGGAACCTCTGCCTGCATCGCCATCTAATTATAGAGAGTGCTGCCACGGTGTTTGACCCACCGACATCCCTCTGCAACACACCATAAACACCTTTCACGTGATTCTTTCCCTCCTTATCTTGTTTTGTCCTCCTTATCTTATTCTATTTGTGCTGGCAGGGCAGGAGTGAAATGAATTTTCGATAGAGTATTAAAAAAATAAGAAGGTGAACGCAGGTTACATGTGTTATTCCTCATTTAATGAACTAATTATAATGACTATTCCCTGGGTGGTGAAAATAGATAATAATTTATTTCACATCATCCTGTTTCCCTGAACTATGAAGCACCTCAAGTCTCTGCCCTGGTCGCTTTATATTTGTATCAGTATTTTCTCTTAAAAATAGACACAACTGTGCCATTTTCTTTCTGGACTTTTACTGCAGCAGTGAAAACCTTTAAACCAAAAATAATCCTAATACTTTCCATATAAGACTTTTTAGGGACTTTTTATAGGATAAACTTTGCACTCACAGAATCTAACATTTCTTGCTACTTTATTGGTTTTGCTAATGTAACAATTAAGGTTTATCTTACTTTTATTTTGTTTTCCTTTTTTAATAAGACTACTTCTGAGAAGTGCAAATATTATCTTTGTATTGAAATATATTATATTTACCCTTTCAAGGGAAAATATATTTTCCAGCATAAATAAACAAAAAAATAGTCAACAGTTATAAACAGTCCTTGCATAAGGTTGTTGCTATGGCTTGCAATGAACTAAATTCTTTTTTCAGCATGGCTAAAGAAGCCTCTGACTGAACATACTCTGTTCTTTTATCCTTAGATTGTGTAGAGGGTGTGCAGTATTGTCCATTGTTTTCATCAGCTTGTAAAGCATTCTTCTTGGCACAGTCTGATCCAAGGGCTCCAGAGCAGTCCCCAACACAAAACCAGCCTTCTTTATCAGTTTGTTCACTGTTTAGTCACTGACTCTAAAACTGCTGCCTCAACAGAACACCTGCAAAGCAGATATGCAATATCTTGGTGCAGAAATGGAAGAACCTATGCTTCTTCAAGAAGCAGAAGTAAGAAGTTTTCTATTCCTTCGAGTAGACAGAATCAGTGTTGCATTTCCAGTTCAGTCTGTTGTCAATGTGAACCCCCGGATATCTGTACCAAGTCCTCAATCTTCTCCACCTCTTCTCCAAGAATGGAAAAGTGTTTGGCTTATTCCTGGTCCTCCTAATATCCACAGTAATCGTCTTTGTCTTGTTTGCATTTAAGATTAGATAATTCTTCGCCCAACAAAGTGCTCGACCAGTTCCCTGTACTCAGCCTCTTGTCCATCATTGATATACCCAACAACTGCAGTCATCTGAGTAATTCTAGAGATGACCGGACTCTGAGTTGTACTGGGGGTATGAAAGTGAAGATAGATTGAGTAAGCAGTCCCCTTGCTTGGCTATGGACTGAATATCATAGTATCGGTATGGCACCGACATGTTTCCTCTCTATCATTTAGTCTCGCTCAGTCATATTTAAAAGATACTTCAGAAGGATTCTTAATTCAGTTTTAATCTTGTGTTTTGCTCTTTATTAAGATAAGGTGATGATAATTACAGCCCATTTTGTTTGAAATACATTTTTGTCCCCTCTTCAAGCATCCTTGTACCCTGCCCTACACCATACACTATATGCTTCCATTATATGCAAATGTTTGTTACGTGTTTGTCTGTTTATTTATGAACATATGTTGCTTTTTTTTCATATATTGTCTTTCTCTATTCAGCTGATTGGGTTTACATGTAATGATGAATAAAACCACCATGGCAATTTTACATGGATAAAAAAGAAAGAAAATGCAAAAATGTATAAAGATGAAAAACTATAAATACTAGCTGAACCAGTGTAAGAATCTGTTTCTGTGATAACTTTGTTACTTCGCTACAAGAGTGTGGTTGGAGATGGAGATTGCATCTAAAGCCTCAGGGCAGATTTGTGAAAGGTGAAAGTGCTGACGTGGTGGGTAGCAGGGCAGCCATTGTATGTCTGCAGCATATTCTGCCTGAGCTGGGGTTGTTTTTCACATGCAGGCTAACTGACCTTTTGAGCATCAATTGGATTTGGAAACACTCCAGATAGAGCGAGGCCCCATCCCTGTAATGTCTGAGCTACTCGTTTGGACACAATGATCCAAGAGCACATGGTAAACATCAACTCAGTCTACCCAGAGTGGTGTAAAAAGAGAGTGGTGACACTCCCATAGACTTCTATAGAAAGAAAGGAATGCGGAAGACACGTGGGTCATGGAGACGCCAATAGTTCCAAACAAGGGACGCAGCTCCGTAGATCTCAATTGCTCGTCAAGAACAATTACTGGTAAGTTAATGAAACAGCATTTTAAACGTTTTTTTACATTTTTAAGCATCATCTATCAGAAGTATACTCTTAGACATCATTATTTTTACATTTGGTTTGCATGAAATGTCGATGTCGATGTTAAAAATGTAATGGATTTAGGGACCTAACTGAAAGCTTGGTAACGGAGGCTGACGTGAGGTAATTAACATAATCATTTCACTAAAGTCCGTTAACTTTTTATTGTCAGGTGACATTGTGTAAAGTTGTTTTGATTGTTAAGTTTTAAAACATTACCAAAATACTATAATATGCCTATAGTAATAATACATTTAATACATTTTGGCATTTCTGAAGTATTTTCTCCGGTAAGTTGATGAAATTACAAATTTTTTTGGCATTGTGAGGCATTAGCTGACTGCTCTTTAAACTAATTAAGTAAGTTTTTTCAGCATGACTTTGCCACTGTGATAATGAATTTATGAATTTCTCTGTTGTTGTTGTCAGGGAGGTCAGCAGGTGTGGTGGTCGTTGCTGTCATGAATCAACCCTCATTCGGACTACAGCACATTTCTACAATGTGCAGACCCTTAAATTTGATCAAATACAGTTCATTGTTGCAGATTAATCTACCCAACAGTAGAAACAGCAGTAAAATAACTTCTTTATTAAGGCTTGTTTTATATTTTCCATGATGACATTTTATAATAAAATGTTTGGTTGAAATCTGTTTGGGTTTTTTGCACAACTGACACATTTATTTTGCCATTTAATATGGTTTTAACCAGAAAAAAAGTTTTTAGATTCATATTTTAATCAATTAATTAATATTTTACAAAAGTTTTCTGGCCTGAAGCACAATAAACAGGGTTACAGATGCATGTATTCAGTTCACATGAAAATCAAAAAATGAAATAGAGAACAATTATGTCTTCTATAGAAAAGAAGAATTGTTCCCGGCTCATAAGCATCTACAGCCACATATTTCCCTCCAAGTCATTTAAAGCTTCTTTAAAATGATTTATTCAGCGCAGCTTTGCCATTCAGCTCATTTTCCATCTGACACCAGAGAGAACAGACAGACTGAATGACATCTTCTATGGGCTGTTTGGGACAACAGGAGTAAGTCCTGGGAACAGACAGTAATATCATGCTTTGTTGAAGGATGTAGATCTGAAGGTAAGCTGGACCACTGGCATGATGAAGTATAAAGGAGGACAATGTATAGCTGTCCCCTGCTAGCATGCAGTTGCACCCTCTACGATTTAAAACAGTGATAAATGTGTCTCTCCCGCTCCAAAAAAGAAATACGTTGATAAAATACATAGTCAGTGTAGTGATCGATGCACATTATTGGTCAATATTTACCAAAAATTGCGTCTATTGGAACTATTGAGGCTTACATGAAGCACGTGACAGCCCTAGCGGCGACATCAGAGCGCGTCATAACTCTGTATTACTCTGAGTCTACCCTAAAACCCTGAAGCAAACACAGCATAGAAGCATGGGTGGGTTGTTTAGCTGCATTCTGATCACATGGCTGCAGAGGATTGTACAGCTAGCAACAAGCGCCACGTTTGAAATCTACCTCCTTTATATATGTAAATTCAAGGTTCTGATGATCTTTCAAGAAACTGTTATAAGTTGCATTTGCTCCTCTACAGCTTTAAATCAACCCCCTGTCCATTTCACTATGTAATCTTACTAGTAACTAGTTCTCCGCTGAAGTCAAGCAGTGTAGCTGTTCCTGAGGCGGTGGAATTTTTCATATACTTTATGTATACAGTATAAAAGTACAGTCAGTGGAACTATTAACTCCCAGACTTGGTGTAACAGATGTTTACAGCTATGTCAGTATGCCTGGAAGACAATAATGGCTTCTCTAACAGACTGGAAATAATCATTAGGAAAGCTGGCTCTGTACTGGGACAAAAACTTGAGTCACTGGAAACAGTGGTGGAGAGGAGGACACGGAAGAAGCTGTTAGCTATCATGGACAACAAACAGCACCCTCTCCACCACACAGTGGACAGACAGCGGAGCACCTTCTCACACAGACTGCTTCAGCTCCGCTGTCGAAGGGACAGATAAAGGAAATCTTTCCTGCCACATGCCATCACCCTGTACAATAATAGTTAATTGTCATTATGGTATCTCAATACCATAACTGCATATCTGCACAACTGCTGCACTTTGATGTACATATATTTTTATTTTTATTTTATTTTATTTTATTTTCCATCCATCCATCCATCCATTATCTTCCGCTGGTCCGGGGATCGGGTCGCGGGGGCAGCAGCTTGAGCAAAGAGACCCAGACGTCCCTGTCCCCGGCCACTTCCTCCAGCTCTTCTGGGGGGACCCTGAGGCGTTCCCAGGCCAGCCGAGAGACATAGTCTCTCCAACGTGTCCTGGGTCTTCCCCGGGGTCTCCTCCCAGTGGGACGGGCCCGGAACACCTCACCGGGGAGGCGTCCAGGAGGCATTCTCACCAGATGCCCGAGCCACCTCATCTGACTCCTCTCGATGCGGAGGAGCAGCGGTTCTACTCCGAGCCCCTCCCGGATGACCGAGCTTCTCACCCTATCTCTAAGGGAGAGCCCAGACACCCTGCGGAGGAAACTCATTTCGGCCGCTTGTATTCGCGATCTCGTTCTTTCGGTCACTACCCACAGCTCGTGACCATAGGTGAGGGTAGGAACATAGATTGACCGGTAAATCGAGAGCTTCGCCTTCTGGCTCAGCTCCTTCTTCACCACGACGGGCCGGTGCAGAGCCCGCATCACTGCAGACGCCGCACCAATCCGTCTGTCAATCTCCTGTTCCATTCGTCCCTCACTCGTGAACAAGACCCCGAGATACTTGAACTCCTCCACTTGGGGAAGGATCTCATTCCCGACCCGGAGAGAGCATTCCACCCTTTTCCGGCCGAGGACCATGGTCTCAGATTTGGAGGTGCTGATGGTCATCCCAGCCGCTTCACACTCGGCTGCGAACCGCTCCAGTGAGAGCTGAAGGTCACGGCCTGACGACGCCAACAGAACCAAATCGTCCGCAAAAAGCAGAGACCCGATTCTGAGGTCGCCAAACCGGACCCCCTCGACGCCCTGGCTGCGCCTAGAAATTCTGTCCATAAAAATTATGAACAGAATCGGTGACAAAGGGCAGCCCTGACGGAGTCCAACCCTCACAGGAAACATGTCCGACTTACTGCCGGCAATGCGGACCAGACTCTGACACCGGTCATACAGGGACCGAACAGCCCATATCAAGGAGTCCGGCACTCCATACTCCCGGAGCACCCCCCACAAGAGTCCCCGAGGGACACGGTCGAACGCCTTCTCCAAGTCCACAAAACACATGTAGACAGGTTGGGCGAACTCCCATGCTCCCTCCAGGATCCTGCGGAGGGTGAAGAGCTGGTCCACTGTTCCACGGCCAGGATGAAAACCACACTGCACCTCCTGAATCCGAGATTCGACTATCCGGCGGATCCTCCTCTCCAGTACCCCCGAAAAGACCTTACCAGGGAGGCTGAGGAGTGTGATCCCCCTATAGTTGGAACACACCCTCCGGTCCCCCTTTTTAAAGAGGGGGACCACCACCCCGATCTGCCAGTCCAGAGGCACTGCCCCCGATGTCCACGCGATGCTGCAGAGGCGTGTCAACCAAGACAGCCCCACAACATCCAGAGCCTTGAGGAACTCAGGACGGACCTCATCCACCCCCGGGGCCTTGCCACCGAGGAGTTTTTTGACCACCTCGGCAACCTCAGCCCCAGAAATGGGAGGTCCCACGTCCGAGCTCCCCAACTCTGCTTCCTCATCGGAAGGCGTGTCGGTAGGATTGAGGAGGCCCTCGAAGTACTCCCCCCACCGACTCACGACGTCCCTAGTTGAAGTCAGCAGAGCCCCGCCCTCACCATACACGGTGTTGACGGTGCACCGCTTCCCCCCCCTGAGCCGCCGGATGGTGGACCAGAATCTCCTCGAGGCCGTCCGGAAATCGTTCTCCATGGCCTCCCCGAACTCCTCCCAAGCCCGAGTTTTTGCCTCAGCAACCGCCGAGGCTGCGTTTTATTTTATTTTATTTTATTTCATTCTTATTCTTATTCTTATTCTTATTCTTATTCTTATTCTTATTTTATTTTATTTCTATTTTTACTGTCTGTACGCTGCTACTGCAAAACAATTTCCCAGCTGGGATGAATAAAGTAGTTCTATTCTATTCTATTCTATTCTAAAACAAGACATTCTGTCATTCAAAGACTGGTCAATTTTGCATTAATGTTCCACACACTTTATTCAGACATGAATGTGAAACTAACAAAAAGAACCACAGTAAGCAAGTTATTATCCATTTGCGGAAGACTTTTTCTAACATTATCATGTCAATATTATTCATATTTGCTGCCAAGTATGTGGTGGTTTTATAGCATAGCATTGGATGCAAGCAGCTGAATGAGTCACTTTTCTATATTCTAAAGTTTTACATTGTGAGTGTTATACTGATACAGCTTTAATTACACTATAGTAACAGTGTAGTTGTTATTAACTTGACAAATTTTTTTTTTTTAACTTCACCTAGGACACCATCTGTCTCTATCATCATTACTATGAGAAGACCCAATACCACATGAAAAGCTCTTAAGTCTTAAAAGAGTAGTTACTTTTTTGCCATCAATATTGGAAAAAAATGTATATATTCATATAAATTTAACAAACAAACAGCATTGTGTTAATAAAACAGAGTTGAATAGGAGAGTTAGAAAGTACTGGCGTGTGATAAAACAGAGATCAGAAACTGCAGCTACAACTCAAATGCTCACAGCTCAAACAGTTTTCTAGTGCTCCTTCGGCTCAAACTACATGAAAAAACAATTCACCCCTAAACCCTAAACGAGTATAACACTTATCATTCAATAAGGTTAAACATGCAGAATCTGATGTTTACAGGTGCTTTCATCCACTGGAAGTATGTTTTCGTTAACCACTGCATGCTTGTTATGCTAATATGGACTCTTATGGCCATATGAGATGATGTTGTGGGAAAAGTGTGACTCTGTTAGGACTTATTTTATACTTCACTCGATATGCTGTCCAATCTCCATAACAAATCATGCATCCCATTCATAAAAAAAAAAGGGCATCATGTCTGTGTTTTGCATTTAATAAGCTTATTGGATCATGCAGTAACTTTCATGATCTGAAGTTATCAAACCATACTATCAAAGATATAACATGCTTTTAAGAGTTTTAAATGTCTCCTTAGTGAAGAAAGTTTGATCAGTGACAATTTCTAATGTGCTATTGAAACATTTTTTTAACTGTCATGCTGCAGTCGGTTTCTAGAAAAACCCCTATGTGTTTTAATCAGAGCTGTAGTTGCTAGCAGCAATCATGAAGGTGTTAACAGCTGAGGTTTGTTGTTCCTGCTCTCTGTGTGTTTGCTGTTCTTCAGCCAATGAGTTCAAGACGTGTTTCCTCCAGCCCCAACCTGCATTTCAGTCAGGAAAGAGGGGGTAGGGGAGAGTTGAGCTTTGGGTGAGGGACAGCTGAACAAACAGAGGGAGCAGAGAGGGAGAGAGATGAACCAGAGGAGGGAGAAACCCTGAGTGTTTTTCTGAATATGCCATGTAATTTGAGCAAACCCATTAATCTCAGGCCACTGGCTCTTTGGGCCCTCTGGGTGTTGAATTTCAGTGGCAGATGAAAAGAAATGAGCTGGATGGGATGGAATCTGAAGCTGACCTCACGCCAAAGATGAACTGGCCTGAGAGAGAAAGAGCAAGATGTTGGAGTTCTGGATCTGGTTTGGATTGGCCATCTGATTGGCTGACAGACATCAAAAGGACCAGCAGACTGACGGCTTCCAGACATTTTAACCTATCTAAGGGGTTTCTGTTGTTCATTCAAAGGAATGTGAGAGAAGCAGCCGTCTTTTTTTCTTAAATAAAGACCAATAATACTGAAATTAAAGTACGTTTCTAGTTACAACAGCTCCTGAAGGGGTACCTCATGCTTTCCAATCTCAAAATGTAACATTAACAAATCTGCTAAGTTAGTAGGATCAAAGACGGTTTGATGTTGATTGAAGTAACAATAAAGGAAACTCAGAAGCAACACTTTGATATGAAGCTTCAGTTATTTGTGTTACTTACCAAAGTTTTTTCCAGTAATTCAGAACTTTGGCATCGGAATCTTGTCAATAATTACATAGAATCAAAAGTTGGACACGCTTACTTGAGAACGAATGCACATATCAAAATTACGCTTTGTATGGAAAACTTGACCATTTAGATTGACCATTCAAGGTTTTTGGGTTTTAATTATTCAGACAATAGTCTTGTACAGCTCCTTATGTTTTAAGAAGTACTGATGAAACTGACATAACATTTTTAGAAAATAAGGTGGACATTGGCTTAGAAAAATCTCAACTAAAACAAGGATGTAATCAAATTTTTAAAGGGTAGGCTATATCGAAGTGCAAGTGTTTAAGTGAAACAAATAAAAGAATAATGATTTAAGCATATTTTAACAACTGCAGATAAAATCTGAGCATAGGATATCCAATACCTCTTCCAAAAATATTCAATACAAGTTCAGTGTCAGAGTAGCATAAGCCTGTTCGGAGTGGACTGGTTATGTTTAGTTGAAGTTGGTGTGTTTGCCGTTTGAGGATCAGAGCTAAGGCACTTGCTTTTGTTTGTTTTTTAGTGGCATTTTTGTACATCCTCAAAAATGAATGCCTTTGCAAGCTGCAATATGGCGGTGGCCACTAGGGACAGTGTAGGGCCAAATTTGAATTTTTTTTTACATTTTTTGACAATTTTTCACATGAAGGGTCAAAGGGTCGACAGTGGTAAAAAAATTGGCTGGATGTTTTGAAGACAAGCTTTTTAAAAAACGTTTGCAACTATCTTTATGTAATATCTTACATGAAGATAGTTGCCACTGCACAGTGACTAATGTGCTTGCGAAAATTGTTGGTGAGATCAGTATCATTTTGGATACGTCCGTGCATGAAGAAAAATGTTGGAGAACTGGTAAAGGAATGGTGCAGATATTGTGTTTTTCCAGCTTGAGTCATCACCGTAACAAGCGTATGGGAGCATTTTGGCTTGCCTGTCAAATATAATGATGAAGGAAAGAGGTTGGTGGATAAAACCGTGACGGTGTGTAGGCACTGGACAGTGGAAACACATCATTTATACTGATGTGAGATAGTATGAGATAGTATCTCATAATTTCGACTTAGTATCCCATAATTATGAGATAGTATTTCTAAATTTATTTTTATTAAGTGGCGGAAACGGGCTTCCACAGTTCCGTGACTGATCCGAGAAACGATTCGTACCGTGAGTTTTTTTAACCGTTGCACCCCTAGTGACCAATTATGCCCATTATGGAGAAAGTTGTTTACATTATGGTGTGAATAAAAAGCAAGTATATTCCTGGCCCAAGATACATACAATGTAACTATTTTGAAAAGAGGACAGATATAAACAGAAAGAAATTGTCTTTACTCAAGAAATGGAGCCCTTACCCAGGGAGGCCTAGGTCATTGACTGCATATGTAGCCTCCTGGTGAAAATTAAGACTAATTCTGGAAGAATTACAAAGGAATAGTCTAATAAGTAGTTTCATTGAAAACTGCGTCTGAGAAGCAGTGCTAATAGATGAACAAACACACACACACACACAAACACACATAGCTGATGAGCAAAACAACCCATGAAAGCATACTGTGTCTAATAGATCAATAGAATCAGTTTGCCATAAGCTAATGTGAAAGCTTTTGACAATATTTTGCCAAAACAGAAATAGCAATCATCTAAACGACTGAAAACAACGTACTCTTCCTTGGTTCCTAAGAAATAAACATGCCAAGTTAGAAGCTGAGCGCATGAGCAGTTTTAGAGAAACACAAAGAAGACGCACGGACGTACCACAAACACGACACAAAACAAAAAATCTTCTGCTTAAATTTGTCATATAGCTAGCACTGCAGTTTTGTGACCCTGTTGTTGAGTCTGATTCTTGCAACAATCCATTTTAGCTTGAATTTGGTAGCACATCAAAAGGATAGAATAAATGAATCAATCAGTCATTTCTTATGTAAAATAACAAACTTGACCATTAAAACAGATTCTGTTAGGGGTAAGTAGGGTGCATGCTTAAATAGCTTGCATAGTTTGGATTGCATAGTTTGCACCTGTTTGTCAAAGCTTGAGCAATGCTGCCCTTCGACCTGCAGAAGTTGAGTCAGAGCCTGGAGGTCAACATGCAGTCAATGGAACACATTAGATTCAGAATGAATACTGTACATTCATTAAAGTACTGGATTATCATTTTCAATTAATGGCTCTTCACTTGACCTCCTTTTCAGTTACGTTGTACATTTACTAGATTTACAAGATTCAAAGCAAAACATAGTGCTCCTTACTTTTATTCACCTTGTAAGATTAACTGTAATACCAGAAGTTAAATGCCTCTAAAGAACTGATATCTAAACACTTTAAGTAACTCCAAAAACTGACTTATGGAATCTTTTGTAGGATTTATCGGGTTGCTTAAGCTTTTCTCCATCAACACGTCTACGTTTACAAGAACTATTTATGCTGATTACACAGAAACATAAGAGGAAATTCATCAGTGAAAAAGAGCATTGCATAACTAAACCCACAGCTGACCCATTAGTCTGTTGACCTGAATTGATTTAATTTCACTAGAAGCCCGGCACAGCAAGAGACCCCACGAAGCTGCTGAAGTCAAATATTTTTTACCGGGCTGTTCATGTTTCAAATGAACACTTAGTTTGAATTTGGTTTGGATCTCCAACTAAAACGTAATTTGACTAATATCCGAATATTACTGAGGTCTTTCAAAATTCTGAAGCCAAAACTGAAAAGACACTCAAGTAACATTGAATTGCAGTAAAATCTCCAGCCTGCGAGGCTGACGGCAGTGCTCCAGTCAAGATTTTGCTTCAACAAAGAGCGAACCTTTGCACTTCAGTGCCAGCAAACTGTAAACAGAGGGTCTGTGCAGGAAAAGCAGCCAGGGAACAGGGAAAGGGTTAATATTATTTTTCCTTTGAATGGCGGCTGGAAGCAACAGGGGCCAGCATAAACACACACAGGCGCCCATTCATCCGCTCTCTGTGATCAGCCAAGAACAGTAGAAGGCGTGTTACTGCAGCAGAGAGGGGGGAGGAGACAGAAAAGGAAAAGGGGAGGGAGGGAGGGAGGGAGGACAGTGACTCAGGAATTCCACTGACCACGTGACCCCTGTGCAAGGCATTTATAACACCCACTCTCAGACAGACAGGGGCCCCTCCTTACTCCTTGTTATTTTTCTTCCTGAAGTCAAAACCAAGCAAATGTGACAAAGGCAATAGCCTCGTGCAGCACATATGCTCAAAATTTGAAAGAATTTAACTTAAGCTAGGAAGGGGCCAAAAAAAGCAAGCTTGGAGGAAAAAAAAAAAAAGTAGAGAGAAATAAAATCTGTGTGATGAAGTAGTTTTGTTAAAGAGCAGAACCCGTCTCTGGCACCGTTACAGTGTGGCAGACTTAAGGGCCGTGTATACTCTCGCAGCAGTGTGTCGCAGTGAGCTTGTCGCAGACACGATGCAGTTATTTTTGATTTATGCCTACTTTTGAAGCGCTGTCTGCGCTATGTTAATCCCACGCCACAACGCAAGAGGGACAATCACGAACAAGCTAGGATTGTGGGTGTTACGGTTACGGAGGTCACTCAACAACAATGGCGACTGGACGAATGCGCACTTTGATTGAGATGCAGCTGATCGATCTAGAAATAGAAGAAATATTGCTACTACTGGAGCTGGCAGAGAGGCGAAAGAATCGTCACGGTTAGCGTCACCATTAGCCGGTTAGCAAACCGGAAATACGCATAGTGTAGAGCGGATGTAAAGTTGACCAATCAGAGGCCTCCT
This sequence comes from Odontesthes bonariensis, assembly GCF_027942865.1. Lineage (NCBI taxonomy): Eukaryota > Metazoa > Chordata > Actinopteri > Atheriniformes > Atherinopsidae > Odontesthes > Odontesthes bonariensis. Next base: position 37,679,814 of record NC_134509.1, read on the forward strand.
TTCTCTCCTCCCTGCGGCGATGTCTGCGGCACTGTCTGCGGTGAGTTACAATTTTGGGGAGGTGCACCAGAGTGTCTGCGTAAGGGGCGGGGGCATGTCTGCGTTAACTGCGACACACACGCAGACGACCTGGTTTCCGACCATAAATCAGCCTTTATGTGCAAAACCAGTAGGAAATGTGCTGCTTATTCAGCTCTAGTCTTGATAGTCCTCCAGAAGACTACTCATGACCTCAAATCTCCAGCATGTTTTCACTGGAATCAAGGTGCAGGTTCATTAAGCAACAAGCCTAATCTGCTGCCAGGACTTGTTCCTGTGGCTGATTATGTGACGTGGGGGACTGCGAGTAAGCAACACCAAGAAAAAATAAAAAAAATAAAAACCTAGATCCAGACAGTGAAGTCAGGTAGCAGAAAATAGTTTAGTTTGTTTATGGCAAAACAATCTCCTCACTAGGTGTCAATTTGATCTAACGAATATAGCGTTTACACAGAGCGCTATTTTTAGGCTCTCCTTATCACTCAGCACAGGACACGAGGACTGTGATGGGTGGCCTCAGCCTGCCCCTCGTGTGATTTACTGTACACAATGTTTATGCAACAGACTGCTCCTCCAACCTTCACCCCTCCCACTTCCATCTAGCTCTCAGTGCCTCTCTCTTTGACTTTTCCCTTCCACCAGCTCCTTTCTGGAAGCCTGTTTGTTCCTGTTGGAAGGGATTGCATCATGGCTGTTTCACAATCAGGTCAGGGCTCTCCAAGCAGCTCCTGGCTCGCTGAGTGCAGAACATAAGCAAACCGGAGACACTTGAGGTATTATTACAAGAACTAAACTGTATTTGGCTTTTTTTTTTTTTTTCGTAAACAAGTGCATACATGTACAGCTAGAAGCATATTTATAGTTTATTTTCCATTAATATTTTTTTAGCCAAGTGCTCAAATGAATCACATTCTATGTTGGACAGGTAGTGCCTTCAGACCTAAAGTACATAGATGAACAAAAACAATTGTGGTGGGAAAGAGTACATACCTTTTTACCTTCAAAATATAGAAACACAATATACTGAAAAAGAATGATCAAAAAATTATACAGCCATGTTTACAAAGTATACACTTCCCTTGTGTCCAATATTTACATGTCGATCAGTTTCACTGGAGCTCGCCAGGTGATTGGTGTTACTTTATGTCTTGCAGTTGTTGTTTAAGAGGACAAAAGCTAAAGAAAAAGAGCTGGTCAGCATTTTCAAGGGTCCCTCTCCTTTTTCACCTTTATGTCTCCAGCCAAGATGGTGGCTATTTCCCCCTGCATGAAGGCCCAGGGCACATTGGAGCCGACCAGCGGGCATCGCTCGCCACTGGGGCAGTACACCTCACCGGTGGCACCCTGCTGCTTGATGCTCTCCCGGGAGCAGGGAAAGCAGAACTTGTGGGAGGGCACCGAAGGGCACTGTACGAAGTGAGTGTCCTCCAGCCGCTCATGGCACAGAGTGCAGCACAGCGGCACGCTGCCAGGCGGCACGGAAGAGTCTGGAATGCTCTGAGATGGTGGTGGCACATGTGGGTCCATGCCGCTGGTCACATGCAGGGCAGAAGAGTTGGAGCTTACGGGCCCCTCCCTCTGTGCCAGTCTCCTCTGAGAGGCCGAGGAGGGAGACAAGGGGCTGCCACTGTTCCGCCGTGCGCCTGCCGTGGTGGAGTGTACCTGGCTTCCATCCTTAGGTGAACCTGTGCTTCCTGCATTGTCAGTGGCGTGAATGAGTGCCGCCATGGGGGACTGGCCATTCTGTGCTGTGGCAGCTTCAGGGGGTGTGGTGCGGGAGTGAGGGGATATGGTGGAAGGAGGAGCCACTGAAAAACCTGGCAAAGAAGATGGGGGCATTTTCAAGACCTCAGAAGGTGATGGGAGCCACGGCTGGCCCTCGCTGCCGTTCATCTTGGGGGCACTGCCCTCACCATCTGGCTCCGGGGAGGCCTTCCTCTTTACGGGGCGAGTGTGCTTCCCCCTGTCTGTAAAAGAGGAAGACGGGGGAAGGAAGGGTTAACAATCAGAAAACAATACACATAAACGAGGTATCATGCTGTGCTAAAAAGAAACAAACACAGGAAATTTCACAGCACACATGGTGAAAGCTGCCATTATTCCGCTGCTGTCTTCCGTGTGCAGAAAGGTGGAGGGGTTCAGAACAGCAGCGTGCCATTACCAAGCATGTACATGCAAACCCATGGGGGCATCGTGTCTAACAGCCCCTGCTTCTAAATTTCCGCGCTGTTAAGGCCATGTTTCAATGTATCTATTGATTCCATACACTCCAGTTCTGGGACATAAGATAAATGGTCTTGTTTTTTTTTGTTTGTTTTTTTTACCTGTTTTTGAGGAAGTGGCACTCGCCTCATATGCGAGCACCCGCTGCATGGCGGCGTGGTCCTTTTTAAACCTGCTGTCGAACGTGTACCGCGCCATGAAGTCCCTGTCTGTTTTCCCTTTGCCTATCCAGTCCTTGTGGCTGTCTGACATGTCCGACAGGCTGTCCGGCCTGTGTTTATCTTTCAGCTCCTCTGAACGCTTCCCGTGCTCCCCAGGACCAGGCACAGTCAGAGCGCCGGACAAACCCATCTGACCCGGGCGACCATTGAGCGGATGAACGGTTGATATGCCGCCGTTCACCAAAGGCACTAGATTGGGAGGAACTGTACTATTCCTGCGGGGGTTGGGGCTTTGGCGGTTGAGCTCCGGAGGCTCGTCGGGCTTTGGAAATCCGTTCGGCAAGGGGAGCCCGTTCGCCTGCCTACCCGCCTGGTACTCCGGACCTAAGCGGGGTGGCCGGTCAGACAGCGGATAGCGGTCCAGAGACTGCGGCGGACGGGAGCCCGGATCCCCGGCCGAGTGGTTCATCTCCTTCCCGGCGTGTTGGGGCTTCCCCGGGCCTGGAGAGCGGCCCTCCTGAAAGCCGTGTGCTCTCTTCAGGTGACGCGCAGTCTCGATTACAAATTCAATCCGATCGGCACCCTCGTAGTTGACACATCCACGGCAAACAGGTTCGGTAAAATCCCAAATCATTGCCCATGGCATGCGGGGTAAATCGCACAAATAGCAGGACTGCCTTCTGGAGGCAGCGACTGCCGCGGAGGACATGTTGTGACTCCGAAGCGAGTACAAAACAATCCAAAATGTCCGTCGGTTTGTTTACGTCGCTGTAAGGAAGAAATAACCGAAACTCAAAATACGATATTTCCTCCTCAGAAAACAGCAGAGTTGCACCAACTGGAGACCATCTTAGCAGTGTCCGTTGCGTCGGCGCGCCTCCGTCTGAGCTCGTGCTTACAACTCGAATCTAGCTCTCGATGTGGGACCGTGACGTCAGCGTTTATACTCTGGGGTTGTATTTACTGGATTCTTCGACGACCCTTCGGGCGCATGCTCAACGTCGCTCCTTCTTTATCTGGAGAGCTCACGTTCAAAGATCGTGTGAATACCTACAGAGTTATCACTCCGATGCTGTTTCATTGGTATCACAATAGAACAATTAAGCTTGCGATCAGCCTGCCTTCATTTATAGAAGGCACCACTTTCAGCAAGGATTAGAAACACATGTACAATAAATTAAATAATAAATCAAATACAAAATTGAAAAGAATAGATGAGTAACGGTAGAAAAAAAAATAATTTTAAGTCACACATCTAATGAAGTGATGGTGGTACAGTGTGTGATTGAAATAGAAAATGATAAAGATTGATGTACCACCAAGGTAGAGTAAATTCTAAGGTTTTTTGGAAAGTAAAGAGACCGTAATATTACAACAAGGGAGATCAAGATGAAGATCAATTGTAATATTATTGATATAAATGTGAATGATCGCGTTTTCATGCAAATATTCTTTACCTTAGTATTGAAAAATGTCTTTGTGTGGTTCAAATAGGATCCCTCAAATTGGAGGAGTGGGTACTCGTCCTTTGTATACTATCATCCCCACCCCCACCCCCTAAACCCTGTGACGTGTACCTCAGGTGGGACCATGCAGTGACTCCACATATGAAATGACCACATGCTTTATTTAGGAGGACATGATTTTCCTTGCCTTTGGTTAGTTAAACCTCATTTTCATTATAATAGAAAATAATGTTTTTTCCAACGTGCCAAATAATTTTACAACATCAACTCGCTGCCAAATCGAGGCAACAAGTGTTGAAACTGCCATGCCCGTGGGCTCAGTCTGACTGCTGCATGGCCTGATGAATGTTATTGCATTCCAGTCTGTGCTAGACGATCCTGACGTCACTGGCCGAACAGCCAATCCCAAAATTTAGTTTTTGTTACCAGGTGAATGTACTGCTGCATTCAAAAGCAACTGGGAAAGTGGAATTTCAGCTTGTCGATCACAAAAGTCGGATTTCCTAATTGGTAACACAAATTTAATCACTTTGATTTTCAAAAAAGGCAGCTCACAAAGAGAAGGCAAAAATCTTTCTTCTGTTGGTTGTGATCAATTACAACATGACATACATACAGCAAAAATATAAAATGCAACCCAAACTGCTTTACAGAACAAAATAATCATGTTATGAAGACATAAAATAGGTTACAAGAGATTAACAACACTCGTAAAAATCTATTTGCAACAGCAAATCTTTCTTGAATTTCCTTCGGCATCAATAAAGTATCTATCTATCTATCTATCTATCTATCTATCTATCTATCAAAATCATAATTAAAAACATTAATAACAGCAAGAATCAAAATGCAAACACTAGGGAAAAGCAACAAAAAAAAAGAGTTTTTAAAGCTTTTAGCTTTGTCCTGAGAGGAGAAAGGGAGTTTGAATCCCAAACCCAAACTGGGAGCTGGTTCCACAAGAGAGAACCTTAAAAACCTTAAGTGATTAGAGTGGGGTAGGTGTCTTAGCTTGACTAAAATCAGGCTGACTGTGGATGACACTTGTCTGCAAAGTACACAAAACACAATGAAGACATGAAGGAACACTCCACTGACGTACATTAGTTTGAAAGTTTTACTAAGGATTAGATTAAAAAAAACAACTAAAACAACCATGCCAACACAATAGTCATTACACAGCTAACTAAAGTTTCCAAATGTCAACTCAAGCCCCCAAAAAAGACTCAAAATTCCCAAAGATTTGAAGAGGAAATGCTGTGGATGTCAGGCAGGAGCAAGACAGAGAAACAGGTAGAGGAAGTGCAGGTCTGGTCTGTGTGTGTGTGTGTGTGTGTGTGTGTGTGTGTGTGTGTGTGTGTGTGTGTGTGTGTGCATGAACATGCAATACACATGGCACAGATCCCACATGATAACCGTGCTTAATTATTTTTTATTTATTTTTATTTTTTTTACCCCTTGTCCTGTCCAGCATTATGGCAGCAGAATTGTAATCTGAATACCGTTTATGCCAAACACATTTGCTATGCCAAGGGAAGCTTTATGAATGTAAAGCTCCCCTTGATGCCCATCAACTCCTTATTTATTTATTTATTTATTTATGTTTGTTACAATACTTAACATGTGATAGTGCCGAACCGGACCGGGGGACAGAGAGAGAGGGAGAGTGAAGAAGAGAAGAAAAAAAAGAACAGAAATATGAAGAGACAAAAACAATGAAAAATCAGACAACCAGCTGCTACACCTGTAAAAACAAAACTGAAGACAATCTACGGCTTTTGTGGGGAATCCAGCCTTAGAGCCACCAGGAGCACATGTGGGCAGCGAAGCAGAGAACAAACACACAAACAAACAAACAAAAAAAGCACAAGCAGCAGCAATCACATGTAATATAACTGTGGATACAGATTACCTTAAACCACAGGACAGCACAACAACTGCTTAGCGAGCATGCTACTGGGCTACTGGGCTAGAGGCCCCGCTCAACACCCGAGAGGGCCAGGCGCCCCAGACAGCCAAGCACAGTGGGACAGCGCATGCCCCAGTGCCCCTGGGCAAGCGCCCCGGGAGTCAAGACGTGCCCACAGGTGGGTGAAGCCGCGAGCAGCGGGGAGAGGCAATGCCCACCCCCCATCAGGAACAGCACAAGCAGGCCAGAGGACAGCAAGACCCAGACCCAGACCCAGTCACTCCATAAATCATATAAGAAAAAAAATTGAATAAAATTGAAAAAATAAATAAATAAATACATAATAACACCAGGCAATGCCCCCCCAGCACCCACCCAACCGCCCAGAGTGGCGGGACAGCAACCCACCACCCCCATTATGTGATAAAGCTAATCAGCGGGGACCAGAGAGAATGAAATTCAGCCAGTTGATGTTTTGAGGAGGAAGACATTGTTTCCATGCTAATAATAATCTAAACTGGTTAATACACAGATTGTTCTTTGCTTTCCAGTTCATGAGAATAGTTTTCTTTGCGATACATAGCACTGTGAGGACCATGTGTGCTGAGTTAATTTCCATGTTGATGTCTTCTAATAGAAATAGAATAGAAATAGAAATAGAATAGAAAAATACTTTATTCATCCCCCAATGGGGAAAAATTCAAATGAGTCAAGTAGCTCAAAATATATATAAATATTTACAATGATTGTATATTAACAACAACAACAATAATAACAATACTAATAAAAATACTACTACTACTACTAATAATAATAAATGACTAAATCAATCAATCAATCAATCAATTTGAGAAGAACTCAGCAGTCACTGTTAAAAAGCCTTATGGCTGTAGGAACAAAGGACCTCCTGAACCTCGGTCCTGCAGCGCAGAGAGACGAGAGCTGCTCCTCTATCCTGCCAGGATGCTGTGGAGAGGATGTTTATCATTCTCCAAAACAGAATACAATTTCCTCCTCATCCGTTTTACCACCACAGCACTGAGGGGTCCAGCCTTCTGCTTACAACAGAACCAGCCTTTTTTACCAGTTTGTCCAGGCGCCTACAGTTTTTGTCTGTCCTGCAACTCCCCCAGCAGACAACAGCATAGAACAGTGCACTCTCAATGATAGTGTGATAAAACATGCACATCATATCACTGCAGACGTTGAATGGCCCGAGGTCTGAACAGTCTCTATCTCCCCTCCATCAATGCAGACTGACTGGCATGGAGTTTTAGATCTCCTGAAGTCCACCACCAGCTCTTTGGTCTTGGTAGTGTTCAGTAGTGAACAGTTTTTTTTGGTCCAGCCATAGAAGGACTCCACAAGGTCCCTGTACTCCTTTTCCGGTCCACCGCGCACACATGCCACAACAGCCGTATCATCAGAAAACTTCTGTATGTGGCAGGACTCTGAGTTGTACCTGAAGTCTGATGTGTACAGGGTGAAAAGAAAAGGAGCCAAAACAGTATCCTGCGGAGCCCCAGTACTGCATTCCAGTGTTCCAGAAACACATCTTCCCATCCTGGTCTATAGTCATTCAGCTCCACCGGTTTCCCTAATGTGAGCACTGGTATGAGACAAGAAGTTTTCCACAGCACCGGGACTTTTTCCATCTGAATGCTCACATTGAAAAGCCTGAAGAGGGACTGCTAGTTGACCAGCACAGTCCCTCAGAAGCCTTGGACAGACTCCATCTGGGCCTACAGCCCTCCCTGACTTAAGTCTCCTGAGCTCAGCTCCAACCTCCTCTATAGTTAGACACAGAGGTGGTAGCGGAGGGATGGCGACAGGAGTGATGTTGCTAAAAAATCATAGAGATGGGGGTGGGGGTGCAACTGGACAGAGGAGGGCTAGTGGTGGGAGTTGCTGCAGAGCTGGAGGTGCAGCTGGACTGAGGAGGCCGGGCGTTGGAAGCAGCCACAGATGTGAATGTGCAGCTGGGCTCAGGAGACCTGGAGGTGGTAGCTGCCACAGATGTGGAGATGCAGCTGTGCTCAGGATGCCTGCAGGTAGAAGATGCCTGGAGGTGGATGTGCAGTTGGGCTCAGGAGGCCTGGTGGATGAAGATGCCGCAGAGGTGGATGTGCAGTTGGGCTCAGGAGGCCTGGTGGTAGAAGATGCCGCAGAGGTTGATGTGCAGTTGGGCTCAGGATGCCTGGTGGTAGAAGATGCCGCAGAGGTGGATGTGCAGTTGGGCTCAGGAGGCCTGGTGGTAGAAGATGCCGCAGAGGTTGATGTGCAGTTGGGCTCAGGATGCCTGGTGGTGGAAGCTGCGGCAGAGGTAGAGGTGTAGCTTGGCTGAGGAGACCTGGCGGTGGAAGCTGCCGCAGAGGTGGAGGTACAGCTGTAGAGAAGAAGCCTGTTGGTGACAGTTGCTGCAAAGGTGGAGGTGCAGTCAGGCAGAGGAGGAGGCTTGGCTATGCGGGTTGCCATTGAGGTGGAAGTACAGCTGGGCAGTGGAAGGAGTATAGAGGAAGCAGCTGTAGTGGTGGGGATGGAGGAGCAGCAGCAGAGGTGGAAAAAGCCACACTATCAAACCTGTTGTAATGTTGGTTGAAATTATTGGCTCTGTCCACATCACCTTCCACAGACTGAGAGTTCTTCAGTCTGTATCCAGTGATGGTCCTCGTGCCCCTCCACGCCTCCTAAGTGTTATTGTTCTCCAGCTGTCTCTCTACCTTTTTCTTGTACTCCACCTTTGCTCGATGTAGTGTCTTTTTAAGCTCCTTTTGTATATTCCTCCGCCTTTCTCCATCCCCATTCTGGAGCGCCCTCTTTTTCTGGTTCCGGAGGTCTTTCATGTCACCGGTGATCCATGGTTTATTATTTGGATAGCACCTTACAGTCCTCACTGGAATCATAGTGTACCTTCAGAAGTTAATGTAGTCTGTGATGGTGCTGACCCTTCTGTCCATGTCAATGTCTATTTCTTCTTCTTCCAGCAGTACAGCCCAGTCTGTGACATCAAAGCAGTCTCTCAATGCATCACTAGCCTCTGGTGACCACTTCCTGAAAGATCTGGTAGTAACAGGAAGTATTTGTACACATGGTCTGTATGTAGGTTGTAGATAGACCATGCTGTGATCAGATCTACCCAGTGGTGGAAGAGACACTGCCCTGTAAGCCTCCTTCCCATTAGCATAGAACAGATCTAATGTCTTTTATCCTCGTGTTGGACAGTCCACATACTGTACAAAGCCAGTCAGGCAGGGGGCCAGAGAGACGTGGTTGAAATCCCCTGTTATTGCAATGAATGCCTCAGGATGCTGGGTCTGTATCCTAGCAACGGCGTCATGGATGACTTCACACGCCGTTGTAGGTTCCGACCTCTCTCTGCAGTAACTTTGCCAAGTTGGTTTTTGCTGAATTGACCTCCTCCATACATTTCTAAGCTGATCTGGGGACATGGCTCTCTGTGGCAGAAGGCACACGCACGCTTCCTTAAAAATCATTACCCTACTGTCACTGGGATATTTTGCCAATACTACCAAAAAAAGGATTACTCTAATTAAAGTGTGAGCTGTGCTTGAACTATTTGGAGTAAATGCTTCAGTTTGGTTCTTTTTTAATGAAATGGATCACAGTAAGTGTAACTGAGTAAGAGATTTACACACATAGATAATTTTTACATCCATCTGATTAGACCATGGCCTGCTGCCTAACTATCTCAGTCCAAATTACACAACACTGTAAAAAAAAACTAAAAAAAACTGTTTTCTTGTACATGTGTTAATTTGCCATTTGGAGGGGCTCTTAGCAAACACAACTGCAATTTCAAACCTTTGTATGCTGTGTAAAATGTAAATAAAAAGAGTACGATAATTCACAAATATCATAAACCAATAATTTAGTCACAATAGAATACACCAAATATAGAAAGTGAGACATTATTTAATTAAAGAGTATTATAACACTGGCAAGAGGTAAGTAAAGGTGATTTATTTACAAATATGAATAAAAAGAGCACAATGACAGCTCCAGTTCTTAGTGGAGCAATAGTTTTCCAGTGGCAGGTCTGTGGCGCTGTGAGGGAGAGGTAAAGGCTCTAGCATGGTTCCCGCGTCTGCTAGCACGAATGGTGTTGATGACGTCACGATTTCGTGCCGGCTATATATAGTGGCGCAAGTCGATGCGCCAGTAGTTGCAATTTTCTCCGTCACAGAGGTGTCGCTGCTACGTGAAGGTTACCGTTACTCTACAACCAGAAAGAAAGAAGAAAACAATGCCACTGTCCAGAGCAGGAACACTGTCATCAATGATACTGCTGAAGTATCTGGATAATTTAGATTTTTTAATTCAGTTAAAAGAGGTGAAGGTCCCCTGCATCACCACTTCGAGTCTCTGCCCTCTTCTTTGCCTTCACGTATCTGTCCCGTAGCTTCTTCCACACATTCTTACAGAACTCTCCCTCTTTCCCCAAAGTTCTGCCAATCTCTGTCCACGAGTTTTGGGAGTTTACGTGGTCCCTGTGCTGTTTCACTGTTCAACTTGTACAGGTGCCTGTACAAACGCACCTCCTGACTGAGCCTGGTCTCAAATTGGTCCATACAGTTTGTCGTTCTCGGCGCAGCCAAGTTACAAAAATCGACTGGTGCACGACAACGCGATGCGCCGTCTTTTCAAGGCAAGCGCCAGTCCTGAAACGTCATTTTGAAGTCACGGGCCGCCAGCACCGTGAACGATGCGTCAACTGTAAATCCACCTTTAGAGGTTAGATGTGGTTTGCGAAAACTTGATTCTTTGATTGTTGACAAAGTGCTATACTGACTGAGGTGACAAAACTTGGATTGACTTCCCTGTGGTTGTCCTGTGGCTGACAACTGGTAGATAATATAGAGTGGCTTGTCCTGCTACTTAAAGCTGGTGTCCTGTAACTATTTTCTCAAGGTCTCTCTATGAACCAGATAGTTTTAAAAGAGCCTCTTAACATAAATACACTTGACAAGAATCTCAACGTCACTGAAGGTTTGATCAGTGTCCCCACTGAAATTATTAGATGGACTATTACCTAGATCAGTTTCTTGTATTTGTACTTGTCTCACCTTCTCAATTTCCCATGTCAAGATGGCGACAACACAGGATGTTGGAAGGGTGGTCTCCGTTTCAGGTGAGTCTGCAGTGGAGATTTGGCAAGATAGTGCATCTGGCTTTACATTTCATGAGCCTGTATGGTAGGAAATCGGGAAGTCAAACCTGCCGGGACATTAGACACTTGTCTGATTGGAGACACAAAAAATTCTTGTGGTCAGTCCAGATATGAACGGTGATGTTTGTGAAAGAACCGCCCCAACTCCCAGATCTGATGAGTCAATTCCTTCAATAAATTGTTTGGATGGGTCTGCCAGGAATAATATTTGAGGGGACACATAAGACAAATTCAATGAAGGCTGCCTCGGCTTCTTTGGACCACTGGAAAACTATGAAGGTGGAGGTCAACTTGGTGAGGGAAGTCATGATGGTGCTGTAACCCTTGATTAAACGCCGGTACAAATGAGCAATGAGAGGGGGTCCTCTGCTGGATGAAGGTGTGGTCCTTGGGCCTGCTGTCAGCCGAGCCCTGGCCCGTTCCCCCTGATTCCCTGGCTCATACGCTCCATGGCTGTGGGGGCTCTGCCTGATCGCATGACAATGACTATGTGATAGCATGCCATTTTTAGTACTTTTCGCTAACAAATGACATGCCCGCAGAATTTTGAGAATTTTGGATGTGTCATTTTACATTGTTAGAAAACACACCAAATGGTTAGCATAAAAATACAGAGCAGGGGATTGTCCCATCACAGTTAATAGTATCAAATTACATGTAAAACTACAAAAGTGGGTACTAAAAAGACATAACTTGGCATGCATAAGTAATCCTTTTTATGACACCAGGCTGTTTTATTTTTGGTTTGAGACCAGTTTCTAATTATCTGAACCAGTTACAGTTGCCTCCAATCCAGGCAAGATCAATCAGAAATGTTGCCCTGAGGGCATCTTTTACAAATCATGAAAAGTCAACTGAGTTCTGTGTACAGCAATGCTTAACAAAGTTAACTTTAACACAGCAAAGCCTACACAACAAGACTGCTTGCTATTAATTAGTTAGTTATTAAAGTCCAGTTCTGACAATTCTAAATTTGCAGCTCCAAATGGTACACTTAAAAGTTTTTGCCAAGAAAAAACTCATGCCTTTACAATTTCTTGGAAGTGACTCTACTTCTTCCTTATTCAGTGAATGGGAATATAAGAATATGCTAATCTATGCCGACCTATGTCTCCACCATCTTATCTTATCTTATTTTATTGTCCACAAACTAAAGATTGACATCTTCTTCTTAAGTTTATGCCTGGCGCCAGGATCTTAGTTAGAGATCCTTGAAGCAACATATTGATACACACTACTGCTGACCAGTTGTTGACTGTTGTTTGATGCCTGAATTAGCTTGTTTTTTAAATTAAGTCTTTGTTACTGCTTCTCTCTGTCCTTCCTCTGTGCTGTTCACATGTATGTAAGAAGAACTGATAAAACAGTCGAAAAAGCCTTTGTAGTTAACTGTATGCATGAAAGACTATGAAATGAAAAAAAAAAGAAAAAGTGAGTCAGCACTCAACTAATCAAGTATGATCCTCATTATAAAGAAACAGGTGTTCATTAAAGTTGGGAAACTTAAAAGGAATATTTTGGTCATGAGAAAAAAATGTCTCAGAAACAGGCAAAAATTTAATTTACTCTTTTTAAACAAATCTATAAGGCACCACCAATCGGCAAATTTGAGTTCTATGCGGGTTTACGACGAGAAATCTTTGTACTGTCATCGCTGAAGTGTAGTAACTCCAACTATACAGTCAGCTGAACTCTCCTTAAATCTATGAGGAAGGCCTGATTCTTTGTTTGAAGATTTATTTCACTCTTCACATGAACTGGATCCAACAGATGATAGACACAGAGGGTAAGAGAGAGAGAGTGAAACTAGGAAAAAACAACAGAATACCTTAATTAGTTTACATCCTAGTTTCCATACACATAACATGAGCTATACAACTGCCTGACAAGCAAACTGACTGTTGATGAATAGCTAGCATGAACGAGTTAACCAGGGCTGGACTGACAGTTTGGCATACCGGGCATTTTCCCGGTGGGCCGACGCCCCTCGAGGGCCGGTGATGTCGGTGTTTTTTTTTTTTTTTTTGATTAATGTAAAAAAAAAAAAAAAAAAGTGACCAGCGGGCGGCCCACGATTTCATGTTGACGGGGCTAGTCCAATGAAATCTCTCAGCACCTCTTTGGCCCGCCCCTCCCCTCACCGTTGACACAGGTCATCAATCCTACCATTTGAGCTGAACGGACTAGGAGAGAACAGTCAAAAAACAAAATGGATAAACAACAGAAACGAAAGGGTGGTGCACAGAAGCTGCAAGATAAAAGGCTAAAAAGCCTACAAGCAGCAAAATGTGCGAAGCTTACTGACATGTTTGCAAGTGCTTCCACCACGACCACAGCACCGGTTGCAGGGCCATCAAGTGCAGGGCCAGGGCCGTCAACATCATCAGCAGCCCCCAGTGCACGAGTGTCTCCGTAGAACAGTGTAGGCCAAACACAGAGGAAGAAGCTATCGAGGTGGATTCAGAGGTAGAGGAGGAGGAGGAGGAGGAGACAGACGTGACCCAGGGACAGATTGAGGAGGTCAGAATAGCCAGCCCGGTAAGAAGTAGGCTAATGTTAGGCGAAATGTTAGCAGAATTACATGTTTTTTTAATGGGAGGACTGAGGACAATAGCAGAATGGATACCTCCGTGTGCGTGGAGACTTAAATTAGGTATTTATAGATAAACGACTGGTAGGCTATATCTTCACTACATCAGTATGGGGGGAATTGATCATGCTGAAATTATTACTTATTTTATCCAGTCAGGCTGGAGCACAAATAAAAAGCCTAGCCTTTTTTTTGCACAACCTTGTTGGTTAGGAGGTGGTCACCGACTGTGGTGTGTGTGTGTGTGTGTGTGTGTGTGTGTGTGTCTGCGCGTGCGCGTTTCTGTCACAGAGATCATTCAGTCTTTATTTTGGACTAATGCTATGAGTAGATTTATTTTATTTGAAGGTGTAAAAGTGACATGCGCCTGTCATTAGCATTACAGTACTTAAACCATCATTAATGTAGGCAAGGCTATAACGTATCTAGTGCCATTCCATTTTGTAGGCTTATGTAAAGTTGACTGGTGTGCAGATATTGCAAATACCCAATGACATCAGTCATAGATATCAAGTGTGTCATTAATGTTTATGACACTCTCATGTAGACACCAAAGTGTTCAGTGTTATTTTAGCTTGTGATAACTATATTGTTTGCAGGTGTTACAGGTTACAGTTGCCCATGTAATATTAGTGAAACATTGCTTTGCTGAAATGGATTGGTAGGTAACCGGAGAAATACGAAATTAATATTCCTGCCTCTGTCATTTTCGGTCATTTTCAACCCTCCGTTACATCAAACACAGACTGAGGAGTTGCCTTTCTGCCAGCAAACTGGAAGCCTTTATGTTGATGGCCACCGAGAAAGATGTTCTTGTGTCCCTTGATACTGACAGAGTGATTGACAGAGTGGCAGAGAAGAGCGATTTAATGAAAAAACTGCTTTTGTAAGGTGAGGAGATTTATTTAAATGAATACATTTGTGTTAGGATTTAATTGCATTTTTCACAGAAAGTGATGAGATTACTTGTCTGATCGTATAAATATTCATGGTGGGCCGCCATGGCCAAAAAATGCCCGGGCCGTTTTTTGGTCCCAGTCCAGCCCTGGAGTTAACGATAGCGTCCATAGCCTTTTAACTTTGTTCTTAACAGCATAAATCAAAATAAATTATTCAATTACAACGGATATCTAATACATACAAGCGATGCCTCTTCTGGGGAATCGTTTACTTGGATGCATGAACGTCTTTTCTGTTCTTCCAAACTACTGTATTTTTGCCTACTTCCGGTTTAATGGAAAAATACAATTTCAAAATACAAGTCTGCCTAAACTAAAGGTGCGATAAAATAAATGCATGAAATGAAATGTAAGTGCCTGAAGGGCAGAACAGTCTGACCTTAAAGGTCACTATCAACTTCAAAATGTCTCTGAATCTTCAAGATCAATCTTTGCACAAAAGAAGAACAACTTCTGATACAAGTCTCAGGAACATCTCCGCAGAGCCTTGATCCGATGACGTGAGTTCTACCTTCCACACTCTACCGTCTCTCCCAGAAAAGACAGCTATGATCCTCGCCATAGGCCATGCGTTGCGTGCAGCTTGGTTGGCTTTCAGGAGCACAATGTCTCCTTCTTTCAAATCCCGTTCTCTGTCACAGCCACTGCTGCAACTCCAGGGCCTGCTTAAGTGTTTCTTTTCTTTTCCTGGTTTTTCCTTCCACCAGCAGGAGGAGGGGATGCCATGCTGCCCTGACTCACCAGTTTTCTATTGTATGTTAATTATTCTTCCTTCTATAAATATTTGGTTGCTTCCCCTTTTCTTTGCCAGATTGTTTTTGCATTAACTGCGTTATTCTGGTCTTCAAGAGTTTAATCGTCTTGTTTCATGTTTTTGGAATATTGGATTATATTGGATTACGCCATCCTCAAATAAATATACTTTTTGGAATACCATCTACTTCACCTGTTGCTGTGTCTCCGCTTCTCATCAGATCGTGACAGTCTCTACATTTCTGGCGGGCTTGTAGAGAAGAAACTCCTGAACCCAGTGAAGCCAGAATCTGTCAGCGAGGGCTTGCACTTGTCTCCAGGAGCGCCGAAAATGGGGGGGGGGGGGTTCTAGGGGCACATGATTAAGAGGCCCTAATAGGCAAGGCAAGGCAAGGCAAGGCAAGGCATCTTTATTTATATAGCACATTTCATACCACAGGCAACTCAATGTGCTTTACATAAAGACAAGGCATTTAAAAGAACAGCATAAAGCAGCATAAAAACAAGCAATTTAAAGAGAAAAAAAAATAGAATAAAAATTAAGACAGGGTTAAAAGCAATCAAAGAAGAGGGGAAAAAGAAAAATATAAACTCAACCATAAGCACACCCAAAGAGAAATGTTTTTAACCTGGATTTAAAAGTGCTTACAGTTGGGGCTGATTTCAGTTCTGCTGGTAGTTTGTTCCAGTTGTGTGCAGCATAACAGCTAAAAGCTGCTTCACAGTGTCTAGTTTGAACTCTGGGCTCCACTATCTGACCTGAGTCAACAGATCTCAGAGCTCTACTGGGTTTATACTCTACATGTTATTCATGTATTCTAGACCTAAACCATTCCGTGATTTGTAGACGAGTAGCAGAACTTTAAAATCTATTCTGTATCTGACCGGGAGTCTCAAGCTCAAGATGGCGCCGCGGATGGCAGCCACGGTCGTTTGGTGCGCGTTGTTTTGTGTTATTTTGTCTGTTAATAGCGTGTTCTGCTATAATACCGGGGGCTCTTACACCAGAGAAGAGCTCATGAACCTCAGGGACTCGACCTCAGACAGCTAAGGTTGGTGAAGGAGGAGGCGTTCAGGAGTGGAGACAGAGGCAGATTTAAAGAGGCCAAGTACAGGTTTAGCAAGGGGGTGAGAGAAGCTAAACGCCTGTACTCTGAGAAAATTCAAAAACAGTTCTCAGCCAACGACTCTGCCTGTCTGGAGAGGACTCAGGCATCTGACCAACTACAAGCCGAAAATCCCCCACTCCCTGGACAATCTTGACCTTGCCAACAGCCTGAACGAGTTTTACTGTCGTTTTGAAAGACAATAGCCGCTTTCGGACAGACAGTTCTAAGAAAGTAGTTATCAGAACTACCCTCCTCGAATTTCGTTCTGATAACTATCCTTCCCCAGCGGAACTGTTTCAGTCTGCATTCGCACATGAGTCGGGACCTGATAGGGACTGATGCGCCGCGCGCAGCCGCCTGCTTCAGTGACGTGTTAGCCGTTAGCCGTTTAGCGCTACATTCAAACACAAAACAAAACGGTAAAAGTAAGCAGAGAAGAAAAAACACCACCAAGAAGCTAATATGGAGAGCGGGGAGGCCACTGTGTTTATGGTCTGCATGATGGTGATATTAATCATGGACAATCACATCAGGCGTCTAATATCGAGGCTGGAAGAGCTCACAGAGAGAGTCAGGAGATACTTTTTTATTTCATGAAGGAAGAAAGGAGAGCAGAGCGCTGCAGACAAATGAGACCAGTGTAAGTTAACTTATTAAACACCCGCTGGTTGTGTCTGTGTCATATGAGGAGACATTTCAGCCGTGATAGAATTACATGGGGCGTAGCTACCAACCACCACACACCTCCCTTAGATTAGTTCTATAGAACCATGAAAGGACCCGACCTCGGAGAAGGAGCTAAATAGTTATAGGAACTAAGGGAGAAAGCCCCGAGTTCCTGTATGTCCGAACACGGGAGAAAACGGCCCCGCGGATTAAAAGGTTATTAGAACTGCCAAAGGTTCCTACAGTCCGAAAGCGGCTAATGGGACAGCCCTGACACCATCCCCCGTGACACCATATCCCAACCCCATCCCACCAGCCCCTCCCCCCCCACCACAGTAACGACTCTCTCCATCCTGGAGAGAGACGTCAACAAGCTCTTTAAGAGGCGCTGATCAGCTGTCCCCGGTGTTCACAGGCATCTTCAACACCTCACTGGAGACATGCCACGTACCAGCCTGCCTCAAGACCTCCACCATTATCCCAGTCCCAAAAAAGTTGGTGATGAAGTCATTTGAGCGCCTTGTGCTTTCACACCTGAAAGCCATCACTGACTTTTTGAGGCACTCCCCTCTGGCAGGAGGCTGCGGTCCATCGGGACCAAAACCTCCCGCCACAAGAACAGCTTCTTCCCCTCTGCAGTTGGCCTCACCAACAAGGCCCGCTGTACCCCACTGACATGACCCCTTATTCCCACTGACACTTATATATTAACGTTATATTAACGTTCTGTCTCGCTGTCAGTACAGAGTGCGTTACATTAACGCACTCTTCTTACAAATACTTTGCACATATTTTTAAATTTTTTAAAATTTATTATTACTTTATTCTATTATTATTATATTTTTTGTCTTGTTCTTATGGCACCAAACAGACCAGGCCAAATTCCTCGTGATGTACAAATTACTTGGCAATAAAACCTTTTCTGATTCTGATTCTGATTCTGATGTAAAGACTTGAGAACTGGGGTGATGTGATCTGATCTCTTTGTTCTGGTTAAAACTCGGGCTGCAGCGTTCTGAATGAGCTGCAGCTGTTTGAGACTCTTTTGGGGGAGTCCAGTCAGAAGACCGTTACAGTAGTCAAGTCTGTTGGAGATGAAAGCATCAATCAGCTTCTCCTGATCTGTTTGGGACATGAAACCCTTAATTCTGGATATGTTCTTAATTTGATAAAAGGCTGATTTGGTGACTGATTTGATATGATTGTTGAAGGTCAGGTCTGAGTCTATCAGCACGCCAAGGTTCCGGACTTGGTCTTTAGTTTCTAGAGACAGTGGCTCAAGGTGTTTACTGACAGCAAACCTCTTCTCTTTGTTGCCAAACACAATGACCTCAGTTTTTTCTTGATTTAACTGAAGGAAATTTTGGTTCATCCACTTTTTGACCTGCTCTAAGCAGTCGCACAATGACTCTATAGGATTGCAGTCATCTGGAGACAGTGCGAGAAATATCTGTGTGTCATCTGCATAGCTGTGGTAGTTGACTTTAGAGTTCTTCAGAATTTGACCCAGAGGCAGCATGTATAGAGTGAACAGAAGGGGTCCGAGAACTGACCCCTGAGGAACTCCACATGTCATAGCCACTCGATCAGATTGATTATTTCCAATAGTCACAAAATAACTCCGCTCCTCCAAGTAGGACCTGAACCATTCTAGGACTGTCCCGCTGAGTCCTGCCCAGGTTTCCAACCTGTTCAGCAGTATACTGTGATCCACAGTGTCAAATGCAGCACTGAGATCCAACAGGACCAGAACTGACACCTTGCCTGAGTCAGTGTTCAACCTTATGTCATTTAACACTCTAATGAGAGCTATTTCTGTACTGTGGTGAGGTCAGAAGCCTGATTGAAATTTGTCAAGGAGTCCACTGGAGTTCAAGAAGTTACTGGGTTTATCACTCCCTCCAGGAAATACGCGAGACAAGTTCTTCTGTTACTGATGGATTTATTTTCTTCTTTAATATCGTCATCCACCGTCGAACTATTAAAAGTAGTAACAAAACACATACAATAAGTAGACAGCCCTATAACCCAAACAAAAGTACAAAAACGACAAAGGCATCATACATCATAAAACACACACATACCTTGCTGGCTGCATACCACTGAGAGGGAAATGAGTAGATATCTTCTGGCTCAAACAGAGCTTAGACAGCACGGCATAAACTGTGCAACAGCCGCGAGTCAGCTTCTAGCTTCTTACCCTCAGAGGAAGTGTGCGACATTTAAAGGCATCCGTGTGAAACCCCAACCCACACGACGTCACATCCCATTAATTAAAACCATAAATGACACCCAGTACATTTTTAACCCAAAATAAACAAATATCAGAAATGTGAAAATATAAAAGCAAAGAAAATAAACAACCCACAGTCAAAGAAATTTAAACAGCTAAAGGGTTGATTAAAAACCACTTTCTCAACAATCTTGGCTATAAAAGGAAGATTTGAGATGGGTCTGTATTTGGTTAAAATGGAAGCATCCAATGTTCTCTTTTTTAGGAGTGGCTTGATGGCAACTGCTTTTAAGGGTTTAGGAAACATGCCTGATTGAAGTGAGCAGTTTATTATTTGCTGCAAATCTGTTTGGACAGAGCTTACAATAGTTTTAAAGAAGTCAGATGGCATTGTGTCAAGACAGGATGTCGATGGTTTAAGATGCTGGACTGTTTCTAATAAAGTCATAATACTGACAAAAAATAATATGACACTAAGTTATTAGCTAACTTATAATCACAATTTTATTTACAATGTACTGGTAACAATAGCTTTATTTGTTTTGGAAACATTAAGCCCCCCCCCCCCTCTCCTCTCTCTATTTACATAAAATGGTTCAGTCCAAGTAGATCAGCTGTAGTGCACCGGTTTGTCAGTGACAGCGGGTAAAGGCTCTAGCATGGTTGCCGCGATGGCTCACGCGAGCGGTATTGATGACGTTAATCCCACAAAAGAAGAAGGCAACAGCACAAGGGAGAACAATCATCCTTCCAAACCAAATGAGGGATTAAGACAACAGGGCATTGGGTGTTGGGTATCAGATGGAAGAGGACATTCTTTACATGATGAAATCAATCAACTTTTCCAGGAGGAAATGAAAGGTTAGACTGGGCGAGCATACTAACAAGGAGAACGTGAGACTGGAGAAACCTGTCAGGTAGCTGGACTTTATGACCCAATTGGTCTAGTCACACCGGTCAAGCAGAAGGGGGCAATCATTGTAAGAAAGGCTTTCCAAGAGGCTGGAGATGGAAGGATGATTCGAGAGACCTGGGATAAACCACTTTCAGAAGGTCTAAGAGAAGAAGCCATTAAACTTTTCGAAGAATATCTAGTGCTTGGGTGTATTAAATTCCACATAATCATCACACCAACTGACTGGAGAGGGAAACCATGGGGAATCACCTTCTCAGATAGGAGCAGGATGTATCTGAGGTAGGATACAAAGAGGGGAGTTGACGTTCGCTTTGTGGAAGCAAAAGCCAAATGGGAGAAGCGGTAAAAAACGAGATTTGACAAGAGGAAGCACAGCAGGAGATTTGAGGGAAGGATCTGTGTGGCAAAACGGACCAAAGTTTCTAAGGTGGCCAGTGGAGAAGTGGCTTAAGATGTCAGCTGGGGAAGTTGTTGCTCATGCCAGAGAGAGTGTAAACAAGCTCCAGAGAAAAGCTTTCATAGAAGCAGTGACCAAATTAACAATGCCGACAGTGAGAGAACGGGAAAATGCACTCAGACGTCTCTTCCTTAAAGCTCAATAAGGGAGGACTCTTCCAGGGACAGCTCTTATAAAAAGATGGTATAAAAAGATGAAGAATCTGGATTGTTAGTCTTTGGAGGAAGAGTTCAGATATTCTCTGAAGAAAAATCTGCAGTGCCAATAATATCAAATAAAGCATGGATATCCGTGTTGATAGCAAGAGAGGCCCACAATGCAAACCTTGAAGGTGTGGCAGGAACACTTCTCAGGTTGAGGAAGAAGGCCTGGGTGATTAAAGTTCGAAGACTTGCAAAGAAAGTGGTTGACAGCTGTGTTATCTGCGGGAAGATCAAAGCTAAGCAATGTCAGTTAAGCTGTTATGAGTGAGTTGCCACCGGAAAGAGTGAGTCCTTCAAATCCACTTGAATTCACAACTGTTGATTTGTTTGGACCATATGAGATCAGAGATGAGATCAAGAAGAGGACTAAACTGAAAGTCTGGGGCATCGTATGCTGCTGCATGGCTTCAAGAGCTGTTCACACCGATGTTGTCAGTGACCAGTCATCAGAAGGGTTTCTCTTGGCTTATCAGAGATTCACATCCCTCAGAGGGCACCCAAAGAAGCTGTGGTCAGATGCTGGGACAAATTTTGTGGGGGCCAAACATACACTGAAGGAGCTCCAAAGTTTCTTAAGTAAACTGAACAAAGCTGAGCTTGAGGTTGAGGCTGCAGGGAATGGAATAGAGTGGTCTTGGAAGATTCATCAGCAGACTCCCCCCAAAAGGAATGGAGCAGCAGAAGAAGCAGTCCGGTTAGTGAAAAGAGCCATGAAAAACCTTGGTGTTGATGGAGTATTTACATGGGGGGAGTCCCAGACATTTCTCTTCATTGCAGCCAATTTGGTAAATGAACGACCCATAGATTCCAGAGTTCAAAGTCATGAAGACTATGTGGAGTGTGTCAGCCCTAACTCTCTCTTACTTGGTCGGGCCAGCCCAAAAGGAGACCCAGGTTCTGAAAGAAATGGTGTGAGCTGGCTCGTCCTAACCTGTTCATCAGAAGCAAATGGCACGCAAAGTAGCAGAATGCCACGGTGGGAGATGTAGTGTGGCTGGCGGATCAAAATGCTTTAAGAGGCCAATACAAGCTGGGCAGAGTTGTCAGTCAGTGGGGTTACATGGCACTGAAAGGATCGGATTATTGGCTAGATAACTCGGTTGAAAGTCAAATTAAACGTGCTTGTAGACAGGTGAAGCATGTGGTGAATTTGGGTTCTGCGCATGCTTGAGATTTTTTCCCGGGGTCGTGAACCGGAAGTCGGAAGAGACGATATTACTGTTGTTGTCGCCGCCGTCGGAAAGAAAGAAACAATACGATGGAGAATGTGCCGTTGTGCATTGCGTTTGTGCAATAAGCAGCTCATCACAAACAAAATGTAGAGGGACGTAGCTTCATCTTGCTCTTCGTTCGCCATTTTCTCAAATACCTGAGTTTGTTGTTGTTGTTGGGGGTGGTGAAGCGGTCAACCGGAAGTGGCTCTATTAGCAATAGTTGAAATGGGTACAGCGCCACTTGATTCATTCACCGCCATATATCCAAGGATAATTACCCTTGCTCAAATAAGGAGCAACTCAGTCTTATTGTAATTTAGCCAATAATCCGATCCTTTCAGTGCCATGTAACTTACCTGACTCCCGCCCTCTGGTATTCGCATACCATCTGGGATGAGCCCACAAATGGGGCTATTTTTTCTAAAACTTGTGCATGTGATTGGATGAAGAATCTGTCCGTCATCTTGACTGACACGTGTAGCGTTATTGGGCGTTATTAATTAATGTTTATCTCGATAATTAGGGGCACCACCTTACAGTCCAAAGAGGAAAACTGTTGATACAATAAAATGGGTAGTCTCACTGATTCGTAAGTTCTGTTTGAAGTGACAATCGGCTTAATAAACTGTCCGTGACACGCTTGAATGGATTACATACAAACATTTATTCAACATTGCACAGGTATATAGGTGTATAAACAATTGATAAAGAGACAGAATATGGGTACTTTGCAATAGTTATAAGGAAACACGGTTGAAAGGGAGTGATAACTTAAAGGATAAGATCGGTTTTTTGACATTGGGCCCTTGATTTCACATTATAACATGATGTTCTACTCACCCCTGCTTGTTGTTGAACATTTGGAGCTGTTCCGAGGATATTCGAGAGGCGTCTGGCTGCTCTCATGAGATATTCGGCCATGAAACGGTTTCCTATGGGCAAGCTTATTCAGGCACAAACTATGCTGTTTATAATTTATTAATTACTCTACACTAGCACTGATAACGTGGAGGTGCGTCGCTTACTTAAAAAAATCCGGGTTATTGTCATTTTGATTTTTTTGTCGTAAAGTGGGTGTTACTGACGTCCTCGTCGTGCTACTGCCACAGACAGCCCACAGACCTGCTGCCTATTTATTCATTCGGCTAAAATTCAAAATTAGTAACCCGGATTTTTTTAAGTAAGCGACGCACCTCCGCGTTATCAGTGCTAGTGTACAGTAATTAATAAATTATAAACAGCATAGTTTGTGCCTGTATAAGCTTGCCCATAGGAAACCGTTTCATGGCCGAATATCTCAAGAGAGCAGCCAGACGCCTCGCGAATATCTTCGGAACAGCTCCAAATGACCAACAACAAGCAGGGGTGAGTAGAACATCATGTTATAATGTGAAATCAAGGGCCCAATGTCAAAAAACCGGTCTTATCCTTTAACTAAAAGGAGGACTAGTGACCTGGGGTTAAAACGTTAATACTAAGTCTGGGCCTTCACAAGGAGCTGCTATGGCTAATCACTTCGGCCGGTTATTTCCTACGGATCTCTGCACAACCATCACTTTCAGAGGAAGGGTTCAGCATTCAGAGTTCAGCAGAGTTCCACTGCTTCAAAGATCTCAGAATTCAGCACCTTACTTTGTCGTAGAGTAGCGTGGTTCTTTTACAAGGTGAGCGTCAGTCCTTGGAGGCTGTGTTTCCGTGGTAACCAGCGGGATGACGTCGAATCGACTTCTTCTTCTTCTTCTTCTTGGGCCGGGCTGTATGAGTTAGCAAACACTCGCGTGTATCGGACCAGACTTTTATAAAAAAAAAGGGAAGTCTAAAAAAAAAATGGGAATTAATAGTTAAGGAGTCACAAAGAGATGACAAGAGAGTTGCGGGGGAAGACAAGATTACAAGAGAGCAAAGGTTGTAAGAGAGCAAAAATGGTAAGAGCGAGATTGTCCTGGCGGCTCTGCTTTAAGCTCGAGGTCACATGTCAGCTTTCGTCCAATCAGCGTTTTAGCTGACCCCCAACCCAAAAAGCTAAAAAAAGGGGGGGTGGAACTGTAAAACTCAGAACAAAGGGAAAATTCTCTCTTTCAAACGCATTTACCTACGTTACACTGATTTATACAATATAATGTTCCTAACAGACAATAATGTTGCATGCGAGCAGGCATAAACACAAATATGAGCATGGAACAGTTATCAGCATACAATACTTCGTATTATCATGATAGAAATGGTATGACAACTTTTGGTTACTGTTAACTAGAATAATCTGCAGCTCTTTGAGTAATACCTGTGGAATTAACACCATTGGGTTATGCATTGTACATAATGAAAACATTAAAACATCCATAGTTATAAGTGTCCTTGGTCATTAGGCTGACATAGTGAAAAGTGTCCGTCATCCGTGTCCTTTGGGTGGCGCTGTGGTTCCACGGAAGAATTTCTATTAAATCCAATATTCCATAACTTGGTAAATACTTCATGTAAAAGAATGGCGAATGTTTCAAAATGATCTGTAGATTTATGCAGTTCCGATTTTAACAGTTTTATTCCAGGAAGAGTGAGGATTAGAGTTGATTCTTATTCTTCTAAAAATAAGAGAGTTGAACATTCCTTGGCTGGTACCAGGCAGGAAAGAAAAGCAAGCCTGGTCTGTTTCTCTGTCAGAAGGTGTCAGTTTGCATAATTTATTATGCGTGGCTGGCGTGGAGGAGAGAATCTCACAAAGAAACTCCAGTTGGCCAGAATTCACATCTGGGTCCTTATCTTCTTTAGGTAATCTGTTAAAAGGATCGTAAACAGTGAAATGTTTTTGGTGAAGACATTTGGAAAAGGGGGGAAGGTTTTTATGTAAACATCTCCGTTGTCTGTCTTTCCTGAGAGCACGCTACACACACCACTTCAGCCACTCCCAATGACTCAACCTGTGACGTAGCTCAGAGCGACACCAGGACCACTATGCAACCAGCTAGCCTTTCATAACAAACACCATGGCGGCAGATAGTATGAAACGGAGCGAGGAGCGATCAGTGAACGATTATTGTCGTATGTTCAAAGAAAATCTCAGGATTAAAGGCATTCATCCAAAGTCCCACCCAGCGATTAATGATTGGCTCTGATTATTTTCTAATCGGACGAAACACCAATGACTCCTAGGCTCCTCAGATGGCTGTGTGAGGAAAGGGAACGCCCCTGCGTGTAGTTGGTGAACACAGCCAGATGACGCAAGTCAGGTTACTATGTAACACCACTGAGTGTAAATCCTGACCGAAGTGGAATTGTAAGGGATGTGAATGTGAGGACTTTTCCAAGCTACCCTGTTCCAGTCAGAAAAAGAGGGACACTGCATGAGCAAAGAAAAAACACAAAAAGACTGCCATCCAAAATCCCCTCTATCAGCCTTCACAGGGATGTTAGACGCCTGGTGGTCCTGCTTCCCATTGAGGAGTAACTTGAAGAAAGACTTAAAAAAGACTAGTGTCACCTCCTTGGATTCATTAACCAGGAGTTCAAGTGGGAGGTGTTGAGTTATGCATTATATGCTGTTTATTTTTCATTGTGGGGATGTGGGGAATGATTATTTGGTGCATGGAGTGTGCTAAAGGACAGTAGAGAGCCGAAGTGTTCACTTGGTGTTGGTGTTCAGAGGGAGAGCAAGAAGCACTAGGGTTATTAACCTTGGGTGAGCACCTGGGTGGCCCTTTGTCTGCCCTGGGTGCGGTTTGAGTCAGTGGAGCACAGAGACGCGATTGGTATGTATCTCATTTCACTTCTCCATTTATGTTCTCTTAAAGGGATAGTTGGCCTCTTTTGACATGAAGCTATATGACATCCCATATTAGCAATATCATTTATGAACATTGACTTACCCCCTGCTGCGTCCTGTGAGCCTCGTTTTGGCGTTGACGAAGGTAGTCCGGCTAGTTGGCTGGGGCTTAAAAAATAAAGTGTCTTGCTTCTCAAAACAATATGTGTTCAAAAGAGTAATACATTTGCATCACAAAATCGTTCATTCAGAAAAAGTCAGACCTCACAATCGCTTGGCGCTATTTTCTCTCCCTTCGTATAACTGCAATGCTGTGTAGACCGTGCAGACCGAAGTGCAGACCGAGCAGTCCCCTGCTTCCGAGCAGCAAAATGGGTAACAGGCACGGCTGTCGGCAGGTGGCTGCACGCAGATAGATACTTTATTACATTACATTACATTATGGTCATTTTGCAGACGCTTTTAACCAAAGCGACTTACAATAAGTGCGTTCAACATCGGTAGGCAAAAGAACTTCAGGTCACAAGAAATCATAAGTGCATTTCCTTCCAATACCAAACAGCTAAGAGCAAAACTAGTGCTAGAGTAAGTGCGATAACCAACCAGCCTCTCACCAACTGCACACCAGTCACAGCGGGGTGGGGATGCAAACCCTGGTTCGGGTAGGGGAAGAAATAAAAGAGGTAAGAAAAGCAGGAATGGGATGCAAACCCTGGTTCGGGTAGGGGAAGAAATAAAAGAGGTAAGAAAAGCAGGACTGGGATTCAAACCCTGGTTCGGGTAGGGGGTAATGAAAATATAGAGGGTGCCAGTGGTGGAGGAGACAATAAGTGCGTAAGGAACTAGGACGGCGCAGGTGCTGTCCTAAGAGGGCGGATCAGGGTAGTTTTTCATGAAGAGGTGGGTTTTCAGCCTACGGCGAAAGATGGGCAGCAACTCAGCTGTCCTGATATCAGTCGGGAGATCGTTCCACCATCGGGGTGCCAGAACAGAGAAAAGCCGTGACCGTGTCGATCGTGCGCAGGGACCCCTGAATGACGGGGCAGCCAGGCGCCTGGTGGCCGCAGAGCGAAGTGGTTGGGCGGGGGTGTAGGGCTTGACCATAGCCTGGAGGTATGAAGGAGCTGTTCCTTCCACTGCCCAGGTAGGATGAGAACATGGAGAGTGCAGAGCCAGAAACCCCCATTCCCTCCAGGGTAGAGAGAAGGATGTCGTGGTTCACTGTGTCAAATGCTGCAGACAGGTCCAGGAGAATCAGGACAGAGGAGAGAGAGTTAGCTCGAGCAGTTTGGAGTGACTCAGTTACTGCTAGGAGGGCCGTCTCAGTTGAGTGGCCCACCTTGAACCCGGACTGGTAGGGATCCATGAGGTTGTTCTGGTGGAGGTAAGAGGACAGTTGTTTGAAGACAAGCACGTTCAAGAGTTTTGGACAGAAAGGGTAGAAGGGATACCGGTCTGTAGTTCTTGATCTCTGAAGGGTCAAGAGCTGGTT
The DNA here is from genome assembly GCF_027942865.1 of Odontesthes bonariensis. NCBI lineage: Eukaryota > Metazoa > Chordata > Actinopteri > Atheriniformes > Atherinopsidae > Odontesthes > Odontesthes bonariensis. Next base: position 37,707,149 of record NC_134509.1, read on the forward strand.
TCTTTAGAAGATGAGTGACTCTGGCAGTCCTGAAAGCAGAAGGAAAAGAGCCCCGATGTCAAAGATGTGTTAATGAGGTGGGTCTGGTAAAGAAGAAGATTAGGTGCAGCAGAATGAAGGAGAGGGGAAGGGACTGGGTCAAGGGAACATGTGGTGGGGCGGCTGGATGTTACAAGGTGGAGGACCTCATTTGCAGAGAGGGGAGAGAAGTGGGACAGAGAGGGAGGTGAGGGAGAAGGTGGTAGGGAGGGAGGAGTGGGAGGGCGACAGGTGTGGGTGGTGTGGAGAGCTGGGAGGTGAGGGAAGGAAGATCGGATATCGTTAACCTTCTTGTCAAAGAAGTCGGCGAAATCGTCAGGGAGGAGGGAGGAGGAGGGGAGAGGGGAGAGGGGATGGGGGTTGGAGGAGGGATGAGAAAGTTTGGAAGAGTTTTTTGGGGTTGGAAGCAGAAGTTTGAATTTTGTTACAGAAGAAGGCAGTTTTTGCAGCAGAGAGAGAGGAGGAAAAAGTGGAAAGCAAGAACTGGAAGGCAAGAAGGTCTTCAGGAAGTTTACTTTTCCTCCATTTGCGCTCGGCCGCCCTCACGCTCCGCCTCTCAGTACGCACTGAGTCCGACAGCCATGGGGCAGGTGGAGCTGAGCGTGCAGGCCTGGAGGTGAGGGGACAGAGTTTGTCCAGAGAGGAGGACAGGGTGGAGAGAAGAAGATCAGTAGAAGTGTCAGGGGAAAGAAGAGAAAAAGATTCAGGGGCAGGCAGAGCAGAGAGAACAGAAGAGGAGAAGTCAGTGGGGGAGAGAGAGCGGAGATTGGGACGAGAAGATACCAAGTGGGTGGGGGAAGGTCGGGAGGGAGGAGAGGAGAGGGAGAGGGTGTAGGACATGAAGTAGTGGTCAGAGAGATGAAGAGGAGTGACAGAGAGGTTGGCGCTAGAACAGTGTCTGGTGAAGATAAGGTCCAGTATGTTGCCAGCCTTGTGGGTAGGAGGAGATGGGGAGAGAGCTAGGTCGAAGGAGGAGAGAAGAGAAACAAGAGGGTGAAGCTTCTCTGTCTGGATGTTGAAATCACCGAGAAGGGTGAGGCCGGAGCCATCATCAGGGAAGTGAGAGACAAGAGTGTCCAGCTCTTCCAGGAAGTCCCCAATAGGGCCTGGTGAGCGATAAACTACAGCGATGGTGAGCTTGACTGGGTGAGAGACAGTGACAGCATGAAATTCAAAGGAGGAGGGAGAGAATTGCAAGAGGGAACAAAGAGAGTATTTCCAGTCCTTGGAAATCAGCAGGCCAGTACCACCGCCCCGCCTCGCAGCTCTGGGAGTGTGAGAGAAAGAGTACACATCAGACAGAGCTGCGGGTGTGGCAGTGTTTTCTGGGGTGATCCAGGTCTCTGTTAGAGCAAGAAAGTTAAGGAAGAGCATGGATGCATAACCTGAGATAAACTCAGCCTTCTGCACAGCAGACTGGCAGTTCCACAGCCCCCCTGCCACCACTTGCTCAATATGAGTAGAGAGAGAAGGGTGGATCAGGTTAGTGGGGTCCCGGCCTCTGGGTCTGACCCTGTATCTGCGTGGGCGCCAAGACCGAGAGGAGAGAACGGGAATGAAGCACATGGTTTCTTGAAAAATGGTACTTTACACTTACAGGGACCGTCCAGATGAAAATCGTCCTTGAGCAAGTCGGACTTGAAAAAGTCAAGTGCCTTTGTACGACAGCCTTCGTTTGAAGACTGACGCTTGAAAGCTGACGCTTCCAACAACAGGAAATTCAAGCATCCAGTAGCAAGACATAGTAAAGCAATACAAATGTTTATACAATTATAAATAGTTTAAAACAATCTAAAAATTAAAAAAAAAAAAGTTTAAAAATATAAAGTGACTATTGAGTGAATATAAAGAGAAACAAATAAAATAATTTAAATGAATTTAAAAACAAGCAACAGTCCAGATAAGTTCAAAGATATCATGCAGATTTCATGCATAGACACATGAGAAAATAAATGTTTTTAACCTGGATTTAAAAATGTCTCCATCTGGTGAAAGTTGAATCTCCACTGGCAGTTTGCAGCAACAGCTAAATGCTGCTTCTCCATGTTTAGTCTGGACTCTGGACTGGACCAGCTGACCTGAGTCCTTGGATCTAAGAGCTCTGCTGGGTTTATATTCTCTGAACATATCACAGATGTATTTTGGGCCTAAACTGTTCTGGGATTTGTAAACCATCAGCAGGCTTTTTAAATATATTCTGTGACTTACTGGAAGCGGGTGTAAAGATTTTAAGATTTTTTATGAAAAAATGTTATGAAGTAACTTAGTAGATTTTAACGATACACTTTCAGAGTAAAGTTTATGTAGTGTTTCTAGGTTTACGTACATACAACTATTAAACATTTAAATTGTATGAGGAAACCTAAGTAAAACTTACTCTTCCCCCATAATTCATGTATTACGTTAATAAAATGTTTGATTTTACTTAAGAAGCTTCAGTTCTTACTGAATCTTAAAAATACAAGGTAAAAATTATGACAGTTACTCTAATAGAGTTTACTTCACCGAAAAGTCCCTTTTTTCAGTGTGTGGTTTCTTCCTTCTGAGGTCCACCACCATCTCCTTGGTCTTGGAGGTGTTCTTATGATCACTTTCTACATGCACATGTCTTCCATACACATACTGATGGAATTTGTCACAGCCGAACACTATTGCAAGCATTTCTTTTTCAATTTGGGCATTGGTCTGTTAATGCCCTGGAGCCATATGCTACTGGCTGTCCATGTTGAAGCAGCACTGCTCCTGGACCCTCAGAGCTTCCATCAACAGACAAGGAAACAGGCTTGCTTACATCATAGTACTTAAGTACTGGTGCTTGGCTGACGAGAACCTTTAAGCCTCGTTTCCACTGTCAGTACGGTTCAGGTCACTTCGTATTGGTACGGTACGGGTCGGGTCGCTTTGGGGTCAGCTTTGCGTTCCCACTGTACAAAGGGGACCCTCAGGGGTGGGTGGAGTGCGTGCCGAAGCGTCACTACGTCGAACGCTCCGAAGCTTCTTCAGCTTAATGCGACACTGGCTCATGGTCTGGTTGAAACCACTCTCTGCCATTTTTGCGGCAATCAGCTGGAAAACTTTTTCGTTTCGCACAGCGCCTTCGAGCTCCCGCTGCACAGCGAGGACACCAACAACGGAGAGCAGAGCCTACACCTTCTCAGCAGTCCAGGCTCCTCCCCAAGGGAACCGGTCCTGTGTGCTAGGTACCCCAAACAAAAATGCTAACGGGTACCATGGGTAGTGGAAACACTGAAATAAGCGAACCGTTCTGAACCGACCCGTACCAGACTGCATAGGGGCTTTAGTTTGTCAAAACTCTCCAGCCCTTCTAGGTGTCTGGTGATACACAAAATGGATGTCAGTTGAATCTATATCTCCCATGAGGTGTAAAGGCGAGAGCTTTCTTCGTCAAGTTGGATTTGCCAAAATCCAATTTTGCATCCAAAACTGAGAAGAATTTGGCATTTGGCATTTGAGCTACCACTTGTTCTATTATGCGCAGTGGATAATGTTCTCTTTTGATGGCTATATTTAGGTCCTGCGGGTCAATGCAGATCCTAACCTTGTTTGGTTTTGTTATAGTCACCATGCTATTTACCCAGTCTGTAGGCTCTGTCTGTTTGCTTATCAACCCTAAGCCCTCCATTCTTTTCAGCACTGTTTCAATTTTGTCTTTTAGTGCGACAGGCACTTTCCTGGGTGCATGCACTACTGGAGTGACGTCTGGATCTGTCTTTATGTGGCATTTTCCCGGCATGCAGCCTTGTCCAGTGAATAAGTCCTCATATTCACTAAGAATGTCACTCTGTTTTAAGAGCATACAGTCTTTTGACAAGACCCATTTCTCCACATGACTGTCCTTCTAGGTTTGCAGGTGCCTTGTTCTTGATGACTTCAAACTCCACATCATACTTTGTATCTTTGTGCCGACATGTCAACATGATTTTTCCTTCAGCTGGTATCTGGTGGCCTGCATAAGCAACAAACTTAGAGCAAGATTTGCTCACCTTTTTTTCCACTCCCAGCTTTATGAGTTCTTTCATGGAAATCACGTTGCAGTCAGCTCCAGTATCCAGCCTGACTTTCAAAACTTTCTTGTTGAAAATCAGTTTTTCATGCCACTTTTCGTTCTTTGCATTCACAGCATTAATCTGTGAGACTGTGCGGTCATATTTTTCTGCTTGGATTGAGCCAATAAAGAATTCTTGATCATTTGTCTCTGCCTTGGCTATCTGTTGCACTTTACGGTTGTCGGTTTGTCTAAGAGTATTTCACATTTTTGCATCATGATTTTTCCCATGGCAAACTTTGCACACTTGTCCATAGGCAGGACACTTCCTTGGCTCGTGCTTGTAGCCGCATCTTGTGCAGTTTCCCTGATCTCTCATTTTTACACTCTGTGATGTGTCACATTTCTCGTTCATTTTGTCACATGGTTTTTGCTTGGAGACTTTATGAACAGGTATGTCATACTCATCATGCAGATTTTTGAGTTTACTCTTACTCAACTCACTGGCTCTACACATGTTTATCGCTTTGATCACATGAGATCATGTTCTCTCAGTAGTCTTTCTCTGATTTGGTCATCCACGATGCCACACACTATTCCGTATCAGTGAGTCAGTAAGATGCCCAAACTCCCAGTCTTTTGCATTATTCTTTAAGTCAGTCACATAGGCATCAATAGTTTCTGACTTTCCTTGCACTTGGGTGAAGAATATGTGCCTCAAATATGTCAGATTTTTTCTTGGCTCACAATGTTTGCGGAACAGCTCTTTCAAAATGTCATAATCGTCAACATCTTCATCGAAGTCCAATGTATTATATACATATGTATCAAAGTACTTTTTACCGAATTGGCCGTGGTGTCAGTAGCAATACAATTCAACCCAGGGGCTAACCATACCATTAGCTAGCACAGCACAGACATTATACATTTTGAGATTTCAAAAACAGTGCACTTACCTTTCTCAGCTTCTGTGTTCCACAGACATGCGCACAAATTAATCGATCGCCGAAGTCATACACTATAGTATTCCAAAGTACTGTCTTCCTCTGTGGTCAGTGCAATACAATGTCCACATCTGCACCACCATGTCTCCCCAATGCGTGACCGAGCAGCAGAGTCCCGTTTCTGGATCATCGGTTTGAGCCATCCTCGCTGCATCTTGTGCCAACAACTCAGTGTATTCTGGTTCAAAAAGATAACCCCGACCATCAAACTCGTCAAACTCTTCCATTCCAACATCAGAATCTGACTAAATATCCATCTCTAAATTGCTTCCAATAAAATCCCGAGGGTTCTCATCTCCCGCAGCTGAATAGTGGGCGAAGGTGCGCTCTTTCCAGCAGTCATGTGACACGTCATGACATCACGGCGAAAATGGGTGTTGAAACGAGTCAGTTCTTCGATAGGAAACAATAACAAACATGGCAATGTGTAGTTCGGTTCCCGAGGGTCGTTTTTGGTGGACAAAAAGACAATTTTGGAATACTATAGTGTATGACTTCGGCGATCGATTAATTTGTGCGCACGCCTGTGGAACACGGAAGCTGAGAAAGGTAAGTGCACTGTTTTTGAAATCTCAAAATGTATAATGTCTGTGCTAGCTAATGGTATGGTTAGCCCCTGGGTTGAATTGTATTGCTACTGACACCACGGCCAATTCGGTAAAAAGTATTTTGATACACGTTAAGAGCCTCAGGAAAGGTTAAAAGCTTGCCCGATATAGCCCGCTTTCATGGAAATCAGCGCAATCGGACAACTTTGCGCAGCGGGCATGAAAATTTCTTGCGTTTTTCCCTTTGGCCAACTTTCCTTGGTCTCCAACGGATGGGATATGTTTGTAAAAATGCCGGAATTCTCCTTTAAGTTGATGCCTCTTATTCACCCATTCACACTAATATATTTGGGAAACAAATAGGTACCAAAAGCAACGTATGCAACTTTTGAAGTGATGATTATAAATGTTTACTCCTTATTTTTAGTATATAGGTAAGCACCAAACCAACGTATGTATGTAATGTCTGTCATGTCCTGTCATGTCCTGTCATGTCATGTCTGTAAGTTGCCTATCATGTTTTATTTTCCTGTTTTGCCAATTTTTTCCTCCGTTTCTTTTGCCCTGCCATCAGCTTCACCCATGTCACATGTGTTTCTGCACTCACTCACCAATCACCCTCCTCAGTATTTAGTTTCCAGGTTTTCTCATGCCCATTACCAGATCCTCACCATCATCCATAGTTTCATGCCAAGTTGTGTTTTGTTAGTTTTTCTTAGTCACAGTTTAGGGTTTTTTGGTATACCAGCTCAGCCGTGCTTTTTTTTTGGATTGTTTAAATAAATCAAGTTCTCTTTGGATATCTGCATCCGGGTCCTCCTTCACCACCGCCATGCTACAAACCAACCACCGTAATTTCAACCTGGAGAGACTCACACGGAGAAAGAGGGAGACATGCAAGGTTTATTGTCAATATTTCTTTGGCGCTCGGGCCCCGGCGGAGGACATGCAAGCTGAACCGCTGTGAGCTTGAAAGTCCGGCATAGGGAGATAGATGCTGGATATCTTCCCCCCCGGGACCCGAACCTGGTGGCGGAGTCGTACGAAGGAAGGAGATACCGATGACCTTGAGACACCGGGTGGAGATGGGGAGGTGGTGGGATGCAGCTTGCTGGCGAACAGGGAGAGCCCTGGAAGGAGAGCCTTATATCTGGATCTGGACGGTTGATGAGCGATTGGCCACACCTGGTGAGTCTGCCATGTTGAATTTGCAGCGAGCCTTCATTTCAACCTGGAGAGACTCACACGGAGAGAGAGGGAGACAATTGCAAGGTTTATTGTCAATATTTCTTTGGCGCTCGGGCCCCGGCGGAGGACATGCAAGCTGAACCGCTGTGAGCTTGAAAGGGAGATAGATGCTGGGGCCGGATTCACAAAGCATTCTTAAGAAAAAAAAAGTTCTTAACTGGTACTTTTATCTTAACTTTTGTCATAAGAAAAAAGCTAAGAACATTCCATATTCACAAATAAAATTCTTAAGTTTTTTCTTAACTTTCATGTTATCTTTTGTCTTAAGAACGATGTTAAGAATAATTGATATTCTTGAAAGCTTAATTCTTAAGATTCTTCTTAGTTTTCCTCTTAACTTTAAGACAACCCTTCACCACATCTTAACACAGCAACAGAAAAAAGGTAAGCCTCTAATATTATTTATTTGAACACATTTCTACAAAAAAGAGAGAACCTTTGTTTAAACTTATGTCACGTAAGTTTGTTACCAATGTTTTTGTGTATGTTTTATTAATTATATTGGGTAGGTTATATACATTAGGCTCCAACTTACAGTTAGCTATTATTTACAATGGGCCTTAGCACTGTGTTTAGTAGGCTATTGAATGTAGCCCACAGCACTGAGATATGTTGACCATAGATCAAGAGGCCAAGGCCTATTTAAGTTAATAATTTAATCAGTCATTTCATGACATTTGGATCACAGTCATTTCATTACGCTACAGTCGTATAGTGTGGATTATTTATTAATGACTATAATGTACACACTGACTGACTTTTAATGACTATGTAGAGGCCTACACATTAATTGATTACTGACCTTGTTGTCTCTACCAATTTCTAGATGGAGATGTTATGGCTTGCAGCTAGGGAGGAAAATCCACGAAGGCCTTTTTCTCGACCGCTTTACCTCCATCTTCACAAATATCGTTATTGACGTTGGTCTCGCGAAAGTTTTTTTCCCAACATTCTAAGAAGTTCTTAAGTCATAAAAATACGAAGGTCCTAAGAAATGCCATTGTTCTTACGAAAATATTGAGGAATTTCACTTAAGATAAATCTTAGGAACTTCCTAGTTTTTTTCTAAAGAATCTTCCTAAGATTTATCTTAAGAATAGTTTTGTGAATCCGGCCCCTGGATATCTTCCCTCCAAAAAGGGAGCCGGGGCCGAGCTGGCGAGGGACTGGCTGGAAGGTGAGGAAGGAGCCTGTGAGAAGGGTTGCCCCCCCAAAAAAGAAACCCTCACGACAGGCTTCCATTCTGAAATATCATTTTAAGAGAGAAAGAGAAAAAGAGAGAGAAAGGGAGAGTGAGCCCGCCTGGGCTGCAGGGGCGTGAGCCCGTCTGGGCTGCCTGAGGAGAGAGAGAAAGGGAGAGTGAGCCCACCTGGGCTGCAGGGGAGTGAGCCCGCCTGGGCTGCCGGGAAGTGAGAGAAAGGGGAGAGTGAGCCCGCTTGGGTTGCCATAGAGATAGAAAGCCCCCTTTGGCTGCCAAAGAGATAGTGCTGCCAGAGAGAGAGAGAAGCGACAGTTAGAGCTGAAGGACTCCACCACCAGTAAGTGATGCGAGAGCTTACGTAGAAACTGAGCGAGTGCTGAGCAGCGAGCATGGATTGAAGTTCTGGACGGATGTAGGAGGAGTAAAAGGCCAGGAGAAAAATGCTTGAGAGGAGTCCTTTAAGGTACGAAGAAAAGGGGGACGACCGCAGGGTTAAAAGAAGGCTCTTAAGAATAGAGAGAGTGATGGGTTTTTCTTCTGGGTAGAGTCGGGATGGCCCGACGCGCCGAGGGACGTTGCCTGGAGGGAGCGTCCTCCAGTCGCTCCGGAGCGACCCCCTGCTCCTCAATCCGCCACTGGAGCGGTCCACCCCCGCCCGAGCCCTTGAGCGCACGCGTAACGCGGGCAGTGCGGAGACTGTGAGGTCCACCGGAAGCCGCGCCAGACTCATGCAGAGAAAGGAAGGGGGCCGACGGAGCAGTCGGAGGAGCTGCACCGGGCAGGTCCACACATCGCACCGGGCTTTCACAGAGGACTGCACTTAGGGGGACGAAGGCGAGCCGAAGCTGCCTGCGACTGCCCCATCCGCGGAGACGCGGGCGTCTCCGATCTGCCATCGAGCGGGGGAGGAGAGTGCTTAGCCATGCCCTTCAGGAGGAGCTTAATGGCATGGTTAGAGAACAGACTCGGGCATGGGCCCAGATGATAGAGGTTTGCATGGAAGTTAATGCCAGCTAGGAGGGAACGAATATAAGGGAGCTTGAAACAGCGCTGGTCGAAGCAGTATGTGATAAAAGCTAATACAGTGGGTATGGAAACTGGGAGGAGGGGTGACTTAACGGCCGCACAGAATTTAGCAAACAGGCGCCAAGCAAATGAATAGGATCGCTGAGTGGAAGGAGCGAGACCGGATCGAATATAGAAACGGGCTGACTGTTGGAGCGGGAAAAGCGACGGGGATGCTACTGCAGGGCGGGGTCCTCTAGGTCTGGTCATTGGGTGGGAGAGGATTCGGCTGACGGGCAGAGGCGACGGAAGACCTGGAATTTAGAACGGGAGAGAGCATCCGCGAGGAGGTTAGAGTGACCCGGGACATGGGGAGCAGACAAGATGAAGTTGTCTGTAACTGATTGCCAGGTGATGCGGCGGATATAGGGCATGATTGATTTGACGGAGGAGCGGGCCTTATTAATGGCCTCGACCATGGCGAGATTATCGCACATGGCAGAAATGCGCTTCCTTCTCCAGAAACGACCCCAGAGGCAGCAGGCTGCAGCAATAGGGATAATTTCGTAAAAGGCAGAAGACTCTGCCTGGGGAAATGAAGGGGGCCACTTGCCAGCAAACCAACGGCCCTGGAAAAACCCCCGAAACCTGAGGATGGGGCGGCGTCTGTAAAGAACTGTAACGAATCAGCTGACAGAATGACGTCCTCATAGAAGAAAGAAATACCGTTCCATTCTGATAGCAATCTAGACCAGAAAACTAAATCAGAGCGACAACCGTCGTCTAGAGAGACACGATCTAGCAAGGAAGGGACAGAGTTCGCCAGATCAAGCAGGCGAGATATGAAAGAACAACCTTGGGGAATAATACGGATCGCAAAATTAAGGTGGCCCAACAGAGAGAGGAGCTGGCGTTTTGAGACGAACTCAGCGGATACATAAGCCTGAGAAAACTCCCGGATGCGGGCAAGTTTATCTTCAGGAAGAGAAGCAATCATCAGATCTATGTCCAGAGTGATCCCTAAAAACTCTAGCCGGGTTGCGGGACCCACAATCTTCTCATCGGATGGAGGCACGCCCACACGGAGAAAGAGCTGGCGGAGCTGGCGGAGCTGGCGGAGCAGGCGGAGCTTGGCACCGCCCTGGAGACGGGGAAGGGGCGTCTTCCAAAAGAAAGTCGTCAAGCAGATGCAAGACGGCTGGGATTCTTCTCTTTTTTTTTTTTTTAACTTAATACCCTTGCGCAAGTTTGAATGTTTTTAATTCATATTGTGCATTTCAGGAGGTTTGTGATCATTCAAAGAGGCACCACTGAGAACGCTGTGATGGTGGTAACAGAGCTGAACCTTGACTTTAAGTGCTGGATCAAACATCTGTTGATTATTAAAACTGCTACGCCCAACGTAGGGCTCGAACCCACGACCCTGAGATTAAGAGTCTCATGCTCTACCGACTGAGCTAGCCGTAACTGTACGGTGAGCCGGCTGGAGGAACGGAGGGGGCCGGCTTAACGGAATGGAGGGACAGAGGGCGCTACTATGGCCGACGGCCGAGCAGGAGAAGCATGGGGTTGCGTGAGTCAACATAACCAGGAGCTCGGTGTCCAGGACGGACCAGTCCAGGCGAACACCCGACTGTGACAGAACAGAGGCGGCTTTAGAGGAGAACGCCTTGTGGTAATAGTAAAATAGGGACCGGCCGTATTTTAGGTTGAGATCGGCAATCAGAGCGAGATAAGAGTCCAGCTCGACTCGGCGCTCGGGATAAACAGAGCAAATAACTAGGGATGGCAGCTGAAGCCTCATGAGCTTCCACAGGGTTCATCTGATTGTGCCAGAAAATGAACCAAAGTTTCAGGCTTTGAAACCACACAGAACAGCGACATCTGGTGGTGCACTGCAAGTATCATCTGCTTCAACCAGCCTCGTTGTCCTTGTTATACTTTAACATGTACAAAATAAAAAGCGTAAAAGAAAAAAAAAATTGTGATTTATATGAGAAGTGCTTGTGTTACATTGTGAATAATAAGTATAAAGTGAGAGGGGGGTGTGCTTATGATGACATTAAATGAAATACAGCTCATTAGGTAAACATGCATTGATACTCTAAATGCTATATAGAACTACTAGCCACTGTACCTTGAAACCTTTATCCTCCCCAATGGAAAATGCTTGCGCATCCATTACAATCATATCCACCAACACAGAATCAAGCTTTTGCTTCCTTGACACTACAAAATAAAATTCTGCATATCAAGAAAATAAACGCAGGGCAAACTTGTAAAATGCTGGATTCGAACTCATAACCTTTGGATACAAAGCCACTAAGCTAATCACTGAGCTATCAGTTAAGTGGCTGCTTGCACCCACCATCTACATTATGTCTAGTTAAAGACATCATCCATGCTAAGAATAATAGTACACTTTAGTTGTTTTAAATAATTCAGAGACACTTTGCGTAATAAACACACCTTTCTGTCAGAACACAGACAAAGAGGCGTTTGGTACACGGGATACAGCTGTGTAATAATGCCGTGAGCGCTTTCTTACATCACACAATAGTATATTGTACAATAGTATCACCTTATTAGGAGAAACCAAGGTGAAGTGATCCCAAGCCACAAAACGTTTCTTGCCAAAAGCCATGGAAAAGAGCAATGAATTCAATTCAATTCTGACAGGGCAACAGAACTGGTTGGGAAACGTCATTTGGGATTCATTCTCCTTTTATAGAGAATAGCGCACCCAAGTGTTCAAACGATGAGAGACCTCTGAACCGTGGTTTGACCAAACAATGCGCTTCGGACGTCATTCATCACGTGATCAGCGCCATTTGATATACGCACATTGTGCCGAACCACTCTGCTTCACGAAGATGAAACAAGCGCCGAAGCGTCCGTGTCAACCGGGCCATCCCTACAAATAACGTCCCTGTAGACCCTGAATGCAGATACAAACTCGCCGATGGAAAGATCCCTGGACAGGCGGGGATCGGCTGAGCGGAACACAGCCGTGAAATCAGAAGAGGAAGTGACCTGCCATTCGACCACGGGAGAGGGGAGCACAGGGAGACCAAGTTAATATAATGCCCCTGCAGGATCTTGGAGCGAAGACGAGGCGAGACATGGGCGTGAGCGGGCACATACGGCTGCCCTAGGCGAGAGAAGCAAGCGTGGGACCGGGAAAAGAAAGGGGTAGGGGAAGCGTGCTGCAGCGAGACAGATTAAAACAGAGACATAGCACCACATATTACCCTGCGATGGGCCGGGGCGGGCGTCGGCGAGGGAAAACGCTCCCGGGAAGAGCTGACAAGCTGGCTGGTTCGACTGAACCGAAGAAGTCGGAGCGGGGGCTGCGAGACTGGCTGCTGCGTCGGCCTGGAGGTGGGTGGAGAGAGCGTCTCTTTTTGGTTACCGGGCTGGTTACCGGGCTGCAGCTTGGCTGGTGAACCATGCAGCTTGCTGGCGAACAGGGAGAGCCCAGGAAGGAGAGCCTTATATCTGGATCTGGACGGTTGATGAGCGATTGGCCACACCTGGTGAGTCTGCCATGTTGAATTTGCGGCTAGCCTTCATGACAACATGAGGGTTTTCTGAATAAAGAGCACTAATATTTACATTTAACAGATTTTGATTAATAGTTTTTATATTCACATTGATGAACATGTATATACGGGGGGGTACATTGATGAACATGTATATATATATATATCTATACGGGGGGCATTGATGAACACATATCATCTTAATATGGGTCAGCTTATGTTTCACTTTCAGATAATTGCCTGGAAGTGTAGCAATTCTAAAGCCTGGAATACACTGTACGCTTTTGCAAATGTTCCTGTTTAATGCCAGTGTGAGCACTCAGGTTGCACCCGAGGATCGGACCATACAGTGTGAGCACAGAAATCATGAGCTTGTGCCACACATCACGACCGATTTACTCATACAGTGAGTTGGAAGACCATCTGCCAAAGTACTGTTGTTTGAAATCGAGGTTGATTTTGGTTGACTTGGTTGCCATTAAGGTTAACTTGAGAGGATCCGCTCTGTCCTGATACACCTATTGCTCCAGGTCTGAAGATCCACCGCATTTCCTCATCGACTGCAGCATTGCTTTCTCAGCTCTTTATCTTTAGGAAACCTACATAGTATGAGAAAAGTTAGCAAAGCAATTAACAACAATCAGAGTAGTTACTTTGGGCCAATTTAGTTAAATAGGAAAGACTTCTAGGTTGTTTGGAGGCTTGCTTCACCGTGGGCATTCACAGTATTATGCGTGGGACTTCATAGTATTAGCCACAAAGTTAGCAAAGTCTGTTCGTAAAATGACGTTATAATGGCCAAATACAATCAAAAGTAATTTTTCATTCTTACCTGTGAAAGGTAATGCCATGAGATCTGGTTTGTACTGTAAACTGGTTGGTACACTTGCAAGCAGCACATGAGGCATCTTCTCCAATCGCTCCACTTTGCCACATCCAAGATGGCGGTGACATCGACATACGATTCAGCGCTCAATGTGGCATCTATGTATATATGTCTATGGTCCAAACTACCATTTTTTTGCCTACTTTAATGGGAAAATTAAATTTTAAAATAAAATTCTGTCTGAACTAAAGATGCGATCAAATAAATGCATGAAATGAAATGTAAGTGCATGAAGGGCAGAACAATCTTCTTTTTGTAAAGATACAATACAAACTTTAAAGGCCTACAGAAAGGTGATTTTTTGCACAAAACTGAAATAGCAGATCGATTCCTTATATACCATGGAATTTTTTTATGATTTTAAAATAATTTTAGGCCCCTGGATAGTCCTGATTAGGCCCAATAAACTATCACCACATTTGACTCGAATTTGGCAAACTGGAACGACAGGTGCGTGACGTCGCGAGTGCCAGCTGCTGGAACAACCCCTAGTTCTAGTAGCGAAGCCAGCAGTTTGCCAGACCTGGACAGCTTCTTCACTGCAAATTTCTATGTGTGCCGCGGGACGTCGCTTGGAAATATAAAACGTTGGGTTCAGTGCAGTTTTTATTGCGAGTAGATGTACGAAGTGCGTGTGTTGCCCTCAGCAGCAGCAGCTCACACCACCGGGGACAGAGGAAGCAGAGAGACCTGCGGTCTTCGGTCTGTGTCTCCCTGTTCGCCTGCCTCCTCTCTGGGGAAATCAGCCGGAGCCATCCCGCCGTGTTCAGCTCCCTGCGGTGCGGACAGGAATCCACCTGGCGGAGAGCGGACACACTCTCCGCCAGGTGGAGAGTGGAAATCTCGGCAGAGCGATCATCGACGTGGACACACGTCGGGGCTCTTGATGATCGCTCTGCCGGCTGATTTCAGGGCATCCATCCCGCGGTGTGTCCGCTCTCCGCCAGGTGGATTCCCCCTGAGCGTCCGCACCGCAGGGAGCTGAACACGGCGGGATGGCTCCAGCTGATTTCACCAGAGAGGAGGCAGGCGAACAGGGAGACACAGACACAAGACCGCAGGTCTCTCTGCTTCCTCTGTCCCCGGTGGTGTGAGCTGCTGGTGCTGAGGGCAACACACGCACCCACAGCACTTCGTACATCTACTCGCAATAAAAACTGCACTGAACCCAACGTTTTATTGCCTTCACCACTCAACAAGCATATTATAGCGGCAGCCAGGAAAACCCATGGCACCTGTGACGTCACACGGAAGCCCCGCCCCCAGTCTGGAATTCCAGGAAGGATTTCCAAGCGGCAAATTCAAAATCGCAAATTTCATGCGTTTATGAAATGTTTTGGTGTAGAGTCCAATGATCATTATTGTTCCTCTGTGTATGTATTATCATTATGTATTGGGTGTAGTGTCAGCTTTCTGTAGGCCTTTAATTTCAATGGCTATTCCAACCTGAAACTCTTTGTCCCTTTATAGAGAAGTCAAAAAAAGCCTGCAAACATCTGCTCCCAGCTGGTTTTCAATGCAACGAGAAAGAGTTCCATTGGCATTCAGTCTTTAATCCAATAACTCTACAGTGGTTGCATGTATATCAGTTCTGGCTCTGATGAGCTTTGATGGGAACATAACATTAATTTGTTCATTCATTTTCCATGCCCCCTTCATCAAATTCAGTGTGTTCAGGAGCTGCAGTCACAAGGCGAGAGGCAGGGTACATTCTGGACCAGTCACCATCATGGGGCCACGCAGAGGCAAAAGAGATAAGCAGCTATGGACTCCCAAATATCACATCTGAGATTATAAACAAATTTTCAAAAAGGATTCTGCGGTCTTCGCTGCAAGAGTGGGCCCAACTCACCTTTTCTTTACTGGAACATATTTCCTGACTGTAGAGCTTTACATGGAGACGATAGTGACCATTCACTTACAAAAAGGTAAATAAATAAATGAAAAAAATAAGTCAATTGAGGTAGTTCGGCAATCTGGTAAGGATGCCTCCTGGTCACCTCCCTTTGGAGGTTTTCCCCGGCACATCCAACTGGGAGGAGGACCCGTGGAAGACACAGAACTCGATGAAGGGATTATTTATGAAGAGTGTTGCTGGGGAAAGGGATGTATGGGTTTCTCTCCTGAACCTTTTGCTTCCGCAACCCGACCTCGAATAAGCGGAGAATAATAGATGGATGATTGATTTTTCCTTGACTAGAAAACAGCTGGTAGCTCTCTCTCAGTCCTGTGTTGGTCTGACATCTGTGGTCCAGTCAGAGATCATATAGTATCAAAATTAACTTAAAAATTTAAAAGTCCTGTTTATCAGAAAGTGTGGTTCAATATTCTCTCAGGTTCCACTCGTTGTGATGGCTTACACCCTTGTCCCTTGGAAAGGTAGAGGTAGGTACTGTACATATCTCCAGTTCTGTGTATGCTGATGCTCCAGTTCACTATCAACAATTTGAAAATATTTATTTGGCTTGTTTTCACATTTAAAAATCTTCTTTAATCACCTTCACCTCGTATCATTTAGGCCCTTTGCCCAAGAAGCAGCACTTGACTGCTGTGCAAAAAAATCAACAGCCAAGTCAAATGAACCAAAGTAAAAACACTTTTGGATGTCTTGAATCTGGAATAGCCGTGGCAGTGATGTCACAGGTGGCAAAGTGAAAAGTAAAAAACAAGGCTTGCTTTTCCTGTTCATCTTTCCTTAGGTCTGCCCCTATTCTCCCCCTCTTTATCCTAATCCTCTTTGCGGGCCTGCGGGGAAAGGTTGGACATTTACAAAGGCAATCGCTGCTGGGAAATTGTGGCGGATGCCAAATGGGACCGGTTGCGGTGTCATACACAGCTTTGCTCTGCCAGAGGCCTTGATTCAGATTCTGAGCTTTATGGTCAGACTGGACCGTGGCTGTGCTGAAAGGTCATTCACATTGCCTCACTTTCTCATTTGCATTCTCTCTTTGGTGTGTACACTTTACCATTCATCTCTCATTGTAGCACAGTCAAACACACTTTCTGAGACACACAAAAAAGAAATCTCTCTCCCTGAGCCCCACAGCTCCTACTCAGTCTCTCTGGCTCAATGCCAACAACCTTCTGCCAAACATTCAGTTGCCATGGCAGCAGAGAGAGGAGGACAGAGAGGAGGAGAAGACTATCAGAGCATGCCAAGAATAATGACTCACTCCTGGAGCCAGATGTGCCACATCTGCAGCCATATTAGTGATTTTGTGTGTGGGGGATGGGGGTCAAACACAGAGTACAGGCCTTTGAATACAACCTGCATTTCAAATAAACCTTACGATCAGGAAGCGAGAGCCTTCGCCAGGGAAATGATAGGAATTTAGAAGAAAGAAATGCTGAAGAAAAATAGAAAAAGCAAATAGGAGGAACTTTGTCTGTGAACTGGCTGACATGATGATGTTTATGGCAGAATGAAGCCTTTCCATAAGCTCTTGTTTGCAAAATGTTTTCTGGCGGCAGAAGATTTAAGGAGGAGAAGTTGAAATCCAACTAAGACTGCAAATTATTTCTGAGTCCAAAAGAATATCATAATCTGTAAGAGCAGTCACAGCAGCATTGAAGTGGATTCTCTCCAGACTGGTATGTTGTTTCATTTTCCATTTCAGTCACTCCTCACTCTTTCCATCTACAAGGACAATCTGCTAAACTCCTCAGCGGGAACCATTTTACTTTAACAGCCCTACTGGATCCTGTCACTTCAGCTCACCATTCTCCTTCTTTCTTTTCCCTTTGCTTCCTAATTGCAGTACCAGGCCTTCTCTATTCAGGTGCTGAGTGCTACTCTGCCAAATATAACATCAGCGCCACACAAGAAAGTTCAATCATGATGTAACTGAGGCCCCTGAAGCAAGAGGCTTCATATAATGATGGCTTACGCAATGTCCCGACAGACCAAAACCAAACCACAGGTTTAGGCTTTTGCCAAGTTGGTGACATCAAGGACTAAACAAACCACAATTTGAAAGCCAGCAAGTGTTGGCTGAATAGCATATGGCAAAATATTAAAGGGAGTTTCTAGTTGACTTTTTTTGGCGACAGTAAACATTCTTTAATGCAGCAGTATAACAGGGTGTTTGTTGCTTTTGAGGATCCAACCATCTCATGCAGGAGTACAGTGAAGAAAAACACATCTGACAAATGCAGACAGTGTGTAAGGCATCAGGTGAGAGGGATTTCATAAGCTTCAACAAATGAAAAATGACCACAGCTAAAGGGTAAACAAAGTAACACAAATTCTAGCTCACTAAGAGTTCTTTGAAAAATGACCACAATAATCTAAATAAAAATAAACAGTGACGTTAAAAAACAACTTAACTGGCAGTAGTTGAAAGGATGAAACAACAGCATTCAGACTAATTTATTAATTTTGTTTTGTACAACATCAAATAGATAGAATTAGAAATCCTGCAAAATTACTTTGTATTGCTGTACTGTAAACTTACAGAGTTGCGTTTATTGTTTGAATCTCAGTTATTACGCTCATAATTGATAGGGTTTGTGTTCGCTCATCTTTCTCACAAATATATCCCTTTTCAGGGCTTTTACAGATGCACCTATTACAATACCGATGTTAAAAAAAATTCTTTATGGACGATAGCCAATGACTGACACCAAATGTTTTTGCCATTTTATTTCTCCCTTAAATATAAGTGAAAGAATTAAAAATGTATTGTAAAAAAAATAACAAAACAGTTAGTGTCTCAGCCCTTTGTTGCACTTTCTTTGAATGAAGGATGTGAGATTGAGATCAACATGCATTCAGTCAATAACATGACAACACTTCACTAAAACGCTTGTTACTTCCTGCTTCGGTTCAGGCAATAAAATATGTTGTTTGGGTTAGAGAACGATCCTGTTCAGAGCTAAAAAACTTTATTTTCTGGTTGGATTTAGACAATAACATAATTTGATCATGGTTAGTTGCTCTCATTACCTTGATAAGTCACATATTCATTAAATGTAGTTATTGACCATATCTGCCGGCATGAACAAGTGCCATATGAGCATGTTTTGAGGAGGAAGACAGTCTCAAAAAAATCTCAATGAATTTTGCCAATTTAGTCCATCTGTTCTTCATCAGCTGGGAATATAAAGAGCTTATCTTCCCCATCTCAGTAGGCTCTTTTGCATCTGAATTTTCAAGCCAGGACAGATCCAGTTTTACGGTGCATCGTTACATTTATGAAAGTACAGAGGCGGAGCAGGTGATTGTAGCTGATTCACAGAGAATATGCCTCTGAGCTGGCAAGGAAGGTTGTAAGAGGCTAAACAAGCAATGAGCGTCACAGAGCTCACAACTTTAATCAACTATGTTGTCACTCAGCGGATTCTGCTCCACTGGCTTGATCTTTGTAAGGACACATTGATGTGGGGTTGAACCTCCTCTAGTTGTGTGAAATATGAGGAGGAAAAACAGCACGTTAACCAGGACATCCTTTTTTCACCTATTAAACGGAACAGATACAGTATGTGAAAGAAGCTAGTGACAGATCATTTACAATCTTCACTGTTTGACTGTACAATTGTTCAACTGTCAATTTCCAAATCAAGTTTGGTATGTAGTTCCTATTTTAAGATACCAAAATGGTATTTTGGTCTTCATTGTTGGCAAGACTAAATCCCTAAAGAAGCACTTTGAGTCATTGACTTTTAGATACTCAGTTGTTTATTTCCCCCTTGTAATGCAAAGGTGTGAAGTTATTCTTGTAATCAAATCTAGACTTTGTACCTCTAACTATTTTGTCTTGTGCATCATCTGCATAATTCACATGTTTGAAAAGTTCAAAAATGATTTCAGCCCGTTTGGTTTTTATTATTACAAACACGTCTGTTTCAATATGGAAAGGCTCAAGACTATCCCAGGCCAGCCCAGAGTCTTCAACTTGTTGGAAACTGTTTTATGATGTCTAGCACATGACTCCAGGACTTCACATTTTCAGATTTCAGACATTTTCCTACCCTCCAGCTCTAACCCGTGTCTGTTTTTGTCGTTTGATCCACTGCCGAGACTCATTTTTGCTGGATTTGTTCCCCAAACCTATCCATCATGAAATATATATTACCCTGTTCACACCATCACGTTCATGGGACTTTTTTTCAAGATAAAAAAGTCTTCATAATGTAAATTATTTAGCTTTGGGTGAATATTAAGTCTTAGGTTTAGTTTAAGTCTGGGTAAAATCAGACAATAAGGATGTAGCAGCAGCATCCACCTCCCTTCCATCGAGAATGCATTTGTATACTTTTATCCTACGTGAGTGTGTTTTCCTTTTCAATTTTATTACTTTTAATGCTAACTTTTGACTATAGTGTTGCAGATCACATATAAAATATTAAAGCACCTCTACACTTAAACTGAAACATTTATGAACAATCAAGAACCAGAATAAATACAGATCAAAGTCTTGCAATGCACACATTCAAATGTCCTATTTTCTGATGATTTATCTATTTTTATAGGTTTATAAGACATAAACACACTCATATATACACTGTATGTATGTGTATGTGTATATATATATATATATATATATATATATATATGTGTGTATATATGGTAAAACACATATCCACACAGATGGTGAAATCCTAGGTTCTTGAGGTTATTATTATTATTACTATTGTTATTATTTTATATTTTTTATTCATTTTTATTTATATTTCATATTTAATTTTAATTATCTTTTTATTGGTAGTAGGACAAGGAAGAATTTCATTGCACATTGTACTGTGTATGATTGTGTATGTGACAAATAAAACTATCTTGAATCTTGAAATCTTATTAGCAGTTTTTATTGAGAGTCCTTTCACCAATCTGGGATTGCTATTTTCACTTTACCTTACAGCCCTGTGTCATACACAAGCTGTACTCTTAGATCACTGCAGGTTATGCAACTGTGAAATGTGTGTTTGTTTCACCTGTATGAGGTCTTCCTGAGTCGGCTTTGCTGGCGCACACATTCACAGCTCATATAGACAGGTAGCCATATCAAATTGACTTTTGTTTGTAAAGCAAATGGCAGCACAAAATAATCATAAATCAATCCAATTGAACAAATTAAATGAATACACCAAAGGATCTTTAAAAGAAGTTTTGTAGAAACAGTTCACGTTTATATTTATTCTAATTCATTGTGTGCAATTTTGTGAAGCCAAAGTCTTTGGATCTTGTCATTCAATTTGACAAAATGATTTATCCACACATTTATTTAATCAATACACTGTAGCAAGGACATTTATAAACTGTGGTTGGTGGATATGAATGTAAGTGTTACCAGCATAACCTTTGAGATGTTAACATGCACTATTGTTATAGGATACACATATTAAAACAAACAAACAAAAAAAAACAGTAATACAGGTTAAGACTGTTAACACAGCACAAACCAATTTACAACAAGACTAACTAACTTACATGAAGTTAAATTTGCAAGTGGGAGTTTGCTTGTTCTCCCAGTGCTGCCTGTTCGGGTGGCCTCTTGGTACTCCGCTTTCCTACCAGTATCTAAAGTTAGCCACGTTAGGGCAGTTACTGATTCTAAATTAGCCATAGATGACCAGATGGCCTGCATTGGCCTGCATGAAAAGACAGAGCTGTCTCAGGTGTTATTACTCGCAAGCAGTGGCGGTCCGACACTGATTTACGCCCCGGGCGAAACCCGGTGCTGGCGCCCCCAACCCCCCCTTAATTATTTTTTATTATTTTTAATATTATTTTTATCATTTTCCAAATGGCCCTGTACAAAGTCCCCTAGACATATTCATACAGAAAAGGGTGTATAATCTCATATTTTGAGATACAGATATTAAATATGGAATACAAACATTTCTAGGACCTGTTGGCACTGTTTGAGTCCATCTTTAAGGCCTTTTAGCTATTACAAGCCTGTTTCATGGTACTTTTTTTTTTTTTTTTAAATCTAGGCGAAGGTAGAAAAATCTACAGTGATTGTTTAAGAAAAAGTGCAGTTTTCAGGCGTTCCTTCAGGCAAATCACCAGGAATGCTAAGGGGTTAAGGTAGTTCAAATACAATCAGGTGCTACGTTGTTTTTTTTTGGATCGTTTTTTTTTTTTTTTTCACCCCCGAGATGCCGCCCCGGGCGCCTGCCCGGTCGGCCCGCCTCTAGGACCGCCCCTGCTCGCAAGTGATAGTTACAGATTAAAATAGTGGTAATCAGTGATGGTAAACAAATCATTCAGTTGACTAAAGTAAGGGTAGACAACCTGGGGGGTATTCCTAGAAAGTAGCTAAAGAAAGCCAAGCTATAGCCGGTAAGCGTCGCTTGAACTAGCGCCATCTCCCATTTAAGCCTCAAGTCGTTCCTCAAAGATATTTTAGCTGCATCTCGGTGAGGCTAATCCAAGCGAGGCTTACATAGCCTAGCTTAGTGCGAGTGCACGAGGAACGTAAGAAGCCCTGACGAGTGGATGGTGGAAAAACCGAGATCTGTGTGAAAATGAGAGCGAGAAGCGCTGTTATTTTTTCGGCAGCTGAACAAATAATGCTGATGGAGCTGTATGAGGATTTTAAAAGTGTCATCACCAGAAATGGTAATACAGCTGCGATCAATAATGCGAAGAAACGGCATGGCAAACAACTGCAGACAGACTAAACGCGTAAGTTCTGAAAGTTTCAATTGTTAGACATTTATTTTACTGTTCTCATGTATTTATGCTCTCCTCTTTGTGTTACAATGTGTTTAAATAAAGCATGCTGAATTGTCTCTGTATGAGATGTACAGCACAAATATACTGGCCCTGCTCAGTTTATTGATAACCCAATAATCGACACGCATCATCATACTTTGTGACTATATTATCGTGAGTGTGTGACCCACATATTAATTCTTCACTGTTACATCTCAACAGGAGCAATCTTAACAGCCAAAAGCGTACCTGGCAGCAGGTGAAGGTAAAGTACAGGAAAATATTTCAGAGTGGTAAGTAGCCTTTGAAGAAATGTGTTTGTCCAATAAAGAAAGCACCAAACTAGATATGGAATACAAGAAACTGAAAATAAAAAAGATCAAGCTAGAGATTATGAAATTGGAGAGGGATGTTACGGTGCGTTCACACCAAACGCGATGCGAATATTCGCACCGCCTTCATCGCGCGATCGTTGCCGCAGGTGTAAATTAAATTCCATCGCCTCAAACGCCTCTTTCGCGTGAGTAAAAAACGAGTGAATAGTTCAAGGGGCTATCCATGGCTGATCGCGTCCTTGTGCCTGCTGTGGCAGTCCGAGATTCGTCTGAAACGCACACGCCGTCGTGTCTGGATCAGTGACATCATCCGGTGGTGCATTCAGCTCGGATAATTTCATCGCCTTCTCCAGGAGTTGCTTCTGGATGACGGCCGCCTCGAGCGGCACCCCAGGCCCACCAGGACCCAGCCCGACGACCCGCTCGGGAGGACCGGCGCCTGCAGCCGGCGTCCCGCCGAGAGATCACGGCACCGATCCTCCCGAGCAGGCCACCAAACTGGGTCCCGGCGAGCCCGAAACACCGCTGGAAGCGGCCGCCACGGGAGGATCGGTGCCGTGATCTCTCGGCGGGACGCCGGCTGCAGGCGCTCCGCAGCTGGGCCGCGGCTCCGTTTCAGCTGCGGGGCGCCTGTGGCATGGTGTCCTGCCGAGAGATCGCGGCGCCGGTCCTCCATGAGTTCCGTCTGGATGACGGCCGCCTCCAGCGGCACCCCAGGCCCACCAGGACCCAGCCCGACGACCCGCTCGGGAGGACCGGAGCCGCGATCTCTCGGCAGGACACCACCCACAGGCGCCCCGCAGCTGAAACGGAGCCGCGGCCCAGCTGCGGAGCGCCTGCAGCCGGCGTCCCGCCGAGAGATCACGGCACCGATCCTCCCGTGGCGGCCGCTTCCAGCGGTGTTTCGGGCTCGCCGGGACCCAGTTTGGTGGCCTGCTCGGAGGCGGCCGTCATCCAGACGGAACTCATGGAGAAGGCGGTGATTAATTTTTTTTATTTTATTTAGTCAGGGACCATGTGCAAAGTACATTAATAACAAAGTAAATAGATGACCTGCACCAGATTGTAGCTTAGAAGCTAATTTCCATCTGCAGTCCCATCTGCATGTCACAGACAGCGCCTGTCCATCTGTCTCCACGTCACTGTCGTCCAGAATCTCAACGCTGATAGGCTGTCTGGCGCGAATATTTCGCCAAAGTTGGATTTTTTTTAACTCGCGCGAATCATATTTTCACTCGCGTGGCGGCCACCGCATCACCGCACCGCCTCACCGCTCCTCACCGCTCCTCACCGCGCCGCCCGACCGCTCCTCATCGCGCCGCCGGCTCGAATCCGCGTCTAATCGCGTCTTTGCATTGACTTTGTATGTAATCGCGTCGCCCGACCGCGTCTGGTGTGAACGCACCGTTAGTATAAATTCAGTTAAAGGAGAATTTTGTGTTGTGAACTGTATTTAATTCTGTTTTCTCTCCACAGCTTGAGAAACATGTAATAATTAAACAATTCAACAAACTTGAACTCAAACTTGTCATTATTGTACGGTTCATGCAAAGTGTTAGAAATGTGTTTTTTACATTTATATTCACAGTGGGGTGCCATTAGCCTGGCGACGCCATCCTACGTACTTCCGCCCAAAGATTTTGGCTCCGCACATAGTCTGGCCAAATCCCCCTACCTCGGTTCGCTCAGTGTTTTGCCAATCAGCAAACAGTTGCGAGTGGTGACGCAGAACTCACGCGCGGAGTCCATTGTAGTCCACATAATTGTAGTTCAACCGCAGCGGAAATAAACATGGCGATGGAAGAACGCTAGAAGCTATCCATGAAGTTGTCTCAACTCTGGAGATCATTACACAATTAAAACGAGAGCAAGAGGAATGCCTCGTCAATTTTGTTAGTGGCAAGGATGTCGTAGCTCTCCTTCCAACTGGCTTTGGGAAAAGTTTGATTTATCAAATGGTACCGGTATAATGAAAGCGGATGTGGGAAGCGTGATTCGCGAGCTAGAGCCTCCCGAGAGTAAGCATGAACCTCGGCGCATAACCAACGTCATTTCTAAACATTATGATTGGTTAAGGGAACTCCGTTACTCCAATGAATTTAAGTTGCTGGGTAAGGTCCCGCCCTCCATGGAAACGGATTCCTCTTGGGTTTTCCCAGACTGTTTGACAGAGTCAACAGTCGGCTTTCGCCCAGGCTAGGGTGCCATGACCTAAACGTGTGGAAAGTTATAAATCATCTGTTTAAAAGAGAAACAAATAAAATCATTTAAATGAATTTGAAAACAAGCAACAGTCAAGATAAGTTCAAAGATATCGTGCAGATTTCATGCATAGACACATGAGAACAGAAATGTTTTTAACCTGGATTTAAAAATGTCTCCATTTGGTGAAAGTTTAATCTCCACTGGCAGTTTGTTCCACTTGTTTGCAGCATAACAGCTAAATGCTGCTTCTCCATGTTTAGTCTGGACTCTGGACTGGACCAGCTGACCTGAGTCCTTGGATCTAAGAGCTCTGCTGGCTTTATATTCTCTGAACATATCACAGATGTATTTTGGGCCTAAACCGTTCTGGGATTTGTAAACCATCAGCAGGCTTTTAAAATCTATTCTGTGACTGACTGGAAGCCAGAGTAAAGATTTTAAAACTGGTGTGATGTGTTCAGATCTCTTAGTCCGGGTTAAAACTCCAGCAGCAGCGTTCTGGATGAGCTGCAGATGTTTAATGCTCTTTTTGGGGGTCTCAACGAAAAAAGACTTGAGCCTGAAAAGTTGTCCACAAGACAAAATGTATAAAATATGAAGTATACTATTAATTTAAGATGGCTCTGTCAAAAGTCAGCCATGGTGCCTGAGAACTTTAAGCAATGAACCTGTATTAAATTGGGCCAAAGGTAATTTCTATCCGTGCCCTTGTTTTAGCATGTACATATGCATGTGCATGCCCCTGTTCCTGGATCAGGATATGGCGTGAGGAGGTACGGCCACCATGCATAGCCTCTGTCCCCAAGCAGGACACCATTGAACTCTCCTGCAGAATAAGAGAAATGTTGGATGGATATACATGTGTTAAGACTTGGCAATTGGATGCAATATGTGCCTTACATGGCTATTTATAATAAAGTATGACGAGCACTTTAAATTCCTTAAGATGACCTCTACACCTGACCTCTCATTAGATCACCAAAATTCTGCCTATGCTACACCTTACTTCAAAAGTACACTCCTTCGGGTAAGTAAAATTCTCGCGCCTTGTGCAAACCTCTGTGCCAGTGAGGATGCTTGGAAGATCCTAGAATCATGAACTGATCCCGGCCATTTAGCCTCAATGTTGGAAATGAAATGACCTCCATCACAGATCATCTGTATGCTCGGAGGAAAGGAGTCAATGATGAGGTTTCACAGGGCATAAATGTAACATTGCTCAGTATTACTCAAAGGGGTTGATGTGGTATTTTTCAAAATGAGAAATCCAGTTCAGAGACTATGGACAATTATCCCCAAGTGTACCTGTACATTTAGGATATGGAAAAATGTTCGGTTTACATAGTCAGCCTCCACGGGTCCAGCAGGGGCCTGGACAATGTGACAATGTTTAAATCCAGACTGAAAACAGTTCTATTTAGATGTGCATATGACACCTGAAAGTATTTTATCTGCACTCTTCACTTTTAAATTAATTAATTAATGATTTTTTTGTTTTTTGGAATGATTTTATTGCCTTCTTGTGATTTTATGTCGCTGTAAAGCACATAGAATTGCCTTGTGTACGAATTGTGCTCTACAAATAAAATTGCCTTGCCTTGGATGCGTACATGGGCACAGTGTAGTGCACCGATAACATTAGGGAAGACTGAGGGAGATGATGAACTTAATGCAAATACTTCAGCCAGTAGGTTGTTTTACATTATCGGCTACTGTAAATGTGGAGCAGCAGCCTGAAAGGACAGAGGTCATATTTTTAATATGGTATGATGTTTTAATTCCTGCGTTTTATCTAATATCTTGTTTGTACAGTGTCCTTGACTGTTTTGAAAGGAGCTTTCAATA
This sequence comes from Odontesthes bonariensis, assembly GCF_027942865.1. NCBI lineage: Eukaryota > Metazoa > Chordata > Actinopteri > Atheriniformes > Atherinopsidae > Odontesthes > Odontesthes bonariensis. The sequence goes on from NC_134509.1 coordinate 37,733,672, forward strand.
ATTTGTATTATTAACATTATTACCTGTCCCCCATTTTTCTGAGTCTGGTCCTACGTGGGTGTAGATCGGATGTTTGTTAGGTATTGATTAGTTTTAATGAATACCATTTCTCTCTCATTTAATTTCATGTTCAATACGTGTGTATAGTTGCGTTTCTTTAGTTGCACTGGCACCGACTGATTGATTTTTCGAGACAGTGAAAGTGGTGATATGATAACCACAGTTTTTGTTTAGTTTTTTAGACAAGACATGAGTTGCAGGAGCGCAGAATTCTTGGTGAACATTTCTTTCCGGAGTCCGTTTCAGCCGGTCGGACATTTTTTGAGTTGCAGCTAAGCTAAGCTTCAACTTTAGCCTGCCCGAGACCAGGCTAGTTCAGCAGCATAAACTACCATGGTTACTCAGCGGGCGTTCAAATAAGCCACCTTTATGGAACGGAACTCTCGCTAAATTTAGCCAGAAGTAGCGAAATAAGCCAGGCTTTCCGCTAAGCCAGCTTCTAGGAATACCCCCCTGGACATAATTTCATGTTTCTCTTTCTTGTCTCCTGATAATCACTCGTTCAGATATCTTCAAACTGAGTATTCCTATTCTTAGGTTCTGAGAGCAAAGTCTAAAAAAGATTTTATATAAAGATATGCAAAAAATACAAAAATATCACAGAATTCTGCTTCAGAGACTTGAACATGTTATTGTGACTAAAGGAACTGCTTTAGCCTGATGTCAGTCATATTTATCTAATAGATTCCAGTTTTTTTTTGTAAATGAAGAATCTTCCTCACACACCAGACTAATTAAGGGAGTTCCACAGGGTTCTGTGCTTTGACCGATTCTTTTCACTTTATACATGCTTCCATTAGGTAACATTATGAGACAGCATGGCTATTCTGTCCTGGCTGACAGATAGCGAACAAAATGAGAGACCAGTAGTTTAACTGAGGTTGCTTTACTGAATCTTCTGTTATATTTTTATTTGTAAAACTGCAACACAAGAAATACACAACATGTTACAGTATAGATAAATGAAATATGTCTAACATACTATTATCACATGAATGCACACACAGGAAAGTAATCATAACATGAAATACACTCAACTAAATTAGCCATAACAGCTTAACTAGCTTCTTGCTAACGAAATGCTTCGCGATTAGCATTAGCATAGTTAGCACGGTTTTCGTAACTTAAATAAATGCCTAAACATAACCTTGAACAACACAGTGTCATGAAACAACTAAAATACACCAAGTGCATCAATACTCACTGTTGGTTCCACTCCAAGGCTCAGACAACCAACTCTCTGTGGTGGAGCACTTGTAGCTTATGCATGAACACTGGAAGCAGCCGGTAATCAATGCTGCAATAACCGAAAATCACCACCAGGGGGAAACTTAACTTTCCCAGTCACTGACAGGAGTCAGAACAATGGCATAAATTTCCATTGCTTTGCTGATGATACTCAGCTGTACCAGAATAAAACTATATAAAAATCTATAAAAACAGAATAACCAAATAGGTTGATCAGACTAAAAGCAAGTATTAAACACATAAAAACTGAAGTTGTTGTCTTTGGACCTGAGTGCTTCAGGGAGAAATTGCCTTGCTATATACTTACTCCATATAGCATTTCCTTGACTTCTAGTACTACAGTGAGGAACTTTGGAGATATTGTTGACCAGAATATCATTTTATGCACATATAAAACAGGTTTCTAGGACTGCCTTCTTTCACCTTCGTAATATTGTTCAAATCAGGAACTTCCTGTCTCAGAGTGATGCAGAAAAACTGCTCCATGCATTTGTAGCTTCAAGATTGGACTACTGTAATTCTTTATTATTGGGCTGTCCCACATATTCTCTGAAAAGCCTTCTTCTGATCCAAAATGCTGCAGCCAGAGTTCTGATGAGAACTAACAGGAGAGATCATATTTATCCAGTTTTAGCTTCTCTTCGTTGGCTCCCTGTTGAATTCAGAATAGAATTTAAGATTCTTCTCCTCACATATAAAGCTCTTAATGACCGAGCTCCATCATATCTTAAAGATCTCATTATAAGATATTTTCCTAACAGAGCACTTCACTCCCAAACTGCAGGTCTACTTGAGGTTCCCAGAGTTTCTAAAAGTAGAATGGGAGGCAGAGCCTTCAGTTATCAGGCCCCTCTCTTGTGGAATAAGCTGCCAGTAAATGTCCGGGAAGCAGACACCCTCTCTCACTTTAAGATTAGGCTTAAAACTTTCCTTTTTGATAAAGCTTATAGTTAGGGATGGCTCAGGTGATCCTGAAACATCCCATAGTTAAGCTGCTATAGGCCTAGACTGCTGGGGGGCCTCTTATGTCACTCCTTTCCTCACTTTGCTCTCTTTTTCCCCTGTTAATTTCTTATATGATATTATGTATTCTTGTTGCCATGGCGCCATAGATGGCAGCATCGGGACTTTGCTCTCTTGAACTTTGTCTGTTTTTGTGTGTTTATCACGTTTTCTGCGATAATTTATCAGTAACTTTTACAAGGGAAGAACTGCTAAGCATCAGGCCAAGCTCTTTTGGAACTTTTTCTCCTTTTTTTTTCCGACCCAACAACTTTTTCCGAAATACTTAATGGAGGAGCTGCAGTTCTCCACCGAATCTGTCGGAGACGCAAGCGGGGGAAGAGAGCTGGCGTGCTAGTGAAATTAAGGAAGTGGGGACTACGCACCTCGCTCCCAGCAATTCATCTGGCAAACGTGCGGTCTCTAGCAAATAAGATGGATGAGCTGCTGCTTCTAAACCAAACCAACTCGGACTTACGGAGATCTGCTGCCCTGTGTTTCACCGAAACATGGCTCAGCGACAGAATCCCGGACAACGCACTCCAACTGCCTGGATTTCAACTCTTCCGTTCAGATCTGTAAAAATTGACTTTGTTTTTAGACATTATAAATGAAATAGTCTCTTTCTGTACTTTTCCATGATGACCTAAAGTGATCCAGGAATGGGAAGACAAAACAATTGGGAAAGCCTGGGAAAGCAGGGGCAGATTCACACACACACATTGTTTTGGCTGATCCAGAGAATATGACGAAGCATGTTGAACCTACTCATGTCCAATCATACTCGGTCGAGTGTGAGTCCAACCTATGAAGCTATAAATGCAAATGATACCCGGAAATCGAGGCTCAGTCTGACGGATTTCCTGCGGGAGCTCTGTTCCACTGAGCCCAGCGCTGATATGCTTTGACATGTGACTACCAATAAACACTTTATTTAACTTGAGATTCCTCCGGCTTGTTCTTGAGCTGCCATTGAAAGAATCGATCTAACAGATCAGAATACAGGATTAGCAGGGAAAACGAAAGGTGGAGGAATATGCTTCTATTTAAACGAAGGTTGGTGCACAGATATCACAGTGCTGGGAAAAACATGCAGAGACTCTCTTCATAAACTGCAAGCCCTTCTGTTCTCTGCGAGAATTCTCGTCGTTTGTTATGGTCGGTGTTTACATCCCGCCACAAGCTTGCGTATAGACGCCTAACAACAACTAGCTGATCGGATAACAGACATTGAGAAAAAACATCCGGACTCTCTCGCCATTATTGTTGGGGATTTTAACAGCGCCAATCTCAGTAAGGAACTCCCTAAATACAGACAGCATATCAAGATTCCCACCAGGGACAAAAACACTTTGGACCACTGTTACACCTTTTTAAAATATGCCTACCGCGCCGTTTCACGGGCAGCTCTAGGACTCTTAGACCACTGTCTGCTTCACCTCATCCCAACCTATAAGCAGAAACTGAAAACTTCTAACCCCGTGGTAAAGACTGTTGAGAACTGGACAACGGAATCCAAGCTGGAGCTGCAGGCTTGCTTTGATTGCACCAACTGGAGTATTTTTGTAGCCACAGCTACAGACCTCAATGACCTCACTGACACTGTAACATCATATATCAGTTTTTGCGAGGACATCTGTGTGCAAACCAAGACCTTCTGCACTTACAATAACAGCAAACCTTGGTTCACTCCTAATCTTAGAAAGCTACGCCAAGCCAAAGAGGAGGCCTACAGGAGTGGGAACCAGGATCTGTATAAGCAGGCCAGGAACAAACTGTCTATGGAAATAAATGTAGCCAAAAGATCCTACAGTGAGAAGCTAAAAAATAATTTAGATTCAAATGATCCTGCATCAGTTTGGAAAGGTCTGCAACAGGTCACCAACTACAAGAAACCATCCCCCCACCCTGATGATAATCCCAGACTGGCTGATGACCTGAACGACTTTTACTGCAGTTTTGAAAAGCACCCATTATCACACCCATCATGTACAATGGGTTTCCCCTCAACACCCAACCCCCTCCCCCCACCTGCATTGACGATTTGTGAGAAGGATGTGCGCAGTCTCTTTCAGAAGCAAAAGATCAAGGCTACGGCTACACGGAAACGTTTTTCACTGTAACCGATACTTTTGCTTATCGTTTGGCTGTCGCGGCCACACGGAGCCGGCGTTCCCACTACCCCAAAATGATAGTTTTGGAGAACGGGTTCCAGAGTGGGAAGATCTGAGAACGGCGTCGTTTCGTTTCCATTGTTACAGCCAAAACGGATTCGTTTACATCTGCGTCACAGCCACATGGCCAACGCCAGTGACGTATACACATACGTCAGTGACCAGAACAAAAAGCGGCTTCCATTCAAAATCCGGAAGAAGAAGACAACACAACAAGGGCAGACAGCGATCATCATGGACCCCACAACATTGATAGTAGCACTGCTGCAGACACTGCTAACTACAGCGGCATTGTTGAAGGAACAACGTGAGCTTCGCGCTGGTAGAAGTAGGGGCGTACACGCATGCGCATTGCTTCTTCTGGTGTAACCGGTGGGGGTGGCTTACAGCGCACATAGAGGTGTGGCATGTGTACTGCATCGTTTTCAGCGTTTTCATCGTTTCCAGCTTTCCTGTGTGGTCGCAATAATTTTAGTACCCGTTTAAAAAAAAAAACTTTTTTCGTTTCCGTGTAGCCGTAGCCTAAGAAGGCTCCAGGACCTGATGGCGTATCACCCTCTTGTCTGCGCGTCTGTGCTGAACAGCTGGCGCCAATCTTCATGCAGATCTTCAACCGATCCCTGGAACTATGTGAAGTACCCTTTGAATTGCTTCAAAAGCTCCATCTCAGGTTTGAATGACTACAGGCCTGTCGCCCTGACGTCTGTGGTCATGAAATCCTTTGAAAGACTGATGCTGTGCCATCTGAAGGACATAACAGGACCCATGCTGGACCCTCTGCAGTTTGCCTACAGGGCAAACAGGTCGGCGGATGATGCCGTCAACATGGGACTGCAATTCATCCTGCAACATCTTGACTCCCCAGGGACGTACGCCAGGATCCTGTTTGTGGACTTCAGCTCGGCGTTCAACACCATCATGCCTGAAATCCTACATCAGAAGCTCTCTCAGTTATCAGTGCCTGCCTCTACCTGTCAGTGGATTATCAGCTTCCTGTCAGACTGGGGAGTACCTCATCAAAAACCCGGTCTATCAGTACAGGCGCCCCATAGGGGTGTGTCCTCTCCCCACTACTCTTCTCCCTCTACACAAATGACTGCACCTCAAAGAGCCCATCTGTAAAACTCCTGAAGTTCGCAGATGACACCACTGTCATTGGTTTGATCCAGGATGGTGATGAGTCTGACGACAGACAGGAGGTGGAGCAGCTGGTCCAGTGGTGCAGTCAGAACCACCTGGAGCTTAACCCCAAGAAGACTGTGGAGATGAAAATGGACTTTAGAAGAAGCCCCCCCCCCCAGCAGAGAGGATTATTGGAACTGACCTCCCTTCCATCCAGGACCTGTACCGGTCCAGGGCCAGGAAAAGGGCAGCAAAAATCTCTGCAGACCCCTCACATCCTGGTCACAAACTGTTCAATCTCCTCCCCTCTGGCAGACGATACAGGGCACTGCTTGCCAAAACCAGATGACACAAAGACAGCTTCTTCCCCCAAGCAGTCACTCTGTTGAACACCCAGGAATAGCATTCCCACCCATAGTGTCTATTTATTTATATTTATAATCAATTCAACTCTTACTGTTCTGCATTTCTAATTTTTATTATTTTATGTTATTGTTGAGTGTTGTACTTTGTGAGTGAAGTTACCGGAGTCAAATTCCTTGTTTGTTTAGTCAAACCTGGCCAATAAAGCTGATTCTGATTCTGATGTACATTTGGCATTATTGTTGTCATTAACTTATATTTCCCTATCTCAACAGGTATCCTTTGAATGGTGTGAAATGCTGACACGCATTTTATTCCATCTGTTGTCAGATTATCTCTTTGTCTCTTATTTAGACAATTCTATATCTGTCTTTTGGCATGCTTTTCAGTGTAGGCAGTTGTTGCTAATGCAGGGACTCTCCCGACAGGTACTGCCGCCAATATGTCTAGCTCTGTCTCCAAACACATGCATGTTAATCTACCTTTGTAGAGTAGACAATAGACACTCTTCTGCCTGTGATAGGACAAATACATTTGGCAGATGCAGTGGTGTAGTTATCATGTCAGACCACTTGGATTACAATTGCTGAAAGGTGATCATTTATTTATTTTTCTAAACAAACCAAATGTTTCTGCCTTCTACAGCTGTACTTCATGTATTTATGCTTGTTTTGGTAAGAATTTTTGTGCTGATCTCCAGTCAGCTGGCACTGTTATTCTTCTGTAGCCATGTCCCCTGATGACTACTGTTCATAGTAAAACAATAGCTTAACAATGGACCTGCAGTTTAAGGTCTTGTCCACACTAACACAATTGCTTTTGCAAAGCAAACATTTTCTGACATCTTCTGAATTTGCCACTCTAATACTTTCACAAATGCTGTTTTTAGTCAGAAAAACTGTGCTTTTAAAAATTACTTTCAAAAGTGAAGATTGAAAAACAAAAGTCAATTCTCAGTGTGTCTGTGTGTTCACAGCTAATCAAGGTTTTCCATTAGTTTCAGCATTTCCATTGTTGCCTTGTCTATTATGCATGCTCTGGAACTAACAACTATGCTACCTTGTACTGTAATGTCATGTTACAACTCGCCTTCATCATCTGTCCACACAAATGAATCACATTTGTTTTCAAGTTTTGGATTCTCCTAGAGTTGTGGGACGCGATGCCACTGTCCCAAAATCAAATCTCCATCTACCCTGCACAGGCACAGCTAAAATTTGTTGTCATGGCTGACAAAAATTAAGCCACCAAAAATGTAAAAAAAACAAAACAATGAAGGGTTGATTTACAGGACATAAAAAGAATAGGACAGCACATTTTTATAATATGATATATGTGATGCTCACAAAAAGACAAACCAAAAAAGTTAAATGTTTTAGTTTATCTTTGTTTTCTCTGATTTATATTTTCGAAGTTTCTGAATGTAGCATATATTGTCAGAATCAGAATCAGAATCAGAAAAGGTTTTATTGCCAAGTAATTTGTACATCACGAGGAATTTGGCCTGGTCTGTTTGGTGCCATAAGAACAAAACAAAAAATATAATAATAATAGGAATAAAGTAATAAATGTAAAAAAAAATTTAAAAACCTTCAAGATTTTGATGTGAAATTTGTTAAATTTGACCAAATATTTTTACATGAGAGGAACTTATTTTCACCTTACTCTGAGAGAAGAGTAACAGAACTGAGGAGCTGACTGGGCCTCATCTGTAAGACAAAGATGATAGCAATAATTCAAGTCAAATCAAATCACTTTTATTGATATAGCACATTTAAAAACAAGTGAAGATGACTCAAGTGCTTCAGAGGATAAAAATGCAGCAACCATAAAAATGACTATAAATAATATTGTCATGAAGCTTGAGAGTTTTTTTCTCATGTTTCATTTCCTTTTTCCCTCATGTATGCGTTTATTTTTCTCCCCCTGGTGTGTGTGTGTGAGAGAGGTATGGGTGTGTGGCTCCTGGGCGTGTCTTCCTCTGCCCTACAGGTTTCCTGATGCATCTGTTCTTCATTCAGTCATCATCCTGTGCTGTTTATATTCCCTGGTCCTGCATGTACTCGACGCCAGATTGTTGCATCTCCCTCTGTGGAACACAAGTCTCAGTCTGGTATTTTCTTCTATTTTCAGGCTGTCTGCTCTCAAACCTGCCAGCTGTCTTCCATTGTTCCTAGCCATGACACCTGAAGAAAGCCACTTATGGATCCAGTTTGGAGATCTGTTATACAAACCTTGGTTACTGCCATCTTAGAGAAACCTTCTTCATGGTTGACACCTGGATTCCAGGCCTATCTCACATTGGTTGCCAGTCCATGGAAACAAGCTTAATCCCACCACTCATCCATAAATGCCAGGAATCCATTAACCTGTTTGCCTGCTTGCCATCTGGATTTCAGGACTCAAGGACAACATTACAAACTTGTGAATAAACCTCTTAAAATTAATCTGCTTTCAAAGAATTACAGTAATCCAGCTAAGAAGTTATTAAGGCATGGATCATCCTTTCCAAATCTTTAGGGAAGGGGTAGGGCTTCACTTTTGCTATAGCTTTTAAGTGGAAGAAACTGGACCTAACTTCTGAAGAGACCTGTTTGTCAAATTTAAAAGTACTGTCAAAATATAAACCAAGATTCTTTACAGAAGAGTGAATATTACAGGCAAATGGACGTAGAGTACCCATATCAAGAAATTCAGGATTTCCAAAGACTATAACCTTGGTGTTATTTTCATTTAGCTTCAAGAAATTTAAGCTCATCAAGCGAACAATTTTTGGGGAGTTTAAGGGAAAATTAACTTGTACATCATCAGCAAAACAATGAAAGGAAATGTTATGTTTCTCAGAAACTGATGTAAGGGCCAGCAGATACAAAAAAAGGAAAATGTAGCCCAAGACAGGATCTTGAGGGACACCACAGGTGAATGGGGCCTTTTCAGGAGAGTAGCCTAAAGTTAGAAAGGACAAAGAGGGTCAAGGTTCTCTTTTTTTTAACAAGCGTTGTGCACCAGCATGCTAAAAGGCAGCATCGATGACACAATGCATGGCCTGACAGTATCAAAGATTTCTTTTAAAAGTCTAGAGGGGATGCAGTCAGAGAAGCAATTTGTGGACCATAAAAGATTAACCGCCCTGGACAGGAAGGACAAGGAAATAAGAGCTCAAATAGCACCAAGACAAGTGAATACTCACTGGGAATAGAGGGGTCATGATAGTATTTTTATTGAGGAATGGAGGTAGGTGAGTAATTTTTTTCAATAAAGAATTTAAAGAAAGAATCCTAGAGGGCATGTGAGGGTTTGGTAGGACTGGATTAAAAAAAACTAAAAAGTCATTGGACACAAAATCAGTCATGGGCCCGGTCCTTCTGTGCATCCTGCATTTCTCTCTGTTTCTCTTCCTCTTGCTCTCTCTCTCTCTCTCTCTCTCTCTCCCTTTCGTGTGTGTGGGGTTTGTGGGTGTGGCTACTCGGTCAGTTTGTTTCAGGGGCGGAATAGGAGGGTTTCACTTTACGTCACTTCCGTATTTTCTAAGCGCGAACCTTAAGGCTGAGTTATACTTCTTTTAACTGCCCTTGCGGTTGCGTCTTGGGCTTGTGTTAATGGCTCGAGACGTTTATGCTTCATTTTGCTTTGTCGGCGGTTGCGTGTGCTGTGTGGCGATTCACCGCCAGGACAGTAGGTAGAGTAGCGGGTTTTTTCAATGACAAGTCTACTACGATGAAAGGAAATTCACCGCCAGGACCTCTTCGGCAAGTCTCTCTTCGGCAAGTCTCTCTTCGACTGGATTCATGCTTCTTCTTCTTCTTCTTCTTGTAAATAGCCGGTATTTTGTCAGATTTTCAACACCTTGGGGGTCTAAACGACTACTTTCTCGCCTGAAAATGTTTCAAATGTTGCTAAAGTTATATATTTACAGAGTTTATAGCTTAAGGGAAATCAGCTTTTCAGGCCGGCTGATTTCGGCTCGGGCAGGAGTGAAGTGCACTGTGTGTAAACGCTCTGCATACTGTCAGATCGATGAGTATGCCGTTTTCAAGTAGTAGGCGGTTTCGAACACAGCCAGTGGCTTGCGCTTGCGTCTTGCGTGAAGTTTAGAAAATTGAGGTGACACACGCAAGCACGTAAGGGGGGGCTTGCAACCGTGCAAGGGCTTGCGTTGCGTCTTGCGTTACCGACTATAAACCAGGCTTAAGTGGTGGGCAATTGGAGCTGGATCCCATTGAAAACACTGTGTTTTCTCTGCCACTTTTTTGCCCAAAATGCCTCAGTTTTGTGCCGTTTTTGGATGTAGCAATCGGTCTAACCGAGAGAAGGGAAAGGGTTACTATCGAGTACCTAAGGTAATCGCCCATAGAGGTGAGAAATGGAAAAAACTCACAGAACAACGCCACAAAAAGTGGATAGCTAACTGTTACGGATGGGTTAGGTCTCTTTCCTTTCTAGTTTTGTTTTGTTTGGAGCTGGTGGTGGACACGTGAGGTGCAGCTGTCACCATGGCAACTGTGACGTCACCTCCGGTCCGTGGGTTGGCGCAAGGTGTGATTACCTTATTTAGTTCACCTGGGAGACGGTGAATGGAGGATTGACACTCACTCGGAGAGACTGAACACCCGCTCCAGCTACCATAGACTCTCTCTTTTCCCCCACTTGAATTTGTGACTCGGTCACCACGCGTAAGCTGGTCCGCTCAGGAGAGCGGGGTGCGGGCTATCCGGACCGGGTTTGACGACGCCATCGACATCTGACCGGTGAGCTAAGCTGCACCTCTCCCTCACCTCTGTCCACCTGCCAGCTCTTTGTTTTCGTTTATTTTCATATCTTTAAGTTATGGAGTAACAGCTACAGGGTTTGTACCTGTGTCTGTTATCTCGCGTAACACTAACCTACGTTTACAGACTGGAGGAGCTGAATCTGCAAATGCTCGTGTCTGCGGTGACCACTTCGTCAAAGGTATGTGCGAAATCTAACTGTTTTGTAGTAGTGCAGTAAAGTATTATGTTGTTAAATGCCAATCAACAGTAATGTAATACGGGCTACGTTTGGGCTTTGTTTTGAAGGCTGCCCCAGCGCGTTACTGGCTACTGAGTCAGTGGACTGGGCTCCGACGGTTAAGCTGGGTTACCAAAACACAGAGCTAAGACACCGTCATCGGTGTTTCATGCGATCTCTGAGAGTGGTTGATCTAAACAAAATAAATTTGTCACGTCGTCACAATCTTCACGTTTCAGTAGTATCCACGAAGTGCTTAAGTGCTAACAGGGCACATTAGCTCCCAAGTTCTTGACAACAGAATCGCTCGCTCTCTCCCTGCATTAGGCTAACAAAGACACAATGTCAGCATTTGGATATTTGGATCTCGGCATTTTATCAAAACATAAACATTTTTGATTGTTATTTGAGTCCCAACATTCACAGCTCGGCATTCAACATGTTAAGTTCTGCTTTACTGCCCAGCCCTGCACTACACACTGCATTTTCCATTGGGATAATGCACCATAAACAACACAGAAAACAAACTTACCCTGGCGAACACCAAAACACAATCATTCTGTAGACGTTTTACTCCGAGTTTGCTGATCCATCCGCTGTGGTAATAGTTGTATGCCTCCAAACTTTTGTGGGCCTTCATCTGTTGCTTGGTGTAGTAAGATGTCTGAAGAACCAGGTAGCTCGTTATGTCCACAGCCTCTATTTTCGGCAAATCGTTCCGGTCTTGCGAAAATTCGGACATTTTCATTAAGTATGGGTCACGCCCAATGTATTTCTCAACTAACGTCAAATACCTTTCCCTATATGCCGGCTCCAAACCACTACAATACTCACTCATCTCCATGTTGGTGCTGCTGTAGTCAAGCTGTAGTCAAGCTTCCTGCCCACCAACTTAAATTTGCGCGCTCCCGTGATGACGTAACTGAAACCCTCCTAATTCCCTCTGGGCTCTCTGCCCTCCTCAGTGGTTCACATCTCTACAGTCGGCAATCACTCAGCTGTCTTCAGTCAACGATCATCCACTCGCTACTTAAGTCTGAGGAAAACTTCAGTTCAATGTAGGGATGTCCCGATCAGGTTTTTTTGCCCGAGTCCGAGTCATTTGATTTTGAGTATATGCCGATACCGAGTCCCGATCCAATACTTCTACAGTACATTAAAAAAATGAAGAACAGCAAAGAAACAGATCCAGGATGTCCCTGATTTTTTTTATTTCATTCATCTTATTTTATCATTTAACACTTATAAACAGTAGTTTGTCAGAGGGCATGTCAAATCGGGGTTCTAAGTATTCCATAAGCATAACAAATCCAGGGTCAGCAAAGTGACGTCATGCCGCATGCGTTGTTTCTGCGTGGAGCTGAGTCGGCCTGACTCTGTACTACCATATAACAGTAAATACTAAGTTGTTATTTTTCCCCATTTGTTTTGAAATATTATAGTTCTGATAAAAAAAAAAAAATGAGAATAAATATACATATACAGTATTGATATATATCCGATCCCTGATCGGGATGTAACGTCCGATTCCGATCGAGTCTGAAACCACGTGATCAACCCCGATTTCGGGGCCCCAGAAAGGCGCATGGGACTGCAGGTAACTTTGGTGGCTGGTTATCTTAAGCTGGGCATACACTGTGCAATTTTTGGCCCGATGTCGACAAGATTTTCACTCGTGCGACTATTTTGGAGATCGGGCCGAGTTTTGGCTCAATCGTGCGTCTCGCATCGTGTAGTATACATGGGGTAACGACAAACGATTAAGCCCTCCCGACCACCTCCCGATCGATCGGATGAAAATCAAACTTGTTTGAAATCCTGGTCGCCCTTCGTGAGGCTCTCGCACAGTTGAAGCAGTTGCACGAGCCGATTTACCTCATCCTGTCACACTACGCATGCGCGAACATAGATACGGAAGAGAAAATTGTCAACAGAAGAAGAAGAAGACAACAGAACAGAACGTCCGGCTTCTTCTTCTTGCAATTCCGGACAGTCCGACCGAGTCCGACGTGTCGTGTAGTGTGAGCAGCCAGATCGCATCAGACCATCGGATCGTACAGTGTGAGAACAGGAATCGTGAGCTGCGACATTTTAACCCTTGCGATTCACTCGTACAGTATGAGCAGCAGCTGAATACCGCGATTGAAAAAAATCGCACAGTGTATACCCAGCTTCATAAAGGATAAGACACAATATAATTACTATTGCAAGAACACATCATCTAACTAACCTGTCTCATGGTCTAATCCCAGAACATGTTCCCTATTAGTGGGTGAACAATGCAACGCTTGATGAATACTGCTTCACAATGATGGGCAGAGCCGACATTAAAGGATCAAAAAGTGACGTCGGTATGAACACTTGGCCGCCACAAGCCAGTTATCCCTGTGGTAACTTTTCTGACACCTCCTGTTTAAAACTCAAAAGGTCTGCAGAATCGTGAGGCCCCGCTTTCACGGTCTGTAGTCATACCTAAAATCAAGATCAAGCTAGCTTTTCTGTATAATAAATTCACCACAAATTAAGAAATGATCATAGCTCATCCTAATATTGACTAAACAGTCAGTGTACTCTTGCAGAAAATCTTTGTTAAACTTTGATCAACAGTATACCACTGTACACTGGACAGTGGAGGAGGCATTAACTCAAAGAGCTGTAATTCAAATGAGGAGTAGATGGTGTTGAGGTTAAGGCTAATAAGTCTGCTGAAACAGCCAACGCCAAGTCAGAAAAAAAAGTGGACTTCCTGGACTGTTTAAGAAAGTTCAGCAGCTGGGAAAAATCTGATTTTGTCACCTCAGACTGTTGAAGAGCAGTGTAATTTGTTCCAACATGAACTATATGTCATGTCTGTGAGTTTTGGTCATGTTTTTAGTTCCTGGTTAGTTTTTAGTTTTGCCATGTTTTAGGTTTCTCTCATGTCTTAGTTTTGAAGTTCCTGTTTAGTATTTAGTTTTTGCCATGTTTTAGGTTTCTCTCATGTCTTAGTTTTGTTAGTTTTCAAGTTCCTGTTTAGTATTTAGTTTTTGCCATGTTTTCCTCAGTTTCTTCTGCCCTGCCATCAGCTTCACCCATGTTTCTCCCCTCAGCTGCACTCACTCACCAATCACCCCCTCAGTATTTATTTTATTTTTTTTAATTTAAAAAGAAATAACAATTTAAGGTTTGCCGTTGTATTTTCACAGTCATAGTCAGGTTTTTGTTTTGTCAGTTTTTCGTAGTTAGGTTTTTGTATTTCGGCCCAGCTGTGCTTTTTGTTTGAATTACTTCAATAAATCAAGAATTGTCTTTGGAATATTCGCATCCGGGTCCTCCTTCACCACGGCCCCACAACCTATTTGACAGGAGGATCTGGACTAAAAATGGACACGGCAGATATTGGGATAAAACTTGATGTGACAAATGAACTTTTGAACTTCTTTGTGCAGAAGCCGGTTCACACAATGTCTGGGATGATGGAGATCTGGAAGGAGGGTCCACAATGCAGCGGTGGTGGACATTTTTGCCGCGCTGAGGTTGGCCTGATAAACAGCTGGCCTGTTGTAGTAGTGTCATTCGCTTTTTGCTGCAGTATCCACACATTAGACAAGATGGCCACAAGCACTTCCAAGGTTCATTCCATATATTCAAATTTCATTCAATATATTCAGGATTCATTCAATATATTCAAAGTTTCATTCCATATATTCAAAGATTAATTTCCTGAATGGCATTTATATATATATATATATATATATATATATATACATATATATATATACATATATATATATATACATATATATATATATATATATATATATATATATATATATAGTGTTAAGGTTTTGTTTTTTTTTTAACTGTGCTAGCATTTTGAAAAATCAAAATGAGCCCTGGTTTTGAACATTAGACGTGTTATTTGTTGTGTTCAATTTTGCCCAAATAGCAGCTTTATATTTGTATTGGTAGAGAATATGATTGAATAGTTTACCTGCTAGTTAAGTCCTTTACAACCTGTTTTTGCTTCTTCTCTCTTTTTTCCAGTGAATATACAATCAGACCGCTAATCTGTGGATTCACATGCATAAAGGAAAAACACATGCACACACATAGAGTAGGCCAGAGTACAAGGGGTGCCCTCGGTAAAACTGATAAGCCAGCGTTATGTGATTAGGCAGCTCAACCATTGTGCAACCCTATGACTCAGTGCTCTAATTGGAGAGGGATGTGTGTGTGTGAGAGAGAATTTCCTATTTTATCATACAATGATAATAAAAGACTTTTCCAACCTGGTGTCCTTTTGAAATCTCTAAAGCTGTATTGTTTTATTGTCATGTTTTGTTTTGTCTTTGCCTATGGGAAGGAAGTAGATAGCAAAAAAACCAAAGGACAACATTTATGGGGTAAGAAATTTCTTAAGAGCAACTTAAGAAAGAATTTAGGAAAAATCTTAAAAACATATTGGCAAATGAGGCACGAGAAGAATAAAAAGCACAGGTGCAACAATATTATCATTCCACACAAGGCTGGAGTGTCTGAGAAAAACATAAAGATTCTCTCAAAACTTAACATCCTAAAGGGCAGTTCACATCCAGTCACAGTCACAAATTTTCGGCTTGTAGCCAGAAGAGGTAGCTGCGCTGTACAGCTCCTCCCCCTCCTTTCCTACACCGCAGCCACAGGACCCAGCTGCCACAATGCAGGCCCCTGCCACAGAGCAGGCCACATCCACAGAGCAGACCACAGCCACAGAGCAAACCACAGCCACAGAGCAGGCCACAGCCACAGAGCAGGCCACCGCCTCCTGTTGCCGCTCGAGACCGGGGCTCTGGCCGCATTCCAGATCGGCTCCTGCAGCCACGTCGCCGGAGGTTTGGCTGCCCACCGGACTGCCTCTGGCTTCGAGCCCCTCCCTCCCACCCACAGTTGGGGATGTCTGGAATCCATCCCTTGAGGGGGGGGCTCTGTCATGTCTGTGACTTTTGCCATGTTTTTAGTTTCTGCTTAAGTTCTTAGTTTTCTCATGTTTTAGGTTCAGGTCTTGTGTTTAGTTTTTTCCATGTCATGCCACCCTCTCCTGCCCTGCCATCAGCCTCACATCCCTCACCTGTGTTTTCCCCATCAGCTGCACTCTATCCCTAATCACCCTCCACAGTATTTAGTTTCCAGGTCCCCTCATTGTTTTTTGAGATCCTTACCCGTCAACATCCTCCATGCCATGCCACGCCACGACCCAGTTTTTTCTCCATGCTATGCCAAGTGTTTTGTTTTGTTAAATAATTATTCCACAGTTTAGGTTTTTTTTTTATTTGGATCAGCCGTGCTTTTTGTTTGAACTTTGTGTTTTTGTAAATAAATCAAGTTTGCTTTTTTTGAATTTCCACATCCTTTCTCATCCACTCTAACTGACACTTTGCTCAAGACTTAGCAGTTCATCTGCACGAAAAAGTCAAAAGAAACACTTTTCAAAGCAGTTATGGGCAAGTTTTGGACAAATAAGATGGATGGATTGAAGTGGGAAATAAGGTGGAAATAAATAATAAAAATCACCTACACAAATATCTCTCCAGTGTAAGCTTAACAGTCTATTCCAACTATTAAAGTTTTTTTAAGGTCACCAAATACAGAGGATGGAACATGAAGGTGACATTGTTAAAAAGATAAAGACAATGAAGCCTCAAGACTAATTTAAAAGGAAAGACAAGTGTAATCAGCAGAGTACTGGCCCTCAATATAACTATGCTATTCCTGGTTATTAGATGAGAAAGTAGGGTAGAACGCAGGGAGGTTCAGGGAGAAATGATGTTGACTGGTATACAGCAGGGAGGTATTTCTTTCCCTGTCAGCACACACAGCTGAGTATTGTCACAGCCTTGCTGACAAAAAGGAACAGTGTCATTCCACTTCACAGAGGAGATCAAGTGATAATTCGGTTATGTAATCTTTCATCTAATCACCACACTGTGTGTCACTGTGATGAATCAGCTGTCTGACCACAGAGTTGGCAGAGAAACCTCATTACATCAAATCAAGAATCTGGCTTCCAGCAGGTTGTGCTACATATGGTATCAAAATCAGAATTTAAAGACTTTATTAATCCCTGGAGGGAAACTGAGTCGCCATGGCAGCAACAAGTATGGAGTAAAAAGAAACATGCTATAAAAAATCTAAGAATATAAAAAAATTTCAAAAATAAAAAAACTAATTAATTATATACATATATAAATATATATATATATAAGATTAAGATTACTTTATTGTCATGTACACACAAATGTTAACATGAAATTATTCCTCCACATTTCACTCATCCAAGTACCTGTTGAACACTCATGCACATGCACACGGTCACACACTCATTGAGACAGATGCCATACACTGGAGCGGTGGGCACACATATATAAGTATTCACATATACATGCATACATACACACATATATACACATACAACTATATAATTACACACATATGCATATATACAGATTTAATATCCATATTGCACATGATATTAAATTACAGTATAGTTATCATTATTATTAACAGTATTATCATATCACATTTAATGCAGTGGCTGAAGTGCAGATGTGTTTCCAGGTTCGGAAGCACAAAAGTGACAGAGTTCAGTTGCGGTCAACTTAGTCCAGTTATGTGAGTGTGTGTCTGCTGCTCTTCAGATTGTCCATGAAAGGGGCAGGAGTTATTGTCCATGATTGCCAGCAGTTTTGCCAGAATCTTGTCCCCAACCACCCCCTCCAGGTTTGTGATGACTGGTAAGAAATGGCCCAGGTTCAACTGAGGTGGTAGACCCCGTCTCTGCCAACTCCAAGGCTAAGGTCTCCCTAAATGCCTTCTGGTGCATAGGAACCTCACCTCTGTTTCTGCCATGTTCTTTGTGCAAGATGATAGCATTCACAAAAGCAATGTCCATGAAGTGGTAGAAGAAAGTCTACTTCTGAGTTTTGTGCAAAACGTTGTCATATCTTTCAGGCCATCTGATAGGTCAACTCCCCCCATGTAGCCTACCTAAAAGGACAGTTGGAAAAACAAAAAAGAAAAATATATCAAAATATGTCCAGCACACAAATTATAACATTTCAAAAGGCAGAAAATACTTGTGTAAACAGTATATACCAGATGATGTGGAAATAAGCAGAGGTCCAAGTGGACATTGGGGTTTGAAGATGGGCTGTGGAGGAGTAATGTCTTGATCCCCAGTAACATTCCAGCATTCTTCAGTCAGTCCTGAAATTCTGGTTTGACCACTGCTGGTCCTGACCCCTAGGGTCAGCAAGAGCAGGGGCGGAAGATGACTCACAGGCAGACTACATGGCAACTTGCACTGGAACGAACATGACTATGAGGTGGAAATGTGACTCGGTGAAGGAAAGGGGTACGGACCTATAGAACTGGCTAGAACTGGGCAGAATAGTTCTCAGAGCAAAGAGAGCGTAGCTGGAGAAAATTAAAGTGGTAGGCTAGAGGGAAATAAGCTCCAGGTTTGTCCTTGTGGCTGGCAGAAAGTAACTTCAGTTAGAGGTCTTAAAATGCATCAGGGAAGAAAGAGATGTGTGGTAAAAGAAAGGCAGTGTGGCCGTATCGATCAGTACTTTTTAAGAAGTCAATCGAGTAAGTCGGATGAAGTCCAGCGGCAGGTAGAAAACCACAGTCTGAAGGATATCAATAACACAGCTACAGAGGTGGAGGTTCTAAGAGGGGATGCAGCTGATACTGAGGTGAATAGGCCAGTTGGAGAGAGAAATATGGAGCAGAAAGCTAGAGTTAAGTGGCCTAGGTAAAATAGCTACAAAGAATGGGAGGCAGTCAATAAAGATTTGTCGATAATATTAGGTAGGTTAGGAGGAAATGCACGTGATAGGCTAGAGAAGATGGGTGATATAATTTACTCCTATGGTGTACAAAGATTTGGGGTGCAAGATAGAAAGAGTGTTGAAGGACTACATTTACTTAAGTCTAGACGGCAAAGAGAAATGTAGAAATTGGTTAAGGAAAGAAGAAATTTTAAAAAGCAGTGGAAAAGAGCTACAGAAGAGGAGACGGAGGGAATTAATGTTTTGCAGGAAGAATTGAGAAGCAGGATAGCAATATTCAGAGGGGCTGAATATCTCAGGAAAAAGAGAAAGAAGAAAGAATACAGAGACCCGTTCAAGTTTGTTAAAGGGTTGTTTAACCAGGAAAAAGGGAGGGCAGCTTAAAGCTGCCGTCGGCAGGTTTTCAAAATTCTGTGTCTAAAGTCGGAAAATTCGAACTGATACAACTTTCAGGTCCCTCCCCCTCTGTGGACGAGGTTGTGCACGTGAGTTCACACCAGTGTGCACGCACACAAGCTGGGGGCAGACTCACGCTCAGCACGGAAGACGTGGTTGGTGACTGTTCTGCTCAGATAATAGATAAATAATAAACCTAACGTGATTGGTTAAAAACAGCCGGGAGCGCTCGATTTTTGCAAGCACGATTACAGGCTTTAGAGGGAGCTACAGAATTCGGGATTTTTCCTAAACAGCCTATTTAATATTCTACTTCCAGAATCCCATGACAGTTCAAGCTAATATGACTAAAAAAAAGTTGCAGACGGCAGCTTTAAGGCAACAAAGTAAGAGGTGAAAGAGTATCTAAGAAATACATATTCAGATCTTGAGCAATGTAGAGTAGTAGGCCTTCTACCTGACGTGCCACCATAAGGAGAGATAGCTCACGAGATGGATGTTAGACCACCTAGGTGGAAAGAGGTTGAGGAGGTAGTCAGGCGTGTAAAGGCTTCGTCGGTCCCAGGGCCAAATGGAGTCCCTACCGGGTTTATAAAAGTGCACCTGATATCCTAAAGTTTTTGTGGAGGCAATTAAGAATAGTTTGAGAGAAACAGTTTATTCCTAG
Source organism: Odontesthes bonariensis (assembly GCF_027942865.1). Lineage (NCBI taxonomy): Eukaryota > Metazoa > Chordata > Actinopteri > Atheriniformes > Atherinopsidae > Odontesthes > Odontesthes bonariensis. The sequence goes on from NC_134509.1 coordinate 37,753,504, forward strand.
AGCATGGCGTAGTGCAGGAGGTGTTCTTATTCCAAAGGAGAAAGAGTCCTCAGACCTGAGTCAGTTCCGGATGATCTTTCTCCTAAATGTAGAAAAGAATAGCTTAATAGATACTACTGTGCAGAAGGCAGTAATACCATGTTTCGCAGGGTGTTTAGAGCACACTAGCATGATTTGGCATCAGATTCAGAAAGCCAAGATTGAGAAAAAAGACTTGCATGTTATATTTCTGGATCTAGCAAATGCATTTGGTTCAGTGCCACATAGCCTTATTTGGAAAGCGTTTGAGTATTTTAGAGTGCCCGTAGTAGTTGTTAACTTAGTAAGAGCATATTTTCAGGATATTAGACTGTGCCTAAGTACAGCAGGTTTCACAACAGGTTGGCAGAGGCTAGAAATAGGCATTATGGCAGGGTGTACGATTTCTCCATTAGCATTTACAATGGCGATGGAGATAATTATTAGAGCTTCCAAGTGGGTTGTAGGTGGAGAGAGACGTCAGGATGGCATGCGCCTTACACCAATTAGAGCCTACATGGATGATATGATGTTGGTGACTACAACAGTGCCATGTATGAAGAGAATACTTTAGAGACTTAATAAAAATTTAAAGTGGGTTGGTATGAAAATCAAACATAAGTGATAGAAAGTTTGTAATAGATAAAGAAAAAATTCCAATAATTAGGGATGGCGGTAAAGAGTTTGGTAGGTGGTACCAGGCCGACATGAATGATGGAGCGCAGGCAGTGCAGTTTTGGAAAGATGTTGCTGAGGGACTGGATAGAATGGATAAATCAGGGCTTCCAGGAAAGTTGAAGCTGTGGTGTCTGCAGTTTGGATTGTTTCCTCGGTTGATGTGGCAGCTGTCTGCGTATGAGATTCCATTATCTGTTGCAGAAAAAATGGAAAGATTAATTAGGTTTTACATTAGGAAGTGACTAGGTGTTGATGCTTAAGTACTGTGGCACTGTATGGGAAAGGCATACTCCAGCTCCCAGTATCTAGTCTAGTAGAGGAGTTTAAATGTACTAAAGTTAGGACAGAGCTCCTGTTAGCTGGGAGTAAAGATGTGGTAGTTAGTAAGGTGGTTCCAAACCCAACCAAGGGGAGGAAATGAAATCCAAGAATGGCAGCTCAGGAGGCAGAAGCAACTCTTAGATATACAGAGATTGTGGGTAATGTTCAAATAGGCCGGGGAGGCTTAGGGCTTTGCCCTGGCAAACCGGTGTGGAGTAGAGCAGGTCCCAAGGAGAAGAGAAAGCTAGTTGTTGAGCAAGTTCGTAAACAGGAGGAAATGTTAAGGGGTAAAAAGGAAGTGGCTCAGGCTAAGCAGGGACGGTGGTTGAATTGGGAAGGTGTAGAGAAGAAAAAGCTTAGTTGGAAAGAGCTGTGGAGTATGGAGGAAAGGAGTATTAGATTTTTGATAGGGGCAACATATGATGTTTTGCCAACTCCCCAGAACCAAACTCTGGGTAAATGGAGACACATTATGTTCGTTATGTTCAGGTACTGCAACCTTAAGGCATATTTTGTCAGGTTGTAGGTTTAGTCTGTCACAAGGCTGGTATACGTGACGACATAACCAAGTATTAAGAAGCTTAGCTGCAGGTATTGAAGATAAATGAAGGCAGGTAAATTTAGGAGGGTCTAAGGTGAAGAGAGTGGCTATTCAGTTTGTTCAAGAGGGGGAGAACGTTAATAAGACAATAAAGAGGCAAGGCAGCTTAGAACATGGTTGTGATTGGGAGATGCAGGTAGATTTAGGACAGGGCTATTCAATTACAAATTCAGTTGGGCCAGATTTTAAAACCGAGACCTTAAGCTGGGCCGGACATTTTCAGCGGTAAGTAAGGAGGAGGTAATGACAAATTTCAAACCAACACAAATATAATGAAATAACATGTGATGTTTATTCATCATTTCCCCTCCTCATATTTTTGTAAAACACATTTCGAAACTTTTAAATGAACTGAGGTAGTTGCAATACTCTCGCTCCTGAAATAGCCCAGGTATTAAAACAAAAAGTGCACATCAATGGTGATTAAATAGTTTTCCCTTTTGGAATAAAATAAACATATCTGACATAAGAACATCAAAAAGTGCATTAAAAACGTCTCTAAATAAATAGAACCTGAGGTAACAGCTATGCTATTTTTCACTTTAAAATACTAAAAAGAATATTTTGGTCCCAAAATGTTGTCTCCCTTTTGAAATGAAATCAAAGTCGGGTGTTTTTCACCCGACCAGGTGGTGTCTCCGGATATTATACTCCTCAAGTACCGCAACAGAGTCATTGCAAAGTAAACACATAGGTTTGGCGTTTGGAGTTGCTGGTAAAATAAAACGGTATCTTTCCGCCCAGGCAGGGTTAAAACGACGGTTTTCATCGTCAATTTTTTGTTTGAGGGTTGAGAGACGAACTTTTTCAGTTGGAGTTGAGCTGCTAACATGGTTCTATCAGTAACTTTCAAAACAACGCGCTGCCTTGTGGGTTGGTTGAGTTTTGCTAGGCTACGTGGAGTGTTGCATTCACTATCTGATCTACTGTAGGAATTCTGAGCTCATTTTTGCGAACTGTGTTTTTCATGGTTTTTCTCTGCTTTTTTGGAAGAGCAGCGAGGATGGAAAGTTAGGATATGTCCAGTGGAAGTAAGATGTACTAGCCTGGCTGACGCGTCCACATCTCGATGAGATGGTGGTCTGGGAACTAGGTGTGCATTTTCTCGTATTTGAGGCGTGGTTTACGAATGTCTAGAGCCGTTTATCGGGCGCTACGAATGTCTATCAAATGGCGTCTGGTTCTTTCCATGCTGCTTTGCGCGCGATTCATAGCCAATTGTATCACTTATATCAGATGACGTATGTAGAGTGACAGAAATTCTACGAGGAAATACATCCTTCTTGGCAATGAAATCTTTCAATGCCAAACGTTGCTCTTTTTTAAAAGTAAACTTGCGTTCTGAGCTACTTAAAACACTTTCTAAGGCTGCATCGAACGGTAACGTTGTGTCCGCTGCCATGTTGGATTAACACTCTACAAGCTTCGGTGTCGCGCATAGACGTCGTCATCGTCTGTGATTGGTTCCCTAACTCAGGCAAAATTAAGGGCGGTGGTTTCCAGGCTGCCTTTGCAGTGTGAATGAAATCGCGCGCAAAGCAGCATGGGAATTCCCAGGCTAAGGATGTATAGGATTTGTTGCAAAGTCTGTTGTCTCATTGTTGAGGGAGTTGCGTGTAAGTGGACAGAGTGTGAGGAAAATAGTGAAGGAAGTGTCAGATGAGGCAGTTAAGTCCAGTCAGTGGATTTGGATTAGAAGAAGCAATAGTAGCTGGGGGCCCAGCAGGGGGAGCACTTAGGGTAAACAGACTCTTGGAAGTAGCAAGGAAGAAATCCAGGATATATTTAAGTGAAGGGTGTGGCCCATAGACATAATATATGTAAACGCCTCACAGACTGACATTGCCTATTGGAGCTGATGTATTAGTGCGGCTGCCACCTTGGATGGGTCTCCAATGCCCACCCACTGCATTTATTTCTACTGAGGAAGAATAATCATAACTCCCTGAATTTTTACCGGATTTTCACACGGTTTGGTTTGTTACAAACGGCAGAGACTTAGTTATGATACAGGACACAGTCATACATTAAAAATACGTGTTTTCATGCTGAAAGATTTTGTATTATGCTCTTTAACAGACATATGATAGGCTATGGCATATTGATAAATGTATAGATTTATTAATTTTATACTTTAATAAAGAAAAAAGTTTGATTGATCATTTGAATTTCTTTTTTCTCTCTCACACACACATTTGATGGCCATGGCATCCAACATGAGGGCCACAGAGTCACATTTAGCGGGGTCTTCTCTGCAACATGTCCAACATCATTGTGTTGAGCCCAGGCTTGGCATCCACAGATTCCATCCACCTTTACAAAAAGTGCTATAACCCTGGGATCCCTATTTTGGGCACTTTTTAATTTTTTTCTAAGATGATATTATTATATAATTTTTTCCAAGACTTTCAAAAAAATAGTGAAAAAAGCAATTCCCTGTTTGTTGTACATTACGTAGGGCTGAAGTGTTTTAATTATTTTAACCAGTATGTTTAAAAAGTGTAATAAAAAAACATGTACTACAACGTTGCAATATATGTGGATTTGGCAGGGGAAGATGCAGAGAATCCCTCAGGATTTTTGATGCTTTCGGACCATGGAGGTGCAGTGTGAGGGCAAAGATATGAAATTCAGTCAATACAAACTAGTTAGTAAGGAGGTGTTGGAGATGGGTCTCAAGGGTGAGAATCTGAAGAGTGGGTTTAAGAGCACTGGGATTTACCCCTACTGTCCAGACAGGGTGATGACAGAAGAATACACACCGTTCCCTGCAGAAGATGGTCAACAACTACAGCCTCTGGCAGAAGCTATGACAAGCAGCGATACTCCTCTGAGGTCACATGTGGTCACTCCATCTGCACCTACACAACCTCGTCCAGCCAAGAAAACATTGAACTTTCCAGGGGAACCCTGCACCACTACTGTATCCCCTACTACACAACCACATCCATGCTCTGTATCTGTGGACGAAGAATCCATATCCCAGATTATCCTCAGTGTAGAGACTGTTCCTGAGTCCAACATTCTCAACATCACAAATATTGAGATTACAAAGCCTGCAAATGCAGAAATGTCACAACCCCAGCCATCAACTTCTGCAACCTCAAGCCCTCCACCCTCATCAGGCATCAAAGATTACTTCCTGTAACACATCATGCCAACAAAGAAGAGCAATGTAGCCAAGAGACAGCGACTCAACACTTTAAAATATGGAGAGTCTCTAACATCTGAAGAAGCCTTGAGGAAATTGAAAGGAAGAAAGCAGCAAAAAAGAAACATTCAAAGGTTGGTGAGACAGAGAGGAAGAAGACTTCTCTGGAGAAGACAAACACATCAGAGCCAAATGAAACCTGTGCAACAACCTTCACAGTGGAGAAAGACGTGTACTATGCTGTCATGTTCACAAAACCAGCAGCGTATTGCATGGCACGATCACTCAACGAGTCAGCACCACCAGAGGGTGAACGGTATGTGAACGGTAAGTTCTTAGACAGAGGGCCAAACAATACATACTCCCTCCCACCCAGGGACAAGATTGAAGATGTAGAGCGCAGGCTCATCTTCTGCAAAGCAGACCTTGACGGACCTGGACCATTCTATTTGCGCAATCATGAGGTCATTGAAAATCTGTACAAAAAAAGGGTGAAAGCCATCAAAGACGTGTTAGTGTAAGGCTGGTAAGCAAAGACAACCACAATGTGGGCAAAAGGTTGAGAAAACAAACAAAACTAGAAAGCTGCAAGCAGCTGTGAGCGGGACCGAGGTGTGCGTAAGTTGTGGCATGCGCTGGACGCTGGAGCTACAGCTCTGCCCACACGCACGATACCCTCTGCGTATGTACGATCACATAATAACCCCAATGCGGAGGGGTTTTTGAACATTTCTAGGGTGCGCCACTGAGTCATTTATCTCCGCCCACACACGATACTCTTTACATACGTACGAGGTCGACAGGGTGGACGTGTGTGCCAAATTTCATGGCGAGTCATAAATTTGAGGCGTCGCCACGGCCACGCCCTTTGAGTTTTGAAAAAGTTTCTCCATGATTTTTTTCCCCCATGTCTTAAGAGTAACCTGGCCAAATTTCAAGGTTTTTTCATTAAATATGTAGGAGGAGTTCGATCAAATGCGAGGTGTGGGAAAAAAAAGACGTTTCCAACCACCAGCAGGTGGCGCTAAAGGTGGATGTCACTATTTTATATGTGCGCATTCAGGCTGGGTCCAGCATTCACCGTATGAAGTTTGGGACAGATTGGATAATGTATGTGAGATTTATAAGCGACTTAATTTTTTATGGCGAGTCATCAAACTTTGAGGTGTCGCCACGCCCACGCCCTTTAAGTTTTGAAAAAGTTTCCCCATGAATTTTTCCCCCCATGTCTGAAGAGTAACCTGGCCAAGTTTGAAGTCTGTAGCATCAAATCTGTAGGAGGAGTTTGATCATATGCGGGCGTGGAATTGGTCAAAAATGGCGCAAAATAACTGCCTTTCTATGGACCTAAGACCATGACGGCATGAGACTTTTTTGTGCGTCTGGGCATGTTGAATGAGTGTACCGAATTTCGTTGTCCCACACGAAACTAACCCCAATGCGGGGACCATTTTTAAATATTGTAGGGGGCGCCAATGAGCCATTTTGCTCCGCCCACACACGATACCCTTTACATACGTACGAGGTTGTCAGGGTGGACGTGTGTGCCAAGTTTCATGACCTTGAGATGATGATAAGGCTTTCAAATCACAAACGCCATCACATGATTTTCACCACCTGGCCACGCCCACACCGTTCAGAGTTTGGAAAGGTTTTTCAATGAATTTTTTCCTCCATGTCTTAAGAGTAACCTGGCCAAGTTTGAAGTCTGTAGCATCAAATCTGTAGGACAAGTTTGATCAAATGCGAGGTGTGGGAAAATAAAGATGTTTCCGACCACCAGCAGGTGGTGCTGTAGGTTGATGTCACTATGTTATATGTGCGCGTTCATACTGGGTCCAGCATTCAACGTATGAAGTTTGGGACAGATTGGATAATGTATGTGGGAGTTATAAGCAACTTCATTTTTTGTGGCGAGTGATGGCAAGTCATCAAAATTTGAGGCGTCGCCACGGCCACGCCCTTTAAGTTTTGAAAAAGTTTCTCCATGAATTTTTCCCTCCATTTCTTAAGAGTAACCTGGCCAAGTTTCAAGTCTGTTGCATGAAATCTGTAGGACAAGTTCGATCATATGCAAGGCGTGGAATCGGTCAAAAATGGCACGAAAACGCACATTCCATCCAAAATGGCCGCCTTCCTGTGGACGTGGCACATTGGCGGCATGAGACTTTTTTGTGCGTCTGGGCATGATGAATGAGTGTACCAAATTTGGTCGTCCCACGCGAAACTAACCCCATTGCGGGGACCATTTTTAAGCATCGTAGGGGGCGCTACAGAGTCAATGAGCGACTCCCAAAAATATAAAGTTTAGATTCTTTCATGTCGTCGACTCGCACGTGGCGCTCGCAAAATTTCCTGAGTTTTCGCATACCTTTTGCAAAGAATCGGAAAGAATAATAATAAACTAGAAAGCTGCAAGCAGCTGTGAGCGGGACCGAGGTGTGCGTACGTTGGGATGTGCGTACGTTGGGGAATGCGCTGAACGCCGTAGTCGCACAGCTCTGCCCACACGCAGGATACCCTCTGCGTTAGTACGATTACATAATAACCCCAATGCGGAGGGGTTGTTGAAAATTTCTAGGGGGCGACACTGAGCCATTTTGCTCCGCCCACACACGATACCCTTTACATACGTACGAGGTCGACAGGGTGGACGTGTGTGCCAAGCTTCATGACTTTGCGATGATGATAAGGCTTTCAAATCAGAAACGCCATTACAAGATTTTCACCGCCTTGCTACGGCCACGCCCTTTGAGGTTTGGAAAAGTTTATCCATGACTCTTTCCCCCCATGTCTTAAGAGTAATCTGGCCAAGATTGAAGCTTGTAGCATTAAATCTGTAGGACGAGTTCGATCAAATGCGAGATGTGGAAAAAAAGAGATGTTTCCAACCCCCAGCAGGTGGCGCTATAGGTGGATGTCGTTATGATAATATGTACGCGTTCAGGCTGGGTCCAGCATTCACCGAATGAAGTTTGGGACAGATTGGATAATGTATGTGGGAGTTATAAGCGACTTCATTTTTTTTGGCGTGTGATGGCGAGTCATCAAACTTTGAGGCGTTGCCACGGCCACGCCCTTTAAGTTTTGAAAAAGTTTCTCCATGATTTTATCCCCCCATGTCTTAAGAGTAACCTGGCCAAGTTTGAAGTCGGTAGCATGAAATCTGTAGGACAAGTTCAATCTTATGCAAGACGTGGAATTGGCCAAAAATGGCACGAAAACGCACTTTCCATCCAAAATGGCCGCCTTCCTGTGGACGTGGCACCGTGATGGCATGAGACTTTTTGGTGCGTCTGGGCATGATGAATGAGTGTACCAAATTTCGTCGTCTCACGCAAAACTAACCCCAATGTGTGGACCATTTTTAAGTACCCTAGGGGGCGCCACTGAGCCACTTTGCTCCGCCCACACACGATACCCTTCACATACGTACGAGGTTGTCAGGATGGACGTGTGTGCCAAGTTTCATGACGTTGTAATGATGATAAGGCTTTCAAATCACAAACACCATCACACGATTTTCACCGCCTGGCCACGCCCACATTGTTCAGAGTTTGGAAAAGTTTCTCCATGAATTTTTGCCCCCATGTCTTAAGAGTAACCTGGCTAAGTTTGAAGCTTGTAGCATTAAATCTGTAGGAGGAGTTTTATAAAAATGTGAGGTGTGGCAAAAAAAGACGTTTCCGACCACCAGCAGGTGGCGCAATAGGAGGATGTCACTATGATAATATGTACGCGTTCAGGCCGGGTCCAGCATTCACCGTTTGAAGTTTGGGACAGATTGGATAATGAGTGTGGAAGTTATAAGCGACTTAATTCTTCATGGCGAGTCATAACTTTGAGGCGTCGCCACGGCCACGCCCTTTGAGGTTTGAAAAAGTTTCTCCATGACTCTTTCCCCCCATGTCTTAAGAGTAATCTGGCCAAGATTGAAGCTTGTAGCATTACATCTGTAGGACGAGTTCGATCAAATGCGAGATGTGGAAAAAAAGAGATGTTTCCAACCCCCAGTAGGTGGCGCTGTAGGTGTATACCACTATCTTATATGTGCGCATTCAGGCTGGGTCTAGCAATCACCGTATGAAGTTTGGGACAGATTGGATAATGTGTGTGGAAGTTATAAGCGACTTAATTCTTCATGACGAGTCATAAATTTGAGGCGTCGCCACGGCCACGCCCTTTGAGATTTGAAAAAGTTTCTCCATGATTCTTTCCCCCCATGTCTTAAGAGTAAGCTGGCCAAGTTTGAAGTCTATAGCAATAAATCTGAAGGACGAGTTCGATCTTGTGCAAGGTGTGGAATCGGCCAAAAATGGCACGAAAACGCACTTTCCATCCAAAATGGCCGCCTTCCTGTGGACGTGGCACATTGGCGGCATGAGACTTTTTTGTGCGTCTGGGCATGATGAATGAGTGTACCAAATTTCGTCGTCCTCCGCGAAACTAACCCCAATGCGGGCACCATTTTTAACCATCGTAGGGGGCGCTACAGAGCCAATGAGCGACTCCCAAAAATATAAAGTTTAGATTCTTTCATGTCGTCGACTGGCAGGTGGCGCTCGCAAAATTTCCTGAGTTTTCGCATACCTTTTGCAAAGAATAAGAAAGAAAGAATAATAATAACTAGAAAGCTGCAAGCAGCTGTGAGCGGGACCGAGGTGTGCGTACGTTGGGATGTGCGTACGTTGGGCATGCGCTGGACGCTGGAGCCGCAGCTCTTCCCACACACACGATACCCGCTGTGTACTTACGAGCACAGCATAACCCCAATGCGGAGGGGTTTTTGAAAATTTCTAGGGGGCGCCACTGAGCCATTTTTCTTCGCCCACACACGATACCCTTTACATACGTACGAGGTCGTCAGGGTGGACGTGTGTACCAAGTTTCATTACCTTGAGATGATGATAAGGCTTTCAAATCACAAACGTCATCACACGATTTTCACCGCATGGCCACGCCCACACCGTTCAGAGTTTGGAAAAGTTTCTCCATGAATTGTTGCCTCCATGTCTTAAGAGTAACTTGGCTAAGTTTGAAGTTTGTAGCATTAAATCTGTGGGAGGAGTTTGATAAAATGTGAGGTATGGAAAAAAAAGACGTTTCTGACCACCAGCAGGTGGCGCTATAGGTGGATGTCGTTATGATAATATGTACGCGTTCAGGCTGGGTCCAGCATTCACCGTATGAAGTTTGGGACAGATTGGATAATGTATGTGGGAGTTATAAGCGACTTCATTTGTTGTGGCGAGTGATGGCGAGTCATCGAACTTTGAGGAGTTTCCACGCCCACGCCCTTTAAGTTTTGAAAAAGTTTCTCCATGAATTTCCCCCCCCATGTCTTAAGAGTAACCTGGCCAACTTTGAAGTCTGTAGCATGAAATCTGTAGGACAAGTTCGATCTTATGCAAGGCGTGGAATCGGCCAAAAATGGCACGAAAACGCACTTTCCATCCAAAATGGCCGCCTTCCTGTGTACGTGGCACCGTGATGGCATGAGACTTTTTGGTGCGTCTGGGCATGATGAATGAGTGTACCGAATTTCGTCGTCCCACGCGAAACTAATCCTATTAAGGGGACCATTTTTATGCACCGTAGGGGGCGCTACAGAGCCAATGAGCGACTCCTAAAAATATAAAGTTTAGATTCTTTCATGTCGTCGACTGGCAGGTGGTGCTCGCAAAATTTCGTGAGTTTTCGCATACCTTTTGCAAAGAATCGGAAATAATAATAATAAACCTTACAGATACAATAGGGTCCTTGCAGTTTCACTGCTCGGTCCCTAATAAACCTTACATATACAATAGGGTCCTCTCAGTTTCACTGCTCGGTCCCTAATAATAATAAACCTTACAGATACAATAGGGTCCTTGCAGTTTCACTGCTCGGTCCCTAACTAGAAAGCTGCAAGCAGCTGTGAGCGGGACCGAGTGTGCGTACGTTGGGATGTGCGCACGTTGGGCATGCGCTGGACGCCGTAGTCGCGCAGCTCTGCCCACGCGCACGATTTCCATTGCGTACGTACGAGCAAGCAATAACCCCAATGCATAGGGGTTTTTGAAAATTTCTAGGGGGCGCCACTGAGCCATTTTGCTCCGCCCACACACAATACCCTTTACATACGTACGAGGTCATCAGGGTGGACGTGTGTACCAAGTTTCATAACTTTACGATGATGATAAGGCTTTCATATTACAAACGCCATCACACGATTTTCACCTCTGGCCACGCCCACACCGTTCAGAGTTTGGAAAAGTTTCTCCATGAAGTTTTGCCCTCATGTCTTAAGAGTAACCTGGCCAAGTTTGAAGATTTTAGCATGAAATATATAGGAGGAGTTTGATCAAATCAGAGGTGTGGAAAAAAAATGCAGTTTCCGACCACCATTAGGTGGCGCAGTAGGTGGATATCACTTTTTTGTATGTGCACGTTCAGGCTGGGTCCAGCATTCACCGTATGAAGTTTTGGACAGATTGGATAATGTATGTGGGAGTTATAAGCGACTTAATTTTTTATGGCGCGTCATAAATTTGAGGCGTCGCCACGGCCACGCCCTTTAAGTTTTGAAAAAGTTCGCCAATGATTTTTTCGGCCCATGTCCTAAGAGTAGCCTTGCCAAGTTTGAAGCGTTTAGCATTAAATATGTAGGAGGAGTTTGATCAAATGCGAGGTGTGGAAAAAAAAAAGACATTTCCAACCACCAGTAGGTGGCGCTGTAGGTGGATGTCACTATTTTATATGTACACATTCAGGCTGGGTCCAGCATTCACCGTATGAAGTTTGGGACAGATTGGATAATGTTTGTGGGAGTTATAAGCGACTTCATTTTTTATGGCGAGTCATAAATTTGAGGCGTCGCCACGGCCACGCCCTTTGAGGTTTGAAAAAGTTGATCAATGATTTTTTTCCCCCCATGTCTTAAGAGTAACCTGGCCAAGTTTGAAGCTTGTAGCATGAAATCTGTAGGAGGAGTTTGATAAAATGCGAGGTGTGGAAAAAAAAAGACATTTCCAACCACCAGCAGGTGGCGCTATAGGTGGATGTCACTATTTTATAGGTGCGCGTTCAGGCTGGGTCCAGCAATCACCGGTTGAACTTTGGGAAAGATTGGATTATGTATGTGGAAGTTATAAGCGACTTAATTTTTCGTGGCGAGTGATGGCGAGTCATCAAACTTTGAGGCGTCGCCACGGCCACGCCCTTTAAGTTTTGAAAAAGTTGGCCAATGAATTTTTCCCTCCATGTCTTAAGAGTAACCTGGCCAAGTTTCAAGTCTGTAGCCCTTTTTCCATCACATTCTGCAGCGAATTAAAAGTTATATCGCATTACTTTGTTGCGATATAAGATGCGTTCGGTTGGTTTTCCATCAAACAGGACGATTCTAGCGAAATAAAATGACATCACCGGAACGTGCTGATGCGCATTATTCTGACTCGACCAGATGATTTTCCATTACAAAAGTGGCGAATTGTAGCGAATTAGAATGATCGGTAGCGGGAATTTAATTGCTCGCGCTGTTATTGTCAGCCTCCCGGAATAGTAACAGTTGCTATAACTTTCAAGGCTACGTACCTTTTCACCACCGGCTTTCGTTTTATTTATTAGGCTAGTTACTTATTTAAAGTTATGGACCGTAGGATAAACATGCTGCTAGTGCTGCTATGTCAGCTTATAATAGCCGTCAGAAATTTAAGAAGGACGATGAGAGTGAGGCGAGAATTAATTATGCTGCTTCAGGACCTCCCGAATTGTGTTCATAAAAAGCAGAGTCTCTGCTCTCGACCAGTTGTTTCTTTTAACATCGGACATTGTTGTTTCTAGTTGTTGCTGCTGTTTTGATACCGACAGGATAGGTGAAATGGGTCGGCTGAGCGGCTCAACAACAACATTCGAATCCTCACGCTTTACCAATACCATCTGCGCATGCGTGGCTAGTCTGAATCGCATTAACCTTTTCCATCACTTCTGTAGCGATACAACTTAGCCCTGAACCACCTATTTCGAGCGAATTGATTTAATGCGACAAAACAGGCGTTCTAGCGATTTAACCGTTTTTCCATCACATGTATCGCACTAACTTCTTGATGCGCATCAAATTAAAGCGAATCATGTCGTTGATGGAAAAAGGGCTTGTAGCATGAAATCTGTAGGACAAGTTCAATCTTATGCAAGGCGTGGAATCGGTCAAAAATGGCACGAAGACGCACTTTCCATCCAAAATGGCCGCCTTCCTGTCTACGTGGGACCATGGCGGCAAGAGACTTTTTTGTGCGTCTGGGCATGGTGAATCAGTGTACCGAATTTCATTGTCCTACGCGAAACTAACCCCATTGCGGGCACCATTTTTAAGCACCGTAGGGGGCGCCACTGAGCCATTTTGCTCCGCCCACACACGATACCCTTTACATACATACGAGGTCGTCAGGGTGGACGTGTGTGCCAAGTTTCATGACCTTTAGATGATAATAAGTCTTTCAAATCACAAACGCTATCACAAGATTTTCACCGCCTGGCCACGCCCCCACCGTTAAGAGCTTGTAAAAGTTTCTCAAGAGTTTTCTTCCCCCCTAGCTAAAGAGTAATCTGGCCAAGTTTGGAGCTGTTACCATAAAATCTGTAGGAGGAGTTCGATCAAATGCGAGTTGTTGAAAAAAAGAGACGTTTCCGATCACCAGTAGGTGGCGCTGTAGGTGTATATCACCATCTTATATGTGCGCGTTCAGGCTGGGTCCAGCAATCACCGTATGAAGTTTGGGACAGATTGGATAATGTATGTGGGAGTTATAAGCAACTTAATTTGTTGTGGCGAGTGATGGCGAGACATAACTTTGAGGCGTCGCCACGGCCAAGCCGTTTGAGGTTTGAAAGAGTTTCTCCATGATGTTATCCCCCCATGTCTTACGAGTAAGCTGGCCATGTTTGAAGTTTGTAGCTTTAAATCTGTTGGAGGGGTTTGATCAAATGCGAGTTGTTGAAAAAAAATGACGTTTCCAACCACCAGCAGGTGGCGCTATAGGTGGATGTCACTATGATAATATGTACGCGTTCAGACTAGGTCCACCATTCACCGTATGAAGTTTGGGACAGATTGGATAATGTATGTGGGAGTTATAAGCGACTTAATTTTTCATGGCGTGTGATGGCGAGTCATCAAACTTTGAGGCGTCGCCACGGCCACGCCCTTTAAGTTTTGAAAAGGTTTCTCCATGAATCTTTCCCCCCATGTCTTAAGAGTAACCTGGCCAAGTTTCAAGTCTGTAGCATTAAATCTGTAGGACGAGTTTGATCTTATGCAAGGCGTGGAATCGGTCAAAAATGGCACGAAAACGCACTTTCCATCCAAAATGGCCGCCTTCCTGTGGACGTGGGACCATGGCGGCATGAGACTTTTTTGTGCGTCTTGGCATGATGAATGAGTGTACCGAATTTCGTCGTCCCACGCGAAACTAATCCTATTGCGGGGACAATTTTTAAGCATTGTAGGGGGCGCTACAGAGTCAATGAGCGACTCCCAAAAATATAAAGTTTAGATTCTTTCATGTTGTCGACTGGCAGGTGGCGCTTGCAAACTTTCCTGAGTTTTCGCATACCTTTTGCAAAGAATAAGAAAGAATAATAATAATAAACCTTACAGATACAATAGGGTCCTTGCAGTTTCACTGCTCGGTCCCTAATAATAAACCTTACAGATACAATAGGGTGCTTGCAGTTTCACTGCTCGGTCCCTAATAATCCTTACAGATACAATAGGGTCCTTGCAGTTTCACTGCTCGGTCCCTAATAATAACTAGAAAGCTGCAAGCAGCTGTAGGCGGGACCAAGGTGTGCGTACGTTGGGATGTGCGTACGTTGGGGCATGCGCTGGACGCCGGAGCTGCAGCTCTGCCCACATGCACGATACCCTCTGCGTACGTACGAGCACATAATAACCCCAATGGGTTTTTGAAAATTTCTAGGGGGTGCCACTGAGCCATTTATCTCCGCCCACACACGATACCCATTACATATGTACGAGGTTGAGAGGGTGGACGTGTGTGCCAAGTTTCATGACTTTGCGGTGATGATAAGGCTTTGAAATCACAAACGCCATCACAAGATTTTCACCGCATGGCCACGCCCACACCGTTCAGAGTTTGAAAAATTTTTCAATTGATTTTTCCCCCCATGTCTTAAGAGTAACCTGGCCAGGTTTGAAGCTTGTAGCATTAAATCTGTAGGAGGAGTTTTATAAAATGTGAGGTGTGGAAAAAAAAGACGTTTCCGACCACCAGCAGGTGGTGCTGTAGGTGGATATCACTATTTTATATGTGCGCATTCAGGCTGGATCCAGCAATCACCGTATGAAGTTTGGAACAGATTGGATAATGTATGTGGAAGTTATAAGCGACTTAATTTTTCATGGCGAGTCATAAATTCGAGGCGTCACCATGGCCACGCCCTTTGAGGTTTGAAAAAGTTTCTCCATGAATTTTTCCCCCCATGTCTTAAGAGTAACCTGGTCAAGTTTGAAGCTTGTAGCATTAAATCTGTAGGAGGAGTTCGATCAAATGCGAGGTGTGGAAAAAAAAGAAGACATTTCCGACCACCAGCAGGTGGCGCTATAGGTGGATGTCACTATGTTATATGTGCGCGTTCATACTGGGTCCAGCATTCACGGTATGAAGTTTGGGACAGATTGGATAATGTATGTGGAAGTTATAAGCGACTTAATTTTTTGTGGCGAGTGATGGCGAGTCATCAAACTTTGAGGCGTTGCCACGGCCACACCCTTTAAGTTTTGAAAAAGTTTCCCCATGAATTTTTCCCCCCATGTCTTAAGAGTAACCTGGCCAAGTTTCAAGTCTGTAGCATGAAATCTGTAGGACAAGTTCGATCTTATCCAAGGCGTGGAATCGGCAAAAAATGGCACGAAAACGCACTTTCCATTTTTTGTGCATCTGGGCATGATGAATGAGTGTACCGAATTTCGTTGTCCTTCGCGAAACTAATCCTATTAAAGGGACCATTTTTAAGCATTATAGGGGGCGCTACAGAGTCAATGAGCGACTCCCAAAAATATAAAGTTTAGATTCTTTCATGTCGTCGACTGGCAGGTGGCGCTCACAAAATTTCCTGAGTTTTCGCATACCTTTTGCAAAGAATAAGAATAACGGAGGAGAAAAATAATAATAACTAGAAAGCTGCAAGCAGCTGTGAGCGGGACCGAGATGTGCGTACGTTGGGATGTGCGTACATTGGGGCATGCGCTGGACGCTCGAGCCGCAGCTCTGCCCACACGCATGATACCCTCTGCGTACGTACGAGCACATAATAACCCCAATGCGGAGGGGTTTTTGAAAATTTCTAGGGGGCGCCACTGAGCCATTTTGCTCCATCCACACACGATACCCTTTACATACGTACGAGGTCGTCAGGGTGGACGTGTGTGCCAAGTTTCATGACCTTACGATGATTATAAGGCTTTGAAATCATAAACGCCATCACACGATTTTCACCGCCTGGCCACGCCCACACCGCTCAGAGTTTGGAAAAGTTTCCCCATGAATTTTTCCCCCCATGTCTTAAGAGTAATCTGGCCAAGTTTGAAGCTTGTAGCATTAAATCTGTAGGAGGAGTTCGATCAAATGCGAGGTGTGGGAAAAAAAAGACATTTCCGACCACCAGCAGGTGGCGCTATAGGTGGATGTCACTATGATAATATGTACGCGTTCAGGCTGGGTCCAGCAATCACCGTATGGAGTTTGGGACAGATTGGATAATGTATGTGGGAGTTATAAGCGACTTAATTTTTCATGGCGAGTCATACATTTGAGGCGTCGCCGCGGCCACGCCCTTTGAGGTTTGAAAAAGTTTCTCCATGAATTTTTTCCCCCATGTCTTAAGAGCAACCTGGCCAAGTTTGAAGTCTGTAGCATCAAATCTGTAGGACAAGTTCGATCAAATGCGAGGTGTGGGAAAAAAAAGACGTTTCCGACCACCAGCAGGTGGCGCTATAGGTGGATGTCACTATGATAATATGTACGCGTTCAGGCTGGGTCCAGCCGTATGAAGGTTGGGACAGATTGGATAATGTATGTGGAAGTTATAAGCGACTTAATTTTTTGTGGCGAGTGATGGCGAGTCATCGAACTTTGAGGCGTCGCCACGGCCACGCCCTTTAAGTTTTGAAAAAGTTTCTCCATGAATCTTTCCCCCCATGTCTTAAGAGTAACCTGGCCAAGTTTGAAGTCTGTAGCATTAAATCTGTAGGACAAGTTCGATCTTATGCAAGGTGTGGAATCGGTCAAAAATGGCACGAAAACGCACTTTCCATCCAAAATGGCCGACTTCCTGTGAATGTGGGACATTGGCGGCATGAGACTTTTTTGTGCGTCTGGGCATGATGAATGAGTGTACCAAATTTCGTCGTCCCACGCGAAACTAATCCTATTGCGGGGACCATTTTTAAGCATCATAGGGGGCGCTACAGAGTAAATGAGCGACTCCCAAAAATATAAAGTTTAGATTCTTTCATGTCGTCGACTGGCAGGTGGCGCTCGCAAAATTTCCTGAGTTTTCGCATACCTTTTGCAAAGAATAAGAAAGAAAGAATAACTAGAAAACTGCAAGCAGCTGTGAGCGGGACCGAGGTGTGCGTACGTTGGAATGTGCGTACGTTGGAATGTGCGTACGTTGGGGCTGGAGCTGGACGCTGTAGTCACGCAGCTGTGCCCTAACACATGATACCCTCTGCGTATGTACAAACACATAATGACCCCAATGCGGAGGGGTTTTTGAAAATTTCTAGGTGGCGCCACTGAGCCATTTTGCTCCACCCACACACGATACCCTTTACATACGTACGAGGTCGTCAGGGTGGACGTGTGTGCCAAGTTTCATGACTTTGCGATGATGATAAGGCTTTCAAATCATAAACGCCATCACACGATTTTCACCGCCTGGCCACGCCCACACCGTTTAGAGTTTGGAAAAGTTTCTCCATGAATTTTCGCCCCCATGTCTTAAGAGTAACCTGGCCAAGTTTGAAGCTTGTAGCATTAAATCTGTAAGAGGAGTTTGAGGTGTGGAAAAAAAAGACGTTTCCAACCACCAGCAGGTGGCGCTATAGGTGTTTATCACTATGATAATATGTACGCATTCAGGCTGGGTCCAGCAATAACCGTATGAAGTTTGGGACAGATAGGATAATGTATGTGGAAGTTATAAGCGACTTAATTTTTAATGGCGAGTCGTAAATTTGAGGCGTGGCCACGGCCACGCCCTTTGAGGTTTGAAAAAGTTTCTCCATGAATTTTTTCCCCCATGTCTTAAGAGTAACCTGGCCAAGTTTGAAGTCTGTAGCATCAAATCTGTAGGACAAGTTCGATCAAATGCGAGGTGTAGGAAAAAAAGAGAAGTTTCCGACCACCAGCAGGTGGCGCTATAGGTGGATGTCACTATGATAATATTTGTGCGTTCAGGCTGGGTCCAGCATTCACCGTATGAAGTTTGGGACAGATTGGATAATGTATGTGGAAGTTATAAGCGACTTCAATTTTTGTGGCGAGTGATGGCGAGTCATCAAACTTTGAGGCGTCGCCACGGCCACGCCCTTTAAGTTTTGAAAAAGTTTCTCCATGAATCCCCCCCCCCATGTCTTAAGAGTAACCTGGCCAAGTTTCAAGTCTGTAGCATGAAATCTGTAGGACGAGTTCGATCTTAAGCAAGGCGTGGAATCGGTCAAAAATGGCACGAAAATGCACTTTCCATCCAAAATGGCCGCCTTCCTGTGGACGTGGCACATTGGCGGCCTGAGACTTTTTTGTGCGTCTGGGCATGATGAATGAGTGTACCGAATTTCGTCGTCCCACGCGAAACTAATCCTATTAAGGGGACCATTTCTAAGCATTGTAGGGGGCGCTACAGAGTCAATGAGCGACTCCCAAAAATATAAAGTTTAGATTCTTTCATGTCGTCGACTGGCAGGTGGCGCTCGCAAAATTTCCTGAGTTTTCGCATACCTTTTGCAAAGAATAAGAAAGAAAGAATAATAATAACTAGAAAGCTGCAAGCAGCTGTGAGCGGGACCGAGTGTGCGTACGTTGGGATGTGCGTACGTTGGGGCATGCGCTGGACGCTGGGGCTGTAGCTCTGCTCACACGCACGATACCCTCTGCGTACGTACGAGCACATAAAAACCCCAATGCGGAGTGGTTTTATGAAAATTTCTAGGGGGCGCCACTGAGCCATTTAGCACCGCCCACACACAATACTCTATACATACGTACGAGGTCGACAAGGCGGACGTGTGTACCAAGTTTCATGACTTTGCGATGATGATAAGGCTTTCAAATCACAAACGCCATCACACTATTTTCACCGCCTGAACAAGCCCACACCGTTCAGAGTTTGGAAAAGTTTCTCAAGATTTTTCTTCCCCCCTAGCTAAAGAGTAATCTGGCCAAGTTTGGAGCTGTTACCATAAAATCTGTAGGAGGAGTTCGATCAAATGCGAGTTGTTGAAAAAAAAGACGTTTCCGATCACCAGTAGGTGGCGCTGTAGGTGTATATCACTATCTTATATGTGCGCGTTCAGGTTGGGTCTAGCAATCACCGTATGACGTTTGGGACAGATTGGATAATGTATGTGGGAGTTATAGGCGACTTAATTTTTTATGGAGAGTCATAAATTTGAGGCGTCGCCACGGCCACGCCCTTTGAGGTTTGAAAAAGTTGGCCAATTATTTTTTCCCCCCATGTCTTACGAGTAACCTGGCCTAGTTTGAATTTTGTAGCATGAAATCTGTAGGAGGAGTTTGATCAAATGTGAGGTGTGGAAAAAAAAAGACATTTCCAACCACCAGCAGGTGGCGCTATAGGTGGATGTCACTATTTTACATGTGCGCGTTCAGGCTGGGTCCAGCAATCACCTGTTGAACTTTGGGAAAGATTGGATTATGTATGTGGAAGTTATAAGCGACTTCATTTTTCGTGGCGAGTGATGGCGAGTCATCAAACTTTGAGGCGTCGCCACGGCCACGCCCTTTAAGTTTTGAAAAAGTTGGCCAATGAATTTTTCCCTCCATGTCTTAAGAGTAACCTGGCCAAGTTTCAAGTCTGTAGCATGAAATCTGTAGGACAAGTTCGATCTTATGCAAGGCATGGAATCGGTCAAAAATGGCACGAAGACGCACTTTCCATCCAAAATGGCCGCCTTCCTGTCTACGTGGGACCATGGCGGCATGAGACTTTTTTGTGCGTCTGGGCATGGTGAATCAGTGTACCGAATTTCATTGTCCTACGCGAAACTAACCCCATTGCGGGCACCATTTTTAAGCACCGTAGGGGGCGCTACAAAGCCAATGAGCAACTCCCAAAGATATAATGTTTAGATTCTTTCATGTCGTCGACTAGCACGTGGCGCTCGCAAAATTTCCTGAGTTTTCGCATACCTTTTGCAAAGAATAAGAAAGAAAGAAAGAATAACGAGGTGTGCGTACGTTGGGATGTGCGTACGTTGGGCATGCGCTGGACGCTGGAGCTGCAGCTCTGCCCACACGCACGATACCCGCTGTGTACTTACGAGCACAGCATAACCCCAATGCGGAGGGGTTTTTGAAAATTTCTAGGGGGCGCCACTGAGCCATTTTTCTCCGCCCACACACGATACCCTTTACATACGTACGAGGTCGTCAGGGTGGACGTGTGTACCAAGTTTCATTACCTTGAGATGATGATAAGGCTTTCAAATCACAAACGCCATCACACGATTTTCACCGCATGGCCACGCCCACACCGTTCAGAGTTTGGAAAAGTTTCTCCATGAATTGTTGCCTCCATGTCTTAAGAGTAACTTGGCTAAGTTTGAAGCTTGTAGCATTAAATCTGTGGGAGGAGTTTGATAAAATGTGAGGTATGGAAAAAAAAGACGTTTCTGACCACCAGCAGGTGGCGCTGTTGGTGGATGTCACTATTTTATCTATGCGCGTTCAGGCTGGGTCCAGATATCACCGTATGAAGTTTGGGACAGATTGGATAATGTATGTGGAAGTTATAAGCGACTTAATTTTTCATGGCGAGTCATAACTTCAAGGCGTCGCCACGGCCACGCCCTTTGAGGTTTGAAAAAGTTTCTCCATGACTCTTTCCCCCCATGTCTTAAGAGTAATCTGGCCAAGTTTGAAGCCTGTAGTATTAAATCTGTAGGACGAGTTCGATCAAATGCGAGATGTGGAAAAAAAGAGATGTTTCCGACCACCAGCAGGTGGCGCTATAGGTAGATGTCACAATGATAATATGTACGCGTTCAGGCTGGGTCCAGCATTCACCGTATGAAGTTTGGGACAGATTGGATAATGTATGTGGAAGTTATAAGCGACTTCAATTTTTGTGGCGAGTGATGGCGAGTCATCGAACTTTGAGGCGTCGCTACGGCCACGCCCTTTAAGTTTTGAAAAAGTTTCCCCATGAATCTCTCCCCCCATGTCTTAAGAGTAACCTGGCCAAGTTTCAAGTCTGTAGCATGAAATCTGTGGGACAAGTTCGATCTTATGCAAGGCGTGGAATCGGTCAAAAATGGCACGAAAACGCACTTTCCATCCAAAATGGCCGCCTTCCTGTGTACGTGGGACCATGGCGGCATGAGACTTTTTTGTGCGTCTGGGCAAGATGAATAAGTGTCCCGAATTTCGTTGTCCTACGCAAAACTAATACTATTAAGGGGACCATTTTTAAGCATTGTAGGGGGCGCTACAGAGTCAATGAGCGACTCCCAAAAATATAAAGTTTAGATTCTTTCATGTCGTCGACTGGCAGGTGGCGCTCGCAAAATTTCCTGAGTTTTCGCATACCTTTTGCAAAGAATAAGAAAGAATAACGGAGGAGAAAAATAATAACTAGAAAGCTGCAAGCAGCTGTGAGCGGGACCGAGTGTGCGTACGTTGGGATGTGCGCACGTTGGGCATGCGCTGGACGCCGTAGTCGCGCAGCTCTACCCACACGCACGATTCCCATTGCGTACGTACGAGCACACAATAACCCCAATGTGGAGGGGTTTTTGAAAATTTCTAGGGGGCGCCACTGAGCCATTTTGCTCCGCCCACACATAATACCCTTTACATACGTACGAGGTCGTCAGGGTGGACGTGAGTACCAAGTTTCATGACTTTGCGATGATGATAAGACTTTCATATTGCAAACGCCATCACACGATTTTCACCTCTGGCCACGCCCACACCGTTCAGAGTTTGGAAAAGTTTCTCCATGAAGTTTTGCCCTCATGTCTTAAGAGTAACCTGGCCAAGTTTGAAGATTTTAGCATGAAATATGTAGGAGGAGTTTGATCAAATGCGAGGTGTGGAAAAAAAAAAGACATTTCCAACCACCAGCAGGTGGCGCTATAGGTGGATGTCACTATTTTATATGTGAGCTTTCAATCTGGGTCCAGCATTCACCGTATGAAGTTTGGGACAGATTTGATAATGTATGAGGGAGTTATAAGCGACTTCATTTTTCGTGGCGAGTGATGGCGAGTCATCAAACTTTGAGGCGTCGCCACGGCCACGCCCTTTAAGTTTTGAAAAAGTTGGCCAATGAATTTTTCCCTCCATGTCTTAAGAGTAACCTGGCCAAGTTTGAAGTCTGTAGCATTAAATCTGTAGGACAAGTTCGATCTTATACAAGGTGTGGAATCGGTCAAAAATGGCACGAAAACGCACTTTCCATCCAAAATGGCCGACTTCCTGTGGACGTGGGACCATGGCGGCCTGAGACTTTTTTGTGCGTCTTGGCATGATGAATGAGTGTACCGAATTTCGTCCTCCCACGCGAAACTAATCCTATTGCGGGGACAATTTTTAAGCATCGTAGGGGGCGCTACAGAGTCAATGAGCGACTCCCAAAAATATAAAGTTTAGATTCTTTCATGTCGTCGACCGGCACATGGCGCTCGCAAAATTTCCTGAGTTTTCGCATACCTTTTGCAAAGAATAAGAAAGAAAGAAAGAAAGAAAGAAAGAAAGAAAGAAAGAAAGAAAGAATAATAATAATAAACCTTACAGATACAATGGGGTCCTTGCAGTTTCACTGCTCGGTCCCTAATAAACCTTACAGATACAATAGGGTCCTTGCAGTTTCACTGCTCGGTCCCTAACTAGAAAGCTGCAAGCAGCTGTGAGCGGGACCGAGGTGTGCGTACGTTGGGATGTGCGTACGTTGGGCATGCGCTGGACGTTGGAGCCGCAGCTCTTCCCACACGCACGATACCCGCTGTGTACTTACGAGCACAGCATAACCCCAATGCGGAGGGGTTTTTGAAAATTTCTAGGGGGCGCCACTGAGCCATTTTTCTCCGCCCACACACGATACCCTTTACATACGTACGAGGTCGTCAGGGTGGACGTGTGTACCAAGTTTCATTACCTTGAGATGATGATAAGGCTTTCAAATCACAAACGTCATCACACGATTTTAACCGCATGGCCACGCCCACACCGTTCAGAGTTTGGAAAAGTTTCTCCATGAATTGTTGCCTCCATGTCTTAAGAGTAACTTGGCTAAGTTTGAAGTTTGTAGCATTAAATCTGTGGGAGGAGTTTGATAAAATGTGAGGTATGGAAAAAAAAGACGTTTCTGACCACCAGCAGGTGGCGCTGTTGGTGGATGTCACTATTTTATCTATGCACGTTCAGGCTGGGTCCAGATATCACCGTATGAAGTTTGGGACAGATTGGATAATATATGTGGAAGTTATAAGCGACTTAATTTTTCATGGCGAGTCATAACTTTGAGGCGTCGCCACGGCCACGCCCTTTGAGGTTTGAAAAAGTTTCTCCATGACTCTTTCCCCCCATGTCTTAAGAGTAACCTGGCCAAGTTTGAAGCTTGTAGCATTAAATCTGTAGGACGAGTTCGATCAAATGCGAGATGTGGAAAAAAAGAGATGTTTCCGACCACCAGCAGGTGGCGCTATAGGTGGATGTCGTTATGATAATATGTACGCGTTCAGGCTGGGTCCAGCATTCACCGTATGAAGTTTGGGACAGATTGGATAATGTATGTGGGAGTTATAAGCGACTTCATTTGTTGTGGCGAGTGATGGCGAGTCATCGAACTTTGAGGAGTTGCCACGCCCACGCCCTTTAAGTTTTGAAAAAGTTTCTCCATGAATTTCCCCCCCCATGTCTTAAGAGTAACCTGGCCAACTTTGAAGTCTGTAGCATGAAATCTGTAGGACAAGTTCGATCTTATGCAAGGCGTGGAATCGGCCAAAAATGGCACGAAAACGCACTTTCCATCCAAAATGGCCGCCTTCCTGTGTACGTGGCACCGTGATGGCATGAGACTTTTTGGTGCGTCTGGGCATGATGAATGAGTGTACCGAATTTCGTCGTCCCACGCGAAACTAATCCTATTAAGGGGACCATTTTTATGCACCGTAGGGGGCGCTACAGAGCCAATGAGCGACTCCTAAAAATATAAAGTTTAGATTCTTTCATGTCGTCGATTGGCAGGTGGCGCTCGCAAAATTTCGTGAGTTTTCGCATACCTTTTGCAAAGAATCGGAAATAATAATAACTAGAAAGCTGCAAGCAGCTGTAAGCGGGACCGAGGTGTGCGTACGTTGGAATGTGCGTACATTGGGGCTGGAGCTGGACGCTGTAGTCGCGCAGCTGTGCCCTAACACACGATACCCTCTGCGTATGTACAAACACATAATGACCCCAATGCGGAGGGGTTTTTGAAAATTTCTAGGGGGCGCCACTGAGCCATTTTGCTCCACCCACACACGATACCCTTTACATACGTACGAGGTCATCAGGGTGGACGTGTGTGCCAAGTTTCATGACTTTGCGATGATGATAAGGCTTTCAAATCATAAACGCCATCACACGATTTTCACCGCCTGGCCACGCCCACACCGTTCAGAGTTTGGAAAAGTTTCTCCATGAATTTTCGCCCCCATGTCTTAAGAGTAACCTGGCCAAGTTTGAAGCTTGTAGCATTAAATCTGTAGGAGGAGTTTGAGGTGTGGAAAAAAAAGACGTTTCCAACCACCAGCAGGTGGCGCTATAGGTGGATGTCACTATGATAATATGTACGCGTTCAGGCCGGGTCCAGCAATCACCGTATGGAGTCTGGGACAGATTGGATAATGTATGTCGAAGTTATAAGCGACTTCATTTTTTGAGGCCAGTGATGGCGAGTCATCAAACTTTGAAGCGTCGCCACGGCCACGCCCTTTATGTTTTGAAAAAGTTTCCCCATGAATTTTTCCCCTCATGTCTTAAGAGTAACCTGGCCAAGTTTGAAGTCTGTAGCATGAAATCTGTAGGACAAGTTCGATCTTATGCCAGGCATGGAATCGGCTAAAAACTGCACGAAAACGCACTTTCCATCAAAAATGGCCGCCTTCCTGTGGATGTGGGACCATGGCGGCATGAGACTTTTTTGTGCGTCTGGGTATGATGAATGAGTGTACCGAATTTCGTCGTCCCACGCAAAACTAACCCCAATGTGTGGACCATTTTTAAGTACCCTAGGGGGCGCCACTGAGCCACTTTGCTCCGCCCACATACGATACCCTTCACATACGTACGAGGTGTTCAGGATGGACGTGTGTGCCAAGTTTCATGACGTTGTGATGATGATAAGGCTTTCAAATCACAAACACCATCACACGATTTTCACCGCCTGACCACGCCCGAATTGTTCAGAGTTTGGAAAAGTTTCTCCATGAATTTTTGCCCCCATGTCTTAAGAGTAACCTGGCTAAGTTTGAAGCTTGTAGCATTAAATCTGTAGGAGGAGTTTTATAAAATGTGAGGTGTGGCAAAAAATGACATTTCCGACCACCAGCAGGTGGCGCTATAGGAGGATGTCACTATGATAATATGTACGCGTTCAGGCTTGGTCCAGCATTCACGGTATGAAGTTTGGGACAGATTGGATAATGAGTGTGGAAGTTATAAGCGACTTAATTCTTCATGGCGAGTCATAACTTTGAGGCGTCGCCACGGCCACGCCCTTTGAGGTTTGAAAAAGTTTCTCCATGACTCTTTCCCCCCATGTCTTAAGAGTAATCTGGCCAAGTTTGAAGCTTGTAGCATTAAATCTGTAGGACGAGTTCGATCAAATGCGAGATGTGGAAAAAAAGAGATGTTTCCAACCCCCAGCAGGTGGCGCTATAGGTGGATGTCGTTATGATAATATGTACGTGTTCAGGCTGGGTCCAGCATTCACCGTATGAAGTTTGGGACAGATTGGATAATGTATGTGGGAGTTATAAGCGACTTCATTTTTTGTGGCGAGTGATGGCGAGTCATCGAAATTTGAGGAGTTGCCACGCCCACGCCCTTTAAGTTTTGAAAAAGTTTCTCCATGAATTCCCCCCCCCATGTCTTAAGAGTAACCTGGCCAAGTTTGAAGTCTGTAGCATTAAATCTGTAGGACAAGTTCGATCTTATACAAGGTGTAGAATCGGTCAAAAATGGCACGAAAACGCACTTTCCATCCAAAATGGCCGACTTCCTGTGGACGTGGGACCATGGCGGCATGAGACTTTTTTGTGCGTCTGGGCATGATGAATGAGTGTACCGAATTTCGTCGTCCCACGCAAAACTAACCCCAATGTGTGAACCATTTTTAAGTACCCTAGGGGGCGCCACTGAGCCTCTTTGCTCCTTCCACACACGATACCCTTCACATACGTACGAGGTGTTGAGGATGGACGTGTGTGCCAAGTTTCATGACGTTGTGATGATGATAAGGCTTTCAAATCACAAACACCATCACACGATTTTCACCGCCTGACCACGCCCGAATTGTTCAGAGTTTGGAAAAGTTTCTCCATGAATTTTTGCCCCCATGTCTTAAGAGTAACCTGGCTAAGTTTGAAGCTTGTAGCATTAAATCTGTAGGAGGAGTTTTATAAAATGTGAGGTGTGGCAAAAAATGACATTTCCGACCACCAGCAGGTGGCGCTATAGGAGGATGTCACTATGATAATATGTACGCGTTCAGGCTTGGTCCAGCATTCACCGTATGAAGTTTGGGACAGATTGGATAATGAGTGTGGAAGTTATAAGCGACTTAATTCTTCATGGCGAGTCATAACTTTGAGGCGTCGCCACGGCCACGCCCTTTGAGGTTTGAAAAAGTTTCTCCATGACTCTTTCCCCCCATGTCTTAAGAGTAATCTGGCCAAGTTTGAAGCTTGTAGCATTAAATCTGTAGGACGAGTTCGATCAAATGCGAGATGTGGAAAAAAAGAGATGTTTCCAACCCCCAGCAGGTGGCGCTATAGGTGGATGTCGTTATGATAATATGTACGTGTTCAGGCTGGGTCCAGCATTCACCGTATGAAGTTTGGGACAGATTGGATAATGTATGTGGGAGTTATAAGCGACTTCATTTTTTGTGGCGAGTGATGGCGAGTCATCGAAATTTGAGGAGTTGCCACGCCCACGCCCTTTAAGTTTTGAAAAAGTTTCTCCATGAATTCCCCCCCCCATGTCTTAAGAGTAACCTGGCCAAGTTTGAAGTCTGTAGCATTAAATCTGTAGGACAAGTTCGATCTTATACAAGGTGTAGAATCGGTCAAAAATGGCACGAAAACGCACTTTCCATCCAAAATGGCCGACTTCCTGTGGACGTGGGACCATGGCGGCATGAGACTTTTTTGTGCGTCTGGGCATGATGAATGAGTGTACCGAATTTCGTCGTCCCACGCAAAACTAACCCCAATGTGTGAACCATTTTTAAGTACCCTAGGGGGCGCCACTGAGCCTCTTTGCTCCTTCCACACACGATACCCTTCACATACGTACGAGGTGTTGAGGATGGACGTGTGTGCCAAGTTTCATGACGTTGTGATGATGATAAGGCTTTCAAATCACAAACACCATCACACGATTTTCACCGCCTGACCACGCCCGAATTGTTCAGAGTTTGGAAAAGTTTCTCCATGAATTTTTGCCCCCATGTCTTAAGAGTAACCTGGCTAAGTTTGAAGCTTGTAGCATTAAATCTGTAGGAGGAGTTTTATAAAATGTGAGGTGTGGCAAAAAATGACATTTCCGACCACCAGCAGGTGGCGCTATAGGAGGATGTCACTATGATAATATGTACGCGTTCAGGCTTGGTCCAGCATTCACCGTATGAAGTTTGGGACAGATTGGATAATGAGTGTGGAAGTTATAAGCGACTTAATTCTTCATGGCGAGTCATAACTTTGAGGCGTCGCCACGGCCACGCCCTTTGAGGTTTGAAAAAGTTTCTCCATGACTCTTTCCCCCCATGTCTTAAGAGTAATCTGGCCAAGTTTGAAGCTTGTAGCATTAAATCTGTAGGACGAGTTCGATCAAATGCGAGATGTGGAAAAAAAGAGATGTTTCCAACCCCCAGCAGGTGGCGCTATAGGTGGATGTCGTTATGATAATATGTACGCGTTCAGGCTGGGTCCAGCATTCACCGTATGAAGTTTGGGACAGATTGGATAATGTATGTGGGAGTTATAAGCGACTTCATTTTTTGTGGCGAGTGATGGCGAGTCATCGAACTTTGAGGAGTTGCCACGCCCACGCCCTTTAAGTTTTGAAAAAGTTTCTCCATGAATTTTTCCCCCCATGTCTTAAGAGTAACCTGGCCAAGTTTGAAGTCTGTAGCATTAAATCTGTAGGACAAGTTCGATCTTAAGCAAGGCGTGGAATCGGTCAAAAATGGCACGAAAACGCACTTTCCATCCAAAATGGCCTCCTTCCTGTCTACGTGGGACCATGGCGGCAAGAGACTTTTTTGTGCGTCTGGGCATGGTGAATCAGTGTACCGAATTTCATTGTCCTACGCGAAACTAACCCCATTGCGGGCACCATTTTTAAGCACCGTAGGGGGCGCTACAGAGCCAATGAGCAACTCCCAAAGATATAATGTTTAGATTCTTTCATGTCGTCGACTAGCACGTGGCGCTCGCAAAATTTCCTGAGTTTTCGCATACCTTTTGCAAAGAATAAGAAAGAAAGAAAGAAAGAAAGAAGAAAGAAAGAATAATAATAATAAACCTTACAGATACAATAGGGTCCTTGCAGTTTCACTGCTCGGTCCCTAATAACTAGAAACCTGCAAGCAGCTGTGAGCGGGACCGAGTGTGCGTACGTTGGGATGTGCGCACGTTGGGCATGCGCTGGACGCCGTAGTCGCGCAGCTCTGCCCACGCGCACGATTTCCATTGCGTACGTACGAGCAAGCAATAACCCCAATGCATAGGGGTTTTTGAAAATTTCTAGGGGGCGCCACTGAGCCATTTTGCTCCGCCCACACACAATACCCTTTACATACGTACGAGGTCATCAGGATGCACGTGTGTACCAAGTTTCATAACTTTACGATGATGATAAGGCTTTCATATTACAAACGCCATCACACGATTTTCACCTCTGGCCACGCCCACACCGTTCAGAGTTTGGAAAAGTTTCTCCACGAAGTTTTGCCCTCATGTCTTAAGAGTAACCTGGCCAAGTTTGAAGATTTTAGCATGAAATATATAGGAGGAGTTTGATCAAATGCGAGGTGTGGAAAAAATAAAAAAGACATTTCCAACCACCAGCAGGTGGCGCTGTAGGTGGATGTCACTATTTTATATGTACACATTCAGGCTGGGTCCAGCATTCACCGTATGAAGTTTGGGACAGATTGGATAATGTTTGTGGGAGTTATAAGCGACTTCATTTTTTATGGCGAGTCATAAATTTGAGGCGTCGCCACGGCCACGCCCTTTGAGGTTTGAAAAAGTTGATCAATGATTTTTTTCCCCCCATGTCTTAAGAGTAACCTGGCCAAGTTTGAAGCTTGTAGCATGAAATCTGTAGGAGGAGTTTGATAAAATGCGAGGTGTGGAAAAAAAAAGACATTTCCAACCACCAGCAGGTGGCGCTATAGGTGGATGTCACTATTTTATAGGTGCGCGTTCAGGCTGGGTCCAGCAATCACCGGTTGAACTTTGGGTAAGATTGGATTATGTATGTGGAAGTTATAAGCGACTTAATTTTTCGTGGCGAGTGATGGCGAGTCATCAAACTTTGAGGCGTCGCCACGGCCACGCCCTTTAAGTTTTGAAAAAGTTGGCCAATGAATTTTTCCCTCCATGTCTTAAGAGTAACCTGGCCAAGTTTCAAGTCTGTAGCATGAAATCTGTAGGACAAGTTTGATCTTAAGCAAGGCGTGGAATCGGTCAAAAATGGCACGAAAACGCACTTTCCATCCAAAATGGCCGCCTTCCTGTGGACGTGGCACATTGGCGGCCTGAGACTTTTTTGTGCGTCTGGGCATGATGAATGAGTGTACCGAATTTCGTCATCCCACGCGAAACTAATACTATTAAGGGGACCATTTTTAAGCATCATAGGGGGCGCTACAGAGTCAATGAGCGACTCCCAAAAATATAAAGTTTAGATTCTTTCATGTCGTCGACTGGCAGGTGGCGCTCGCAAAATTTCCTGAGTTTTCGCATACCTTTTGCAAAGAATAAGAAAGAATAATAATAAACCTTACAGATACAATAGGGTCCTTGCAGTTTCACTGCTCGGTCCCTAATAATAATAATAATAACTAGAAAGCTGCAAGCAGCTTTGAGCGGGACCGAGTGTGCGTACGTTGGGATGTGCGTACGTTGGGGCATGCGCTGGACGCTGGGGCTGTAGCTCTGCCCACACGCACGATATCCTCTGCGTACATACGAGCACATAATAACCCCAATGCGGAGGGGTTTTATGAAAATTTCTAGGGGGCGCCACTGAGCCATTTAGCACCGCCCACACACAATACTCTTTACATACGTACGAGGTCGACAAGGCGGACGTGTGTACCAAGTTTCATGACTTTGCGATGATGATAAGGCTTTCAAATCACAAACGCCATCACACGATTTTCACCGCCTGAACACGCCCACACCGTTCAGCTAAAGAGTAATCTGGCCAAGTTTGGAGCTGTTACCATAAAATCTGTAGGAGGAGTTCGATCAAATGCGAGTTGTTGAAAAAAAAGACGTTTCCGATCACCAGTAGGTGGCGCTGTAGGTGTATATCACTATCTTATATGTGCGCGTTCAGGTTGGGTCCAGCATTCACCGTATGACGTTTGGGACAGATTGGACAATGTGTGTGGGAGTTGTAGGCGACTTAATTTTTTATGGCGAGTCATAAATTTGAGGCGTCGCCACGGCCACGCCCTTTGAGGTTTGAAAAAGTTGGCCAATGATTTTTTCCCCCCATGTCTTAAGAGTAACCTGGCCAAGTTTGAAGCTTGTAGCATGAAATCTGTAGGAGGAGTTTGATCAAATGCGAGGTGTGGAAAAAAAAAGACATTTCCAACCACCAGCAGGTGGCGCTATAGGTGGATGTCACTATTTTACATGTGCGCGTTCAGGCTGGGTCCAGCAATCACCGGTTGAACTTTGGGAAAGATTGGATTATGTATGTGGAAGTTATAAGCGACTTAATTTTTCGTGGCGAGTGATGGCGAGTCATCAAACTTTGAGGCGTCGCCACGGCCACGCCCTTTAAGTTTTGAAAAAGTTGGCCAATGAATTTTTCCCTCCATGTCTTAAGAGTAACCTGGCCAAGTTTGAAGTCTGTAGCATTAAAACTGTAGGACAAGTTTGATCTTAAGCAAGGCGTGGAATCGGTCAAAAATGGCACGAAAACGCACTTTCCATCCAAAATGGCCGCCTTCCTGTGTACGTGGCACATTGGCGGCAAGAGACTTTTTTGTGCGTCTGGGCATGATGGATGAGTGTACCGAATTTCGTCGTCCCACGCGAAACTAATCCTATTAAGGGGACCATTTTTAAGCATCGTAGGGGGCGCTACAGAGCCAGTGAGCGACTCCCAAAGATATAATGTTTAGATTCTTTCATGTCGTCGACTAGCACGTGGCGCTCGCAAAATTTCCTGAGTTTTCGCATACCTTTTGCAAAGAATAAGAAAGAAAGAATAATAATAAACCTTACAGATACAATAGGGTCCTTGCAGTTTCACTGCTCGGTCCCTAATAATAACTAGAAAGCTGCAAGCAGCTGTGAGCGGGACCGAGGTGTGCGTATGTCGGGATATGCGTACGTTGGGGCACGCGTTGGACGCTGGAGCTGCAGCTCTGCCCACACACACGATACCCTCTGCGTATGTACGAGCACATAATAACCCCAATGCGGAGGGGTTTTTGAAAAATTCTAGGGGGCGCCACTGAGCCATTTATCTCCGCCCACACACGATACCCTTTACATATGTACGAGGTTGAGAGGGTGGACGTGTGTGTCAAGTTTCATGACTTTGCGACGATGATAAGGTTTTCAAATCACAAACGCCATCACGCGATTTTCACTGCATGGCCACACCCAAACTGTTCAGAGTTTTGAAAAGTTTTTCAATATATTTTTCCCCCCATGTCTTAAGAGTAACCTGGCCAAGTTTGAAGGTTTTAGCATTAAATTTGTAGGAGAAGTTTGATAAAATGCGAGGTGTGGGGAAAAAAAGACGTTTCCAAAAAGCAGCAGGTGGCGCTATAGGTGGATGTCAATATTTTATATTTGCGCGTTCAGGCTGGGTCCAGCATTCACCGTATGACGTTTGGGACAGATTGGATAATGTGTGTGGAAGTTATAAGCGACTTAATTCTTCATGACGAGTCATAAATTTGAGGCGCCGCCACGGCCACGCCCTTTGAGGTTTGAAAAAGTTTCTCCATGATTGTTTCCCCTCATGTCTTAAGAGTAAGCTGGCCAAGTTTGAAGTCTATAGCATTAAATCTGTAGGACGAGTTCGATCAAATGCGAGGTGTGGATAGAAAAAGACATTTCCAACCACCAGCAGGTGGCGCTATAGGTGGATGTCACTATGATAATATGTTTGCTTTCAGGCTGTGTCCAGCAATCACCGTATGGAGTCTGGGACAGATTGGATAATGTATGTCGGAGTTATAAGCGACTTAATTTTTTGAGGCCAGTGATGGCGAGTCATCAAACTTTGAAGCGTCGCCACGGCCACGCCCTTTATGTTTTGAAAAAGTTTCCCCATGAATTTTTCCCCTCATGTCTTAAGAGTAACCTGGCCAAGTTTGAAGTCTGTAGCATGAAATCTGTAGGACAAGTTCGATCTTATGCCAGGCATGGAATCGGCTAAAAACTGCACGGAAACGCACTTTCCATCAAAAATGGCCGCCTTCCTGTGGATGTGGGACCATGGCGGCCTGTGACTTTTTTGTGCGTCTGGGCATGATGAATGAGTGTACCAAATTTCGTCGTCCCACGCAAAACTAACCCCAATGTGTGGACCATTTTTAAGTACCCTTGGGGGCGCCACTGAGCCACTTTGCTCCGCCCACATACGATACCCTTCACATACGTACGAGGTGTTCAGGATGGACGTGTGTGCCAAGTTTCATGACGTTGTGATGATGATAAGGCTTTCAAATCACAAACACCATCACACGATTTTCACCGCCTGGCCACGCCCGAATTGTTCAGAGTTTGGAAAAGTTTCTCCATGAATTTTTGCCCCCATGTCTTAAGAGTAACCTGGCTAAGTTTGAAGCTTGTAGCATTAAATCTGTAGGAGGAGTTTTATAAAATGTGAGGTGTGGCAAAAAAAGACATTTCCGACCACCAGCAGGTGGCGCTATAGGAGGATGTCACTATGATAATATGTACGCGTTCAGGCTGGGTCCAGCATTCACCGTGTGAAGTTTGGGACAGATTGGATAATGAGTGTGGAAGTTATAAGCGACTTAATTCTTCATGGCGAGTCACAACTTTGAGGCGTCGCCACGGCCACGCCCTTTGAGGTTTGAAAAAGTTTCTCCATGACTCTTTCCCCCCATGTCTTAAGAGTAATCTGGCCAAGTTTGAAGCTTGTAGCATTAAATCTGTAGGACGAGTTCGATCAAATGTGAGATGTGGAAAAAAAGAGATGTTTCCAACCCCCAGCAGGTGGCGCTATAGGTGGATGTCGTTATGATAATATGTACGCGTTCAGGCTGGGTCCAGCATTCACCGTATGAAGTTTGGGACAGATTGGATAATGTATGTGGGAGTTATAAGCGACTTCATTTTTTGTGGCGAGTGATGGCGAGTCATCGAACTTTGAGGAGTTGCCACGCCCACGCCCTTTAAGTTTTGAAAAAGTTTCTCCATGAATTTTTCCCCCCATGTCTTAAGAGTAACCTGGCCAAGTTTGAAGTCTGTAGCATTAAATCTGTAGGACAAGTTCGATCTTAAGCAAGGCGTGGAATCGGTCAAAAATGGCACGAAAACGCACTTTCCATCCAAAATGGCCGACTTCCTGTGGACGTGGGACCATGGCAGCATGAGACTTTTTTGTGCGTCTTGGCATGATGAATGAGTGTACCGAATTTCGTCGTCCTACGCAAAACTAATCCTATTGCGGGGACAATTTTTAACCATCGTAGGGGGCGCTACAGAGCCAATGAGCGACTCCCAAAAATATAAAGTTTAGATTCTTTCATGTCGTCGACCGGCACGTGGCGCTCGCAAAATTTCCTGAGTTTTCGCGTACCTTTTGCAAAGAATAAGAAAGAAAGAAAGAATAATAATAACTAGAAAGCTGCAAGCAGCTGTGAGCGGGACCGAGGTGTGCGTACGTTGGGATGTGCGCACGTTGGGGCATGCGCTGGACGCTGGAGCCGCAGCTCTTCCCACACACACAATACCCTCTGCGTACGTACGAGCACATAATAAATCCAATGCGGAGGGGTTTTTGAAAATTTCTAGGGGGCGCCACTGAGCCATTTTGCTCAGCCCACACACGATACCCTTCACATACGAACGAGGTCATCAGGGTGGACGTGTGTGCCAAGTTTCATTAAGTTGCGATGATGATAAGGCTTTCAAATCACAAACGCCATCACACGATTGTCACCGCCTGGCCACGCCCACACCGTTCAGAGTTTGGAAAAGCTTCTCAAGAGTTTTCTTCCCCCCTAGCTTAAGAGCAACCTGGCCAAGTTTGAAGATTTTAGCATTAAATATGTAGGAGGAGTTTGATCAAATGCGAGGTGTGAAAAAAAAAGATGTTTCCAACCACCAGCAGGTGGCGCTATGGGTGGAAATCACTATGATAATATGTACGCGTTCAGGCTGGGTCCAGCATTCACCGTATGAAGTTTGGGACAGATTGGATAATGTATGTGGGAGTTATAAGCAACTTAATTTGTTGTGGCGAGTGATGGCGAGTCATCAAACTTTGAGGCGTCGCCACGCCCACGCCCTTTGAGGTTTGAAAAAGTTTCTCCATGAATTTTTCCCCCCATGTCTTAAGAGTAACCTGGCCAAGTTTGAAGTCTGTAGCATTAAATCTGTAGGACAAGTTCGATCTTATACAAGGTGTAGAATCGGTCAAAAATGGCACGAAAACGCACTTTCCATCCAAAATGGCCGACTTCCTGTGGACGTGGGACCATGGCGGTATGAGACTTTTTTGTGCGTCTGGGCATGATGAATGAGTGTACCGAATTTCGTCGTCCCACGCAAAACTAACCCCAATGTGTGGACCACTTTTAAGTACCCTAGGGGGCGCCACTGAGCCACTTTGCTCCGCCCACACACGATACCCTTCACATACGTACGAGGTGGTCAGGATGGACGTGTGTGCCAAGTTTCATGACGTTGTGATGATGATAAGGCTTTCAAATAACAAACACCATCACACGATTTTCACCGCCTGGCCACGCCCGAATTGTTCAGAGTTTGGAAAAGTTTCTCCATGAATTTTTGCCCCCATGTCTTAAGAGTAACCTGGCTAAGTTTGAAGCTTGTAGCATTAAATCTGTAGGAGGAGTTTTATAAAATGTGAGGTGTGGCAAAAAAAGACATTTCCGACCACCAGCAGGTGGCGCTATAGGAGGATGTCACTATGATAATATGTACGCGTTCAAGCTGGGTCCAGCATTTACTGTATGAAGTTTGGGACAGATTGGATAATGAGTGTGGAAGTTATAAGCGAATTAATTCTTCATGGCGAGTCATAACTTTGAGGCGTCGCCACGGCCACGCCCTTTGAGGTTTGAAAAAGTTTCTCCATGACTCTTTCCCCCCATGTCTTAAGAGTAATCTGGCCAAGTTTGAAGATTTTAGCATTAAATATGTAGGAGGAGTTTGATCAAATGCGAGATGTGGAAAAAAAGAGATGTTACCAACCCCCAGCAGGTGGCGCTATAGGTGGATGTCACTATGATAATATGTACGCGTTCAGGCTGGGTCCAGCATTCACCGTATGAAGTTTGGGACAGATTGGATAATGTATGTGGGAGTTATAAGCAACTTAATTTGTTGTGGCGAGTGATGGCGAGTCATCAAACTTTGAGGCGTCGCCACGACCACACCCTTTGAGGTTTGAAAAAGTTTCTCCATGAATTTTTCCCCCCATGTCTTAAGAGTAACCTGGCCAAGTTTGAAGTCTGTAGCATTAAATCTGTAGGACAAGTTCGATCTTATACAAGGTGTAGAATCGGTCAAAAATGGCACGAAAACGCACTTTCCATCCAAAATGGCCGCCTTCCTGTGTACGTGGGACCATGGCGGCCTGAGACTTTTTTGTGCGTCTTGGCATGATGAATGAGTGTACCGAATTTCGTCATCCCACGCGAAACTAATCCTATTGCGGGGACAATTTTTAAGCATCGTAGGGGGCGCTACAGAGCCAATGAGCGACTCCCAAAAATATAAAGTTTAGATTCTTTCATGTCGTCGACTGGCACGTGGCGCTTGCAAAATTTCCTGAGTTTTCGCATACCTTTTGCAAAGAATAAGAAGAATAATAATAAACCTTACAGATACAATAGGGTCCTTGCAGTTTCACTGCTCGGTCCCTAATAATAATAATAAACCTTACAGATACAATAGGGTCCTTGCAGTTTCACTGCTCGGTCCCTAATAATAATAATCCTTACAGATACAATAGGGTCCTTGCAGTTTCACTGCTCGGTCCCTAATAATAACTAGAAAGCTGCAAGCAGCTGTGAGCGGGACCGAGGTGTGCGTACGTTGGGATGTGCGAACGTTGGGGCTGGAGCTGGACGCTGGAGCTGCAGCTCGGCCCACACGCACGATACCCTCTGCGTACGTACGAGCACATCATAACCCCAATGTGCAGGGGTTTTTGAAAATTTCTAGGAGGCGCCACTGAGCCATTTTGCTCCGCCCACACACGATACCCTTTACATACGTACGAGGTCGTCAGGGTGGACGTGTGTGCCAAGTTTCATGACCTTACGATGATGATAAGGCTTTCAAATCACAAACGCCATCACACGATTTTCTCCTCCTGGCCACGCCCACACCGTTCAGAGTTTTGAAAGGTTTCTCAAGAGTTTTCTTCCCCCCTAGCTTAAGAGTAACTTGGCCAAGTTTGAAGATTTTAGCATGAAATATGTAGGAGGAGTTTGAGGTGTGGAAAAAAAAGACGTTTCCAACCACCAGCAGGTGGCGCTGTAGGTGTTTATCACTGTTTTATATGTGCGCATTCAGGCTGGGTCCAGCAATCACCGTATGAAGTTTGGGACAGATTGGATAATGTATGTGGAAGTTAAAAGCGACTTAATTTTTCATGGCGAGTCATAAATTTGAGGCGTGGCCACGGCTACGCCCTTTGAGGTTTGAAAAAGTTTCTCCATGAATTTTTCCCCCCATGTCTTAAGAGTAACCTGGCCAAGTTTGAAGTGTGTAGCATTAAATCTGTAGGACAAGTTCGATCAAATGCGAGGTGTGGGAAAAAAAAGACGTTTCCGACCACCAGCAGGTGGCGCTGTAGGTTGATGTCACTATGTTATATGTGCGCGTTCAGGCTGGGTCCAGCATTCACCGTATGAAGTTTGGGACAGATTGGATAATGTATGTGGAAGTTATAAGCGACTTCATTTTTTGTGGCGAGTGATGGCGAGTCATCGAACTTTGAGAAGTCGCCACGGCCACGCCCTTTAAGTTTTGAAAAAGTTTCCCCATGAATTTTTCCCCCCATGTCTTAAGAGTAACCTGGCCAAGTTTGAAGTCTGTAGCATAAAATCTGTAGGACAAGTTCGATCTTGTGCAAGGCGTGGAATCGGTCAAAAATGGCACGAAAACTCACCTTCCATCCAAAATGGCCGCCTTCCTGTGGACGTGGGACCATGGCGGCAAGAGACTTTTTTGTGCGTCTGGGCATGATGAATGAGTGTACCGAATTTCGTTGTCCCACGCGAAAGTAATCCTATTAAGTGGACCATTTTTAATCATCATAGGGGGCGCTACAGAGTCAATGAGCGACTCCCAAAAATATAAAGTTTAGATTCTTTCATGTCGTCGACTGGCAGGTGGCGCTCGCAAAATTTCCTGAGTTTTCGCATACCTTTTGCAAAGAATAAGAAAGAATAACGGAGGAGAAGAAAAATAATAATAATCCTTACAGATACAATAGGGTCCTTGCAGTTTCACTGCTCGGTCCCTAATAAACCTTACAGATACAATAGGGTCCTTGCAGTTTCACTGCTCGGTCCCTAATAATAACTAGAAAGCTGCAAGCAGCTGTGAGCGGGACCGAGTGTGCGTACGTTGGGATGTGCGCACGTTGGGCATGCGCTGGACGCCGTAGTCGCGCAGCTCTGCCCAGACGCACGATACCCTCTGCGTACGTACGAGCACATAATAACCCCAATGCATAGGGGTTTTTGAAAATTTCTAGGGGGCGCCACTGAGCCATTTTGCTCCGCCCACACACAATACCCTTTACATACGTACGAGGTCGTCAGGGTGGACATGAGTACCAAGTTTCATGACTTTGCGATGATGATAAGGCTTTCATATTGCAAACGCCATCACACGATTTTCACCTCTGGCCACTCCCAAACCGTTCAGAGTTTGGAAAAGTTTCTCCATGAAGTTTTGCCCTCATGTCTTAAGAGTAACCTGGCCAAGTTTGAAGATTTTAGCATGAAATATGTAGTAGGAGTTTGATCAAATAAGAGGTGTGGAAAAAAATGAAGCTTCCAACCACCATTAGGTGGCGCTGTAGGTGGATATCACTTTTTTATATGTGCACGTTCAAGCTTGGTCCAGCATTCACCGTATGAAGTTTGGGACAGATTGGATAATGTATGTGGGAGTTATAAGCGACTTAATTTTTTATGGCGCGTCATAAATTTGAGGCGTCGCCACGGCCACGCCCTTTGAGGTTTGAAAAAGTTGGCCAATGATTTTTTCCCCCCATGTCTTAAGA
This sequence comes from Odontesthes bonariensis, assembly GCF_027942865.1. NCBI lineage: Eukaryota > Metazoa > Chordata > Actinopteri > Atheriniformes > Atherinopsidae > Odontesthes > Odontesthes bonariensis. Next base: position 37,792,505 of record NC_134509.1, read on the forward strand.
GTATCCTGGCCAAGTTTGAAGCTTGTAGCATGAAATCTGTAGGAGGAGTTTGATCAAATAAGAGGTGTGGAAAAAAAAAGAAATTTCCAACCACCAGCAGGTGGCGCTGTAGGTGGATATCACTTTTTTGTATGTACACATTCAGGCTGGGTCCAGCATTCACCGTATGAAGTTTGGGACAGATTGGATAATGTTTGTGGGAGTTATAAGCGACTTGATTTTTTATGGCGAGTCATAAATTTGAGGTGTCGCCACGGCCACGCCCTTTAAGTTTTGAAAAAGTTGGCCAATGATTTTTTCGGCCCATGTCTTAAGAGCAACCTGGCCAAGTTTGAAGGTTTTTGCATTAAATATGTAGGAGGAGTTCGATCAAATGCGAGATGTGGAAAAAAAAAGACATTTCCATCCACCAGCAGGTGGCGCTATAGGTGGATGTCACTATTTTATATGTGAGCTTTCAGTCTGGGTCCAGCATTCACCGTATGAAGTTTGGGACAGATTGGATAATGTATGTGGGAGTTATAAGCGACTTCATTTTTCGTGGCGAGTGATGGCGAGTCATCAAACTTTGAGGCGTCGCCACGGCCACGCCCTTTAAGTTTTGAAAAAGTTGGCCAATGAATTTTTCCCTCCATGTCTTAAGAGTAACCTGGCCAAGTTTCAAGTCTGTAGCATTAAATCTGTAGGATAAGTTCGATCTTATACAAGGTGTGGAATCGGTCAAAAATGGCACGAAAACGCACTTTCCATCCAAAATGGCCGCCTTCCTGTGGACGTGGGACCATGGCGGCCTGAGACTTTTTTGTGCGTCTTGGCATGATGAATGAGTGTACCGAATTTCGTCGTCCCACGCGAAACTAATCCTATTGCGGGGACAATTTTTAAGCATCGTAGGGGGCGCTACAGAGCCAATGAGCGACTCCCAAAAATATAAAGTTTAGATTCTTTCATGTCGTCGACTGGCAGGTGGTGCTCGCAAAATTTCCTGAGTTTTCGCATACCTTTTGCAAAGAATAAGAATATAGAAAAATAATAATAAACCTTACAGATACAATAGGGTCCTTGCAGTTTCACTGCTCGGTCCCTAATAATAAACCTTACAGATACAATAGGGTCCTTGCAGTTTCACTGCTCGGTCCCTAATAAACCTTACAGATACAATAGGGTCCTTGCAGTTTCACTGCTCGGTCCCTAATAATCCTTACAGATACAATAGGGTCCTTGCAGTTTCACTGCTCGGTCCCTAATAAACCTTACAGATACAATAGGGTCCTTGCAGTTTCACTGCTCGGTCCCTAATAATAAACCTTACAGATACAATAGGGTCCTTGCAGTTTCACTGCTCGGTCCCTAATAAAGCTTACTTGTTACAATGTTACACTACTAAGTTAGGCAACATGGAGCAAAAGATAAATAGCCTTGCCTAGTCTTGTTTATCTTGCTCAAGTTCATACACAAGTTTCAAGATGTCATGACTGTTGTATACAGTATGTTGTTTTTTAATGGATGTTTATTGTTATGACTAACTAATGAACTGTATGTTTTAGGATTGTACCTGTAGGGGGTCTTTAATGTTACTCCACTATGGTTTTAATTGTTTTTATGTAAGCTGTGGTTTTATGTTTTAAATATCAATTAAAGTTATTTGTTTAATTGTAAATACTGAAATTGACTCATTTATTATCCTTAAAAAATTAGTATTGAACCAGGAAACTGCCTTTCTTTCAGTCATTAGGTCTTCAGAAATCTAGATAAAAACATCTGCACTCTCAACCAGCTGGCTGGACCAGAAATTTTGTCCAATTGTAAATGTGAACAGTACAATGTAGGATAGAGATACAGACAAAATGACAACACATATTGAAAGATGAAGTATTGAAAAGCAATTTCCATTCTAATTTTGATTTTGTTAATGAATAGTTTTTTGTAAGTTTAGCTTTTTCTGTGTTGACAACACAGCAAAAGGCTGATTACGCCTATTTCAAATACCATTTACAGGCCAGAGGAAAGGAGTGGAGACGAAATGAAAATAGCTTTTGAGAGCTATGATATTACATATTTTAATAGAACAACTTTGGATTGTTAAGTTTTTATATATATATATATATATATATATATATATATATATATATATATATATATATATATATATATATATATATATATATATGTGTATTTATCAACAAATCATGAAGTGGGCTTATTTGGAACACCCATGGGCTTAATGGGTACATTAAGTACCCATTAAGCCCATGCAAGACTTTTAACATATTTTGACAAATTAAACAATAAAAAAATTTAAAATTGGTATAAATGAATTATTGACACTTCAAATAAGACATTAGACTATCATTTTAACTAAAATGTTCTCACTTCAATTGGGGCGGTATATATTAAAAATGTCTGAAAAGCAGATTTGGTGGGCTTAAAGCTGCAGTCTGCAACTCTTTTTCAAGCATAATGCCTGGAACTGTCTGGGGATTCTGAAAGTAGTACATTAAATACCCCAATACAAAACAAAATGAGTTCTCTATGTCCCCTATATGTCCCGCTAGGTCCCTCCAAAGCCAGCAGGTTTGTTTACAAAATTGCAGACCGGACCGGTAAAAGGTAACCAATCAGGTTACGAGCTGGGCTCTGCTGCCTGTCAATCACCGATTGTGCACGCGCGATACAAGGTAGGGTCGTCCCCACGCTTATTTATCTAGACTATTGAACTTCATTACGGGCTAGTCTACTTACTGTGTCTTCCATGATCGCAAATGACAGGTGAGTTGATGAATGAGGAGTCGTGTACGCGCATCTGGCGTGCACGTAGACGTGCACGAGTTCTCATGTGTTTTGATGGGGCGGGACAGGAAGTTGAATAACTTTTTATTTTTCGGTTAAAAAATAAGCATTTCTTGCATTTTGCGACTACGGAGGTCACCGTTTTCAACTTCAAGCGTTCTGATAGATCATGTAAACTCTTAAAATGCCAAAAATTAGGACTTTACGTATGACAACAACAAATCCTGCAGACTGCAGCTTTAATAGGTACGCTTACCCCAACAGGAGCAGACTTTTAATGTCACTGTGGGGTCCAGAAGTGACAACAACTCTCATACTTCACTATAGCTTTAAACATAGAGCTAATATTAAGGACTGAAGTTAAGAGAAAGGTTAAAGCAGGACTTCACTGTATAAATGCAAAGCCAATGCAAATGTCAGAAAGTCAATTTGGGGAACAAAAGTTAACTTGTTGCTTTCACCTGTTCAGTTATGTTTTAAAGACTTTGAGACATGCTGCAGTTTTTTCTCATGTTGATGTGCATTCTCACTCATTAGTATATTTAATGTTAAATGTTTTTTTACTAACAAATTTAGATAGGTTCTACAAATACAGGTAAGCCCCATAAAACAAATCTGATAGAACCTAAATGCAGAACAGCAGGCCAGTGGCTGATGAAAACTTAACAGGAGGTTTATTTGAAAACGCTGCAACAAAAGGTGCGACAGAGCTGGAAATCCATAAACTAAACAGAACTAAAATCAGACAAGCAATGAAACAAACTGAGAATAACCATGAAGAAGGTAATGGCAAGGATCTGACAAGAACAGAGATTAACCGATTGCAGCTATGACTGATTGAGTGGAGACAGGTGTGCAGGTGAGCTTGAGGATGAAAACAGGGAAACGGAAAATAAGTAGCAGTGATGACTAGAACAGGATTCTTAAACACAACACAATACAAAATATAAGTTCAAAGAAACTACCAACTAAGAAAACAAAACAGGGTAAATCAAAGAACCAAAAAATAAATAAACCATAGAAAAGGACAAGAAAATCAAAAACACAAAAAAACATGGATCATGACAAGTTAAGTTAAGTTACCAGTTAAGTACAGTGCCAGAAGCAGATGCAGAAGCAGAAGCAGAGTACATACATGTGGAGCTCTGGGGGCAGTATTGTGAATGAATGCATTAAAATGAACACCATATTGAGAGGAGGTAATATTTTCTGTGGATTTTATACTGAATGAGGCAGTTTTTAACTGATTAATTTAAAGTGAGTACAACTCTCTCTTGCAGCATTGAACAACACTTTTGCACGTCTTATGCTGACCATCTCATCTCAGCAAAATGTCGCTACTTGTGGGGTAACATGAATAAATGTTTGAGTAAAATCTACTGCAAACGTCTTTTCAGTGATCCGGACGTTAACAGGACAAATATTTTACCGTTGGTAATAGCAGCTTTTACTTTGTATATAGGCATGTGATAACAGAGATAATGTAAGCGATTTCAGCTCATGAGTAAGATTTAGGTTTAAGATTATGATAAATTTTTACACAAATATTTTTCAATCAAATTATATTATGTGGCACTTTCTTGATATGAGTAAATCCCTACAGCAGACATCTACATATGTGAGTCACTGTGTTTCTGCAGGAGTTAACCTTGAACTGCTTAAATGGACTCTATGGTTAGTTATTAATAGGCAGTGCTGAGACACTGAGGAAACGGAGTACAAAGTAAAGTTTTAGTATCAAAGCTAAAGTTAACTTCAGGAAACAGCATGATAGGAATAATGTTGTCATTTGATTGGTGAGACTGCAGATCTGAAGGGTTACGTAAGTGTTGCCTTAAGTACTACTCCCATGAAATGCAAATTGGCACAAAAGGGAGATATCAAAACAAATATTTGAAGGGTAGATACGTTTTTAGCAGCCAATTCAGAGGTATCAAAGGTTAATTTTGTTTTAGTTTCAGGAAAAAATACAGAGACTGCAGGAAGGAGTTTCGAAATTCATTTATTTGTTGTGGTTTGTTTCAGAGCCTTCTTTTTCTCAACTGATGTCACTTTCCAAGAGGTTGTCCTTTAGAATCGTTACAATAGAAGTTGACATTATTGTTGTGTGGTTTGAATGCTTTGTTTAAAACAAACAAAAAAAAAAAAAAGCATTTGGGAAAAAACATTTCAAATAAGCCTGAAGTCCCCTGGGAGTCAGAAAGAGCTACCTCTTAAAGGTAGGGTAGGAGATCCTGGATTTTGAGTCCAGCGAAGCTGCATTTTAAAAATACACAGGTAAAAAGTCCCAACCCTTTTCTTCACTTTTCCCCCGAAGGCACGCCTCTAGAGTACATGAACACGCACGAGCACGAAGGTCGGTGCACGAGCGCTGTTCTGACAGCAAGCATCGATCGTTGCCGTATTTAGTATTTAGTATTTAGTTTATGCTAACTATACGTTTAATAATGCTAGGTGCTAGCCAAGCTGGCTCTAGTTTAGCTTCCTGCCAAGCTTCGTTCACGGAGCAGGGTACGCGCACAGGGGGAAGGAGGGGGAAGGAGGGGGAGGGGGAGGGGGAGGGAGGAGCAGATTGCAGTTTGATAGACGGCATCAGTATCCAATCATTGTGAACGGTCCGTTCACAATGATTGGATACTGTTTTTCCTAGATTGTACGTTCTAGAGGCCACTAAAACTTTTCATATTTGTGTCAAAACTTTTAATTAATTGGTTGCAATGGGGGTGTGAAGAGTATTTCAAGCAATATGTAAAAAAATGTTCCAGAAAAAGATCCCCTACCCCGCCTTTAACACAGTGAATGTTTATGTTGAATTTCCTGCGATTGCCACCGTGACAGCAGGTCACCAATTGCTCACTGCACCTTCATTTGTTCAGTCAGGACTAAATTTCTTTAAACAACCAAGGACATTTCAGGAAATGGTAGCATTAGAAGAGCATCTGAATGTATGCCAAAGTTTACCAAGTAAACATTAAGTTCTTCATTTGTTATTCTTGCTTGAATAAAACATTGGACAAAGTACTGGTCAAGCACCCAGATCTCATTTTTTTTTCTCAAGATAGGTGTACCATTCACTGCACGAAAAGAGGGATTTGTGTCACTGTGGACGGCAGTGAACATCCGCGAATTTGCCTAATTTTCGGACGCACCTGGGCGCTTGCAGGCAGACAAACTTTAAGTTTGTTGAGCGAGAAAATCGTCGGAAACGAACCCGACTCGCGGCGGGCTCTCACAGCGGGGTGCTAATGGCCCAGCGATTAGCACCCCGCTGTGAGAGTGCCTGGACCTCTCACTGGCCTCGCTGGTATTGGACGAAAAAGGCACGTGATTACATAAAAAAGCTCCTGTAAAGCTGACCGCCCATTGGCCAATAAGGTTAATATATGCATACTTTATATGGGCATATCACTCAGCAATTATGATTAATAATTGTGATTATGATTACTAATATTCCTGGGATGTTTGTGTACTTCATATATTCACGTCATTCTTATAAGCTGCACTATGACTAGGCTAATGCAGGCATGAATGACGTGAATCTATTGAGGAAATGAAAAAGGAAACTTTTTTTTTTTAAAGCGCTTTTATTGCCACACCACACAATGTACATAGCGTACATTGTAATAAGAACCATATTGATAATAAAGAATTGAAAACTATATACACACACACTGCTGTAGCCTACAATATACACAATAAGCCTAAACGCCGCCGTTTGGAATCCGCATTACTCCGGTCCCTGCAGGGTCTGCGGGAGTTGTCAGACGTCCTCATCCTGGATCAGAAGCTGGCTTCTGGGAGCTGTTGGAATAACCAATAAATAATCAAAACATAGTCTATCCATGCACAGCATATTGACAACTTGTCTATAAAGTAACAAAAAAGTCATATTGACAGCGTATATGTTCTTACTCCCTTTCACTCTTCTGTGGTGAGTATTTCGGGTTGGCTTCAAGACGTGCCTGTAGCACAGCACACAGGTCCGTCACGCAGCTAAAAAAACCAACAAGAGGAATGAATAAAATGACCAGTGCTTAAAAGTATCAGTGCCAGCCGTGGTAAAAGTCAGCGCCGCTCACCCTCGATAGTGTCCCCGTCTACCTCTCTGAAGTTCGGACTGTTTGCCACCGCCTCCTTCAAGCGACTCGTTACATCCATATTGTGAGGTGACAGTAGCCTGTAAAAACAATAGTCCTATGGTTAATAAAAAAAAAACTGCATTGACGTAACGTAACATCGGGTCCAACTCAACTAGATATTGGGAGAACATTCACTTATTCTTACCCTTGACCTGGATTAGAATGCCACGGTGAGTTATGCAGGTGGCGAACTGCTTCCTATAAATTGAAAACACGAAATTCATTTTTTTAAATAAAGCAACTCACACTGGTTTTCACGTGATGGACACAATTAAGTTGAGATTAGCCTAAAGCCACAGTCAATAACCTACTCTTACCGCGATTTTCGGATTCTGTATCCGCCTTCTTTTGGGGGTGCGCTCTTCAACTTCTCTGGAATGTAACTCCAGTGCGTTCTCGACGGCCATCTTGCCTCCAACCTAGCGAATCTCTGGTCGATTCCCTCCAGAACCCTCTCCACGACCGTATCCACAGTGCTGGCCACCATACGAGACATTCCGGTCATAGCATTCAACAGGACTTTCATTTGATCTGCCTGTAAGTAAGTTTAATAGACAGCACATTTAAAATCAGCGAGAACTGTCCCAAGTGCTGTACAGTGTCAACAAGACTAAAATTAAACAATCAAATGGTCATGTGCAAGTAGAAAAAAACACACAAACCTGTAGACCCGCAGAGAGTTGCTGGGGAGTTGAAAGCAAGTCATCTTCCAGCCATTGTATTCCGCAAACCAGGGCAGTTTTCACAGCACGGGACCTCAGCGATTTCTGTCTGCCTTGTTGCCTCCAGATCTGGTCCTTAAACTTTTTGTTTACACTGCACGACACAATGTTTCTCATACGTGATTGAACGAGAGCTAATGCGAGCCGTTAAGCTCCACCAATCATATGCGTATACGTCATTACACGGAATACTCGCGAGACAACCTCCCGTCCTTTTGCTATTTAACGTTGTCTGACCACAGCTGGCAATTTGCACTGTTTTGACACAAAAATGGACTCTGCAAGGACAAAGAAAAGACCTCGGCGATATTGTGACCATTATGACACCGAATTAAGCCATACACAATAAAACACTGAGCGCACTACTGCACATTATGTATACAGGCCAGATTTCTATATTTTTATTTCTATATTTCTATTTTATTTAAGAAACCTTTTAGAATATTGCTGTTGCATGCTTATTTTATCTTTATCTTATCTTTATTATTATACATTTGGACATCCAGTGCGGGCAACAAAGAAAAGAATTTCATTGTTCAGGGAAACACGTTTCTAACTGCACATATGACAATAAACCTTTGAATCCTTGAATCCTTGAATTTTGCCCACAAAAAGCGGTATTACAAAAGAGGTGTTTGGGAGAAAAAAAACCAGATATGCATCACCTGTCACCAGCAGACAGCGTGCACCTCTTCTTTTTCAAGACAACACAGTAACAAACTTGGCTGGAGTTGGAGGTGATAGTGATGAACGTGTAGAAACAGGCCTGCCCACCCCCCACCTCACCTCACCCCACCCCACTTGAAAATGACTGTGGCAGCTCCTGACCTGATCACTGGCATTTACATATTAAAGGCTCTCCTAAGTAGGGGAGGGCATGGGGGAGCAGTTGCCAGGTCAATTTGCGACAACTTGGGCCAAGTTTTCACTTTTACCACCGCAAATGCAGGGGCTTAACGTATGCGGACATGTAAGGGGCCACATACATCCACAAATCCCTCTTTTCATGCAGTGATTTAACTGGGAACTTGGTATTTATAGCAAAGCAAAACATAGAAAAAATATTTAGAGTTACTGCCAACCAAAAACTTTTTTTCCGTTTTTTTTTGGCGCCCTGTCTGAAAATGTAAGCTATTCTTATTTGTAGGGAAAACTTTATAAAGTTATCCAGAAGCCACTTAAACTTCAACTTAAAATGATGCTGCATTTGCTGTACCTTGGAGGTGGGAAGCTGAAATTCTTTTCCTCTTGCTTTTTGCTGTGCTCTTAACATTACATCTTATCATAGAATGGAAAAATACTTTATTCATCCCCCAATGGGGGAAATTCAAAAGTTTAGTCATTAGTCATCTACTTGATTTGACTTAAGAAATAAATGAACTTATAATGCTCTACCAGGACTGTGTTTAATGTTTTATATCCCAATAAGAAAGTCTGACTTCTAGTTGATGTTCTTTAAGTTTTTTACTGTTGAAAGCCATTTGTCAATAGATGCACCATCAGTACAGCATTAGCCCCTTTCACACTGAAGGCTGAGTTATACTTTTTTTAACTGCCCTTGCGCTTGCGTCTTGCGCGTATGTTAATGGCTCGAGACGTTTATACTTCATTTTGCTTTGTCGGCGGTTGCGTGTGCTGCGTGGCGATTCACCGCCAGGACAGTAGGTGGAGTAGCGGGTTTTTTCAATGACAAGCCTACTACGATGAAAGGAAATTCACCGCCAGGACCTCTTCAGCAAGTCTCTCTTCCATAGATTCATGCTTCTTCTTCTTCTTGTAAATAGCCGGTATTTTGTCAGATTTTCAACACCTTGGGGGTCTACTACAACACCTTGGGGGTACTAACGACTACTTTCTCGCCTGAAAATGTTTCAAATGTTGCTAAAGTTATATATTTACAGAGTTTAGCCTATAGCTTAAGGGAAATCAGCTTTTCAGGCCGGCTGATTTCGGCTCGGACAGGAGTGAAGTGCACTGTGTGTAAACGCTCTGCATACTGTCAGATCGATCAAGTAGTAGGCGGTTTCGACCACAGCCTGTGGCTTGCGCTTGCGTCTTGCGTGAAGTTTAGAAAATTGAGGTGACACACGCAAGCACGCAAGGGGGGGCTTGCAACCGCGCAAGGGCTTGCGTTGCGGCTTGCGTCTTGCGTTGCGTCTTGCGTTACCGACTATAAACCAGGCTTGAGACCCGCTACCTTAGCGGGTCCAAATTGCCACTTCGTCCCGCGTCGAGCAATGTGAAAGCTTGGCGTATTAGGTGACCCGTGTCACCTGAAGCCGAGTTCAGGGGGCGTTGCCTAGTGGCAGAGCGTCACACGAAACACATAAAATGCTGGGCGTGTACAATGACGTAGGCACAAGCCATGCGTCAGAGGTAGGGTTAAATACACCTGTCTGCATCAATTTTTTCAAACCAACGATGGCGGGACACCTTGAGGACTTGTTTTTGCAATTGTATATGCAGTTCTTGGAGATGTTATTTTACGGGGTGTGGATGGTCACAACGTGGGATGCCGCCGAAGAACATATGCGGAGAATACAAGAGCACTATAATCTCCAAGTTTAGGAAATCACCCTCTGCCACTCCTGCCGTTGTGGTCATTAACCGCATGGAACTTTTTCCTCATGGCTTTCAGTTTGTTGGTCACCTGCGTCTTGCTGTGTGGGAAACCGCTCTCTCCCATCTTTCTCGCCAGCCCTTCCAGCAGAGGTCCATCTTTCACCGTCCCCGACATGTGGCGGTAAATAACGTCCTCTGCTCGGAGGCTGAGGAGCTCGCGGACCTCGCGGACCTCCTTGTCTCCCCAGTTGGCCATCTTCAAAAATGTCTCGAACTTGAAGTAAAACAGAGTAAAACTTGTCCTCCAAAACATAACAATGTCGCCTCTCAGGACGTCACACCCCCGCGCCCACTCTCACATTATTATTATTGTTGCATCCTGAAAGGTAATGATAATTCCCAAGCTGTTATTTTTTCCCATTTGTTTTGAAATATTACAGTTCTGATAAAAAAAATTTAAAAAAGAGAATAAATATACCTATATAGATAGCCTACATATCCGATCGCTGATCGGGATGAAACGTCCGATACCAATCGAGTCAGAAACCACGTGATCGGCCCCGATTTCCGATCACGTGATTGGATCGGGACATCCCTAGTAAAAACTGAAACAAAACACAGAGGATTTCTGGGTGTGATCCAAGCTCTCATGTTATTTACTGTATGCTCTCACATAAAGTAATAAGATGCTCCAAGAGTTAATAAGCACTACAAATCATAAAAGAGAGGGGTGGAGAGGAGTCAAGGATGCCATGGTCTTTTTCTGTCTTTTCGTTTCTTAATTTACTTTTTGCTCTTTAATTTCCTTGCTTTCTGTTTTATTGTAGAGTGTAAACTGTAGAGTTTCCCCCCTTGTGTATTTAGTTATTTTTACTTTGTGTCTCACATCTGCCTTCCATCACAGATTGTCTCATCTGCTGTTCGTTTACTAATTACTCCCACAATATACATCTTTCCCGTTTTCCTTTATGCATTGCCAAATCATTGTATGCTCTTACTCATCCCTCTTGTGATTTTCTTATTGTCGTTTTTTCCTTCCCTTGTTCTGTTTAGGAGTGCCTTTTGTTTATTTACATAAAGCCTTCATTTCTTTACATTGCCAGTCCTCGCCTTCCTTCCTGGTGCGTTTGGGTCCACAACCACCAGCTTCTCCAAGTTCCATGACACCATGTCCCGTAAATGATCTATTTGAATAGAGGTGTAAATTAATTAATGAAAATGGAGCAGCTGATCTGTCCATGTGTTTTTTTGGCCAAAAAAATGTTATGAAATTGTGTAATTTTGGGAAAAGAGGATATAATGTAATTTACTTTAAAACCATATCAGTTTTAAAGAGCTTTCTCTCTCTCTCTCTCTCTCTCTCTATATATATATATATGGATTGTGGAGAGATGTGGTTCAAAACTGTCCTTAAAATCTTTGTTTCTCTACCCTGCTGGATTGGTGTCTCATTGTAACAAAGTATAGCTTGCTGTTTTTCTGTGATTTATCTAGGATTTCCCAGAAAACAGAAAACTGTCAATACAGAAAAAGGTTCAATAATTCTGTGGTAACTAGAAGTTCTTAAACTAAACTGGTTATTTTGGTGGAAGTAAGCCTTTTACAAACATATTCAGTATGAACATATTTCTGATTTTCTACGCACATTAACAATATTTCCCACTTACGTTGATAGAAAACATAGTCTGATTACAGTTGCTTTTCCTTCTACATGTTTATGCTGTTGCAGTTTTGTCATAAAGATATTATTTGTTGACAGTTGCACTGTCAAAATCAGGTCAGTAAGAAGTCAGCTAGATGTCCCACAACAGCAAATCTCTTTCAGTCCAGTCAGTGCAACAGTTTGTTCTGAAGGAATAAAGACGCTGCATATTCCACAAAGCTTCCTGTCTACTGTTACCAAACAGGGGCCTTGTCTCTAGGCATTGAACACAAAACTCACATTAGCCAGAGCTGGTTTCTGATGGATCCTCATCCACTTCAGTGCTCTGTCTGTCTCGCCTCTGCGTATGCAGGGCGGCCCAAGCCTATTGCCTGTCCTGCTCCCATTGTCCTTCAGCTATTGAAGGAAGGAGCGTAAACCAACACTCCTGTTCCCATTCACAACCAAGATGGCTGAGATCTGACACCATGTGAAGCAGTGGCTTGGCTTCTCTCAGAGGGATCCTGTTGCTGAGGGGGGGTGAATAGATCTCAGGTCCATATCAGTGTGAGTGGGCATGGCTGTTTGTCTGGTTTATCTTTGTGTTGGTGCTCTGGCCCAAAAACACCTGGGATAGGCTCCTGCCCCTTTGTGACTAGAACAGGATAAAGCAGGTACAATGGATGGGTAATTGTCAGAAATATGGACTTTGAGGAGAACTGAGCCACCTCGTACTCTGCCCTTGTCTTCCTGGGGCTGTGAACAATGGCTTCTCCCTACCATGGCAACTTCTGAGGGAAGCTGGGGAGAAGGAAAGTTTGTTGAACAGAATAACTGTCTCTGACAGAACCATGGAACCATATAAGTTTGAACCAGAGTCAGACGCTCAACAAAAAGGAGATCCTGGATAGGTTCAAGGCTAACTACGAAGGCTTCTAGGATGTCAATGAGGTATCAGTTTATGTGTGTTTGTTGCCTAAAGACACACTGTCATGCTGGCTGTGGCTGACGCAGCTATGCACTGTGTTTACAAACGTTGCCTATGATCAAAACCTGGATATCTGAGGGGTGTTCCACGAAGCTGGATTAAGGGAAAACCTGGTTTATCTCAATAATTCTGGCTAATCTAAGAGAGTGTTCCGTTCCACCAACGTGGCTTATTTAAATGCCCACTGAGTAACCATGGTAACTTCTGCCACTGAACTAGACTGCTCTTGGTAAGGCTAACATTCAAGCTTAGGTTAGCTTTGTCTCAAAGTTTGAAAACAGACTCCCAAAAGAAATTTCCACCTCGTAGAATTCTGCGCTCCCACAACTTGTATAAAAAACAAAACAAAAAAAAAGTTGTGGTTATCATATCACCACTTTCACGGTCTCAAAAAATCAACATTAGTTAGTCAGTGCCAGTGCAACTAAAGAAATGAAACTATACAAGTACTGAACATGAAATTAAAGGGGAATTCATGTATTTTCAACATTAAGCCGCTTTTCTGAGTCGTCTGCAATGTTTTAGAACCCCCCTCACCGCTTTTTTGATGTTTACTGTTGTCTCTGGTATTTGCCTAATTTTGATTCTTCTCAACCTGCTTCAGAACGGCTAGTCATGTGCATGTCTTAAAAGGTCCATAAAAGCACAATAAACGTCCGTTTTCAAACTAATCAACTCACCGGAGTGGTTACTGGTGTGCACTGGTAATCCATATCAAATTTCGTAGCGAAAAGTTGCTTCTGTCGTGTTTTATTTGACATTTTGTAAATCCCATTGAGTTGTATTGAAGACTGGATGTTCGTCGATAGCGGACATGTTTGTAGTTCTCTCGCACCGGAAATGCAATACACCTAGCAGCATTCATCGCCGCGCGTCGCTGCCGCACAGCTTATTTACACCGTGTTCTGTGACAGTCGGCTAACTTCACACAGAGTTCTGTGCAACATGGCAGAATATTTATCAGACTTTGACGATGTGGACGACAGTGTTAAAAAAATCCCCACACCAAAAGTTCCAGTCATTTTGATCAGCATTGCTTGTGCATCAGTTTAATCATAGCGGCTACTCTTTAGCTCTTGTGTTTGTCATGTGTGATTTGATGTACTTAAGCTCAAAAGATCATTTTCACTAACAATTATTGTGAAAGTATGCATGCTAATTTAAATTTGTCTCATTTGTGAGTTCAGGGAGCCTGTGGGAATTTAGTTGGCTTAGTCAGTGAGAATTCCTGTCAAGTTCTCAAATGGCCTGATGCAACAAAAATACTTCCGTTCACGCTCTGTGAACTCTGAATTGCAATGGCATGCAAAAGAACGAGATCCCCCATAGAAGAAGCATAGAAAATGCTTTCAGCATATGTGCAGCTTTCATTTAAATGTATACAGTTATCATTAATTAATCCATGTTGTGAACTCTTAAAAAGCAATTCTATACTTCTGTATCTTAAACTGGTCCTCACAAAGATAGATATATATGCACACACAGACTTTAAATGTGTATCTACTTTGCAGACTCATCTCTAGCCTTGTCATTAGCAGTAATGGAAACCGGTAGCAGCATGATGGGAAATCGCTGTGGATGACGGAGCAAAAGAAAAAAAATGTGAGGGAGGGGATGTATTTGCAGACCAGGCTGCAGAGCAATACATGCACTTGCACTCCAATGAGAAAATTAATGTAAGCAAATTATTGCAAGACAAAGCTGTTATTTTCACACATCTCATCTTAATCTGCAGTGAACAGTCTTACTTTTACCATTGAATTAATCAACCAAAAATAACTTATGTTCAATCTTAAACCTGATCTTTATCACAAAATCTGAACAGGAGTCTTGACCTTTTTCCTCAGGAGGACGTCAAGACAAAGTTACCTTCTGTTGCAGATGATACCTGGTAAAATGAATAAATAAATCAGTTCAAAGTTCTGACATACCTGCTCATTCAAAATTAATGGATGAGTATTTCCAACCTTTGGGCAGATACTGCATTGAACTCTTGTTAGAGATACTCAAGGTTTCTACTATAATATTAATAACTATAATCCAGTAGAGAGAAGCTGACACTTACAGTTGGTTGTGTGACAACTCGAAGATTAGAATTCTTAAGAGAACATTCTGCAGTGACATAACACAAATATGACCACTGACCTAAAGAGTCCAGTGTGACAGTACAGAATACATTTCATTGGTTTCACACTAGGAGCTGGCCACGGATGTGGCATGTGTGGAATATTATGATTTTCATTTCAGCTCCAGTCTTTAAAGATGAGGTCATCCTCTCCGGCTGCATGAAACACAGACCTCAGCTGCAGCTTGAGCTACGCTACAGACACCAGACATCTAGAGTTGTGGTGTGCAAACTATTTTTCATATGTGAAGTAAGCATCGCGGAAGATCTCAGCACAATACACAATAAAGATATTTGTTTGTCATATCAACCTCTTATCAGCACCAATACACATTTCACCATAGTTTTAGTGTGTAGGCAACAAGTTAAGAGATCAAAAATATAGCTTACCTGTAACATTTATGATTCAATTCAATTCAATTCAAAAATACTTTATTTATCCCAGAGGGAAATTAACACATTGAATACTGGCGATGTTTACAGTATTATGTCGTAGACTCCCAGCGTTCTAAACCATTTTTTGACGTTTTTTGTACAGTCACAGCATATTATGTGATAGGGCCACTGAAACATGTTATGGCTCGTTTGAAAGCTGAGACTTTAAACTCTTTGTGGGTCAAAACTGCGTGTCTCTAGGTGCCGCCATTAGCGAGCTATCCTTAGCTAAACCAAGGCGGGTATCCACCAAAATCAACAACAAACTGAGATATCGCCTTCCCTTTCCCTCCAAGCGTGATCGCAGCACTTTGCAAAGCTAAGCTAAGCTAACCTGTTCATAAGACCGCCTCCTGACTTGTCGCGTGTCTTCTTCTCCTTCTTGTTGTTTGTTTATGTTACTTTACCGCCACCCTCTGGAAACCGACACGTGCGATTGGACAAAATGCGGAAATGCACAACAATCAATGCAGCGTTATCAAAATTGTTCTTGAGTTGACGCAAAGCCATTGGCGTAATGATCAAAATGTCCAGATGATGACACCAGTTTTTGACTGCCATCTATGTCGGTTCTGTTCATCACATAATTACAAAAATCACACAGAATGTGCATTAGAATGTATAGATTTAGAATCCATAAAAAAAACGTAAAAACGTATTTTTGTGGTTTGGGAGCCAACGCATGGGCAGTAAAAACGTAGTTTTACGTGACTTGGGAGTCAATGTGTTAAATGTTGCTGTAACTCAATTAAATCA
The DNA here is from genome assembly GCF_027942865.1 of Odontesthes bonariensis. Taxonomy (NCBI): domain Eukaryota; kingdom Metazoa; phylum Chordata; class Actinopteri; order Atheriniformes; family Atherinopsidae; genus Odontesthes; species Odontesthes bonariensis. Next base: position 37,808,664 of record NC_134509.1, read on the forward strand.
AGGAGTTATTATAGATGCTGATGGCTGTGGGCAGGAAAGATTTCCTGTAGCGGTCCGTTTTGCATCCAAACTGAAGAAGCCTTTGACTGAAGAGACTCTGTTTTCCGATAACAGTCTCATGGAGAGGATGTTCAGGGTTGTCCATAATTCTCTTGATGTTGTGCAAAATCCTTCTTTGCATTATTGTCTCCAGAGGTTCAACAGTCGTCCCCAGAACAGAACCAGCCTTCTTTATCAGGTTGTTGAGTCTTTTTAGGTCCCTGGTTCTGATGCTGCTGCCCCAACAGATGACGCAAGAGGAAATGACGCTCTCAACAACAGACTTGTAGAAGATCTGCAACATCTTGTTGCAAACCTTGAAGGACCTTAGCTTCCTCAAGAAGTACAGTCTGCTCTGTCCTTTCTTGTAGATGGCTTCACTGTTGTGTCTCCAGTCCAGTCTGTTGTCCACATGAACACCAAGGTATTTATATTCCTCAACCACCTCCACTTCTTCTCCCATGATGGAAACAGGGTTTGATCTGACCCTGTTTCTCCTGAAATCTACAATCATCTCCTTTGTTTTGTTAACATTCAAGATGAGATGATTGTTCCCACACCATGCCACAAAGCGGTCCACCAGCTCTCTGTACTCAGCTTCTTGTCCATCTCTGATACACCCGACAACTGCAGAGTCATCTGAATATTTCTGTAGATGACAGGAGTCTGACTTGTACTGGAAGTCTGAAGTGTACAGAGTGAAAAGGAATGGTGAGAGTACAGTCCCCTGTGGTGCTCCTGTGCTGCTGATCACCTGGTTAGACACACAATTCTTCAGTCTGACAAACTGTGGTCTGTTTGTCAGGTAGTCATTAATCCAGGTGATTGTTGAGGCCTCCACCTGAGTATTCTGGAGTTTCAGACAAAGCAGATCAGGCTGGATTGTGTTAAATGCACTGGAGAAATCAAAGAAAATGATCCTCACAGTGCTGCCTGCTTTATCCAGATGACAGTGGGTTTGTTGAAGCAGGTGTATGATAGCGTCTTCAACTCCAACTCCATGGTGATAAGCAAACTGCAGGGGGTCCTGATATGTGCTGGTTTGCTTACACAGGTGGGTCAACAGGAGTCTCACCAGGACCTTCATGATGTGGGATGTCAGGGCAACAGGTCTGTAGTCATTGATGTCTGAAGGGTGAGTTTTCTTTGGTACCGGAACCAGACAGGATGTCTTCCACAACAGTGGTACCTTCTCTTGGGTCAAGCTAAGGTTGAAAAGGTGTTGCAGAATCCCACAGAGCTGCTCTGCACAGGTCTTCAGGACTCGGGGGCTGACACCATCTGGACCTGCAGCCTTGTTCCGGTTCAGTCTCTCCAACTGCTTCTTCACCTGACTTCTAGAAACAAAAAAGTGGGAGGGGGAGGCAAAGGGGACAGCAGCATCTCCTGATTGGGTTGAAGACAAACTAGTGGAAGCAGAAGAATCCATGACTGAGGTGGAGGTGGAGATGTTACAGGAAAGCTGTGGGTCAGAGGAGAGTGGGATGTCTCTTTGGCTGGGAACAGGAGGGGAGGATGGTGAGCTTGTTCCTGAACTGAACCTGTTGAAGAATGTCTTCAGCTCATTTGCTCTGTCCAGACTTCCATCCATCCGATCCTCCCTCTGTTTGAGGTCTGTGATCTTCTTCATTCCTGACCACACATCTCTGATATTGTTCCTCTGCAGTTTACTCTCAAGCTTCTTTCTATACACCTCCTTGCTCTCTCTGATCTTGACTTTGAGCTGCTTCTGTATACTCCTCAGTAACTCCCTGTCTCGCTCCCTAAAGGCTCTTTTTTTCTTGTTCAATAGTTCCTTTAGCTCACTGGTGATCCAGGGTTTGTTATTAGGGAAGCATCTCACTGTTCTGGTGGGGATGGTGTTGTCCACACAGAAGTTTATATAGTCAGTCACACACTCAGTCATGGCATTAATGTCCTCTCCATGTGGCTTACAAAGAGAAATCCAATCGGTTGCATCAAAACAACCCTGTAAGGCTTCTTCAGCTTCCTGTGACCACTTTCTAACAGTCCTTTTTGTGACAGGTAGTCTCTGGACAAGGGGTTTATATGCTGAACAGAGAAAAACAAGGTTGTGATCTGATTTACCCAGGGGAGGTCTTGATTTGGAAATGTATGAATCCTTGACATTTGTGTAAAACAAATCCAATGTCTTGTTTTCTCTGGTAGAGCAGCTGACAAACGGTTGAAGAGTTGACAGTGTAGCAGAGAGTGAGGCATGATTAAAATCACCAGATATTGCCACAAAAGAATTGGGGTGTTGTGTTTGTATCTTAGCAACAACGGAACTGATGACATCACATGCAGTGTCGGCAACAGCTGAGGGTGGAATGTAAACAGCCACCAAAACAACACTGGTGAACTCTCTTGGCAAATAATATGGACGAAAACTTACTGCCAATAGTTCAATGGCAGGACTGCAGAGACGACTCTTCACAGTAACATGTCCTGGGTGACACCATCTGTTGTTGACAAGCACTGCCAATCCACCCCCTTTCCTTTTCCTGCTACTCTTTAAATCTCGATCTGCTCATACAGTCAGGAAGCCCGGCAGAGAGACGCTGGAGTCGGGGATGTGATCCTGCAGCCATGTCTCAGTAAAACACATAATGCTACATTCCCGATATTCTTGCTGAGTCCTTGTCAAGGCTAGAAGTTCCTCCAACTTGTTAGCTAACGATCTTACATTGCCCATGATGACGGATGGCAGAGATGGTTTGAACTTCTTCTTTCTTTCTCTCCTCTTTGCTCCTGCTCTGCATCCACGACGTCTCCTTTTCAATTCCAGTGGGATTTCTGGCTTCAGTTGTCGAATTATTTCTGCTTTTCCAATGTTAATCAGCTGCTCCCTGTTGTAAACCACCCTGTTGCTATGGTTATGCATCATAACAAAAGAGCAAAATATACAAAAGTATTGGGAAAAATCAATCCAGTTGCACAGCATCCAAGGCAGGAAGGAACAGTTGTCCAAAAAATGCAATTTCTTCCAAGAAAAAACAGGAATGAAATTTAGAAAAAAAAGAAAATCTCAATGTGAGGTACAGAGCTACTCCAACGTGCTGCCACCCTCAGCGGTGCATTCTAGAACAATTAATGGTGATGATGAATGATTGTCAAATAATGTTGGCAGTTGCATGTAACTGCTCTCAGGTTCAGTATGGGAAACTTTCTTGTGTTCAACTTTTTGAATAATATAAACCATGAATTATACAAAATTATGAATTCATGGTCAGTACCAAGGGGCATCCCTGTGTTTAAACACAAGTGTGAAGGAAGTTGTTGCACCAAGAAAGGTTGTTAGTGTGGATACACACATGCAGCCACAATGCAGCAGTTTCGTAAAGCAGATACAACACAAAACATGTCACATTCCCTGTGTAAACTGGCTGTAGGGTTCCCACTGCAACAAGCTGCGTTGAAAGAAGAGATTAAAGCTGCCGTCAGTAGGTTTTCAAAATTCTGTCTAAAGTCGGAAAATTCGAACTGATACAACTTTCAGGTCCCTCCCCCTCTGTGGACGAGGTTGTGCACGTGAGTTCACACCAGTGTGCGCGCACACAAGCTGGGGACAGACTCACGCTCAGCATGGAAGACGTGGTTGGTGACTGTTCTGCTCAGATAATAGATAAATAATAAACCTAACGTGATTGGTTCAAAACAGCCGGGAGCGCTCGATTTTTGCAAGCACAATTACAGGCTTTAGAGGGAGCTACAGAATTCGGGATTTTTCCTAAACAGCCTCTTTAATATTCTACTTCCAGAATCCCATGACAGTTCAAGCTAATATGACTAAACAAAAGTTGCCGACGGCAGCTTTAAAATGGCAGGATTGAAGAGGCTTAAAGGCTGATTCATACTCGGCGCAAACGCGCAACTGTTCTGGCTCGAGAACCATTAATGACGTCATCGAAAGCGCCAGCCCCTTCACAGTTCCTTCAGCTCATAAGCGCAGTTTGCGCTGAGAATGCGTCACATTTGCAGTTCTCTCCAGACCAGCGAGCGTCACTGTTGAGGAAACAAGCTGAAAAGCACACGAAGAAAGCATACACAATGCCACCTGTGGTGTCACGTCAGCAGAGGCTGGCACATCTGATGCGGAATGAATTTACTCTGGGTGTAGAACTGTATATGTATCTCAGAGCTAAGCGGCTGCGGCAAAAACAGAAGAGAAGGTGGAATGTTTGTCCTTTGCAACAAGACGAACTTTGTCAAACGTTGTCCCAGTGTAACTTCATAGACGTGTCGTACAGATGTTTGTAGAGGCGCACCGTCTCGGTCACCGCGGTCTCTGCAGTGTTCATTTTTTCTTTTTCTTGGTCAGCTGTTTCCAGTTGAGCGCGCGTGAAGTCAGAAAAAAAGTTGTGTGCGCGCCCTTGCGCCGCGCGAGGATTTTCTAGCTTGCGACGGGGGGCGTGGCGGAATTTTGGGTCACGTGACCGTTTGCGCCATTTGCGACCAGCTAGTATGAGCGAAGTCGCGCCGAGTAAGAATCAGCCTTAAAGCAGCATGGTGGCTGAGAAAGGAAAAACTAAATAAAGTTGATACAAGTGTCATTATTTTTCTCAAGGTAGTAGTAAAGAGAATCAGGTGACAAAGTTCGGCGGATGTTGGCTAGGCTATATGCCTCAGCTCTGGGGAGGAGGAGAAAGACGATATTCATGCTGTGTATGTAATAAAGCTGTAGCCTTGGTTTCTGGACTGCTCAACTGTGAGGAAGGGATGTTCCCTACACATGTGGATAGGTAGCTAGATGAAGAGATAAACCAGTTTCAGGCATGGACTACTTATCCTTAATCTGCTGGCAACTGAGCCTGTCACAATCATGTCTGAATAAATTAATGTTGTCATTTTAATAGACTGATTTAAAGGGGAAGATTGTTTTTTTAAACCTGGATCTTATATCTGGCATAAAATACGTTCATCTACTCACTAATAACAGTATGGTGGAAGTCGGCAATATTTAGATCACTCGAGATCGGCGTATATCCATATAACGGGAGAGAACAGGGCATAGACAATACAGCCTCTAAATAAGGCATTATCTGTCTTTATTTCACCAATACTTTAAGACAAATGAATGAATGAACGCGTACTATTGCACTGTTAGTTCAGAGCTGCCGTGTTGTTGTTATTTGGGGGTATCGGGAGGCTTATAGGAAGCTTTCTACACACGCGTCTAGTAGGGTGACGTCATCGTCGAGCACCACTGCAGCACAGCTTTTTTACTCCGTGCTCTGTGGCGGTCGGCTATCTTCACACGGAGTTTGCTACTGCTAGTTTTGTGCAACATGGCAGAATATTTATCAGATTTTGAGGACGTGGACAACAACTTTGAGTACGATGGAGTGACTGAGCTGTGCTGCAGCCGCATATGTCGATGACGTCACCCCACTAGACGCTTGTATAGAAAGCCCCAATTATGGAACTTCCCATAAGAATGTATGGATTTCTTGAAACAAGATGCTTGTGTGACTATTCCAGATTTTGTTTCAATGTATTTAAATACAGTGGAAACCGCTTATAGTGATCACGTTGGTCCAGACCCAATTTGAACATTATAAGTGGTTGATTACTAAAACCGAATTTGTATTACTGTACAGGTATTTCACTTATTTTTTTATGCAGATTATCATCTAAATGCCATTTGTATCGTTTTTCAATGAGAAAAATGAAATGAAACGGATAGCTTCAGTATTTACAGAATTTTATTATCATGCAAGTTTAATTACAGTACTGCGCAGTGCGCAGACATACTGTAGGCTAACTCAAATACAGTACGTAACTTATCTGCTGTGCCGCCGGTGCATTTTTTTTTTACAAGTCTGAAAAAAGTTTGAAACAAATGCCTAATCATTTTTTCTTTCTCCGTCGTTAGCATTCATGACTGTCTCTCGTTGCTTAATTAGACTACACAAGGTAGCCTGAGGAATGCCAAGCTTCGCCGCAGCATCTCGTTGGCTCGTTTTTGGTAATTTGTCATACACCTCGAGGAGACTACGTTTTTCATTCAGAGAAAATGACTTCCTTTTTCCAGCCATGATTCGCGCGCTTGCTGCCCGGTGTCAACTCGTTACGTTAGCTAGCGAGGCAGAAGCAGACGTCCAGAAAGGAATCAAGGGAGTAAAAAATAAAATAGCTACACGTAGTTTTAAAATTAATGTATTTTTGCACATGTTTACATTCATAAAATGGCCAAAAATGAACATTATAAGCGGATTTCTTGATTACTATAAACAAATTATTTAAACAGCATTTGTATAGAAATTATTCTGTCCCAAGCCTTTTGATCTATATAAGCGGTTGATTACTATATCCGTGACCACTATAAGCGGTTTCCACTGTAATACGCATTCTAATAACAATGAGAATGTAAAATAAAGGCCTGGTACGCTAAACTGTTGAAGCCTCTGCCTCTGTTTGAGGAGGTACAGTATTAAGCACACACACACAAACCTATACACGTACTGTTGTGGAGAAAATAGGGCCGAGTACACCGTCGGTTAGCAGTCCATTGGGGAATTTATTGAACAAACCGTCACAGCAAATGTGCATACAGAATGTACAAAATGTCCGACGAGCTCATTTTGGGACACCCTTTTATACCGTTTTATCATAACAAGTGTACGTGGCCCTCTCTGGAGGCGCCTAGCTTTCGCAGTTTATCATAAACACGCTCATTCTAACTATCAACAATATTCATATGAACCAGTCAACAAGGCCCAGGATGTAACTAGGCCAGAAGTCATGAGCATGTCATGACATCCTTCTCCCACATAGTCCCCCCTGAAATCACTTATCAGTGATTTAATAAAGAAATAATCTAAAATAAAGAAAATCATCCCACATAGTTAATTAAGAATTAATTAACATAATCAATACTAGATCATCATCCTAATAATTCTACAACATCAATCAACGGGACCAATTTGAAGAACTGAAAAGGAATATATATATGTGTACTCGAATCACATGAAATGATTAAATTAAATCAAACGATATTGAATTCAATAACACTACAAGTTTTACATTGCCATCACACTTGTCCACTGTTCGCAGTGCATAGGTGCGAAAAACCCACCGACTGCTACTTCCGTAACTCATGTTCTTATCTTGGGAAAACTCACCTACGGCCCCACCCCACCTGGCGACCGACCACTTTACCAAGGTCGCACTCCGAACAGTTGACTGACACAATTGGCAATGGACATATCAGTGATCAGTTTTGATTGATAATAAACATAGAATGAATACACGACCATCAAACCGATTAATCACAGTTTCGTCTCGAGTACAATACATAAAATTATGGATTATCACACAACAAAAGTAATAAAAAGCAATGTAATGCAGCTCTTCCAGTCCCGTCCCATCTCCTGTACTCTGGTGTCGTCTGCTTCTGGCCGAACATCCGTCCGGCTGGGTCTGGAACTGCTAAGCTAACTCTGGGAGGAGAGGTCGCCAGTACATCACTCCCAATCAAAGAGATCTTCAGCATCTCTTCTCCCTATCATACTAACCGTGGTTCCACCCTCGAGGAAAGAATCATGTGAACCGTCCGTTGGTAACCTTCATTCGTTGGCCCGCTCTCCCATGCGTTGGTCCTCAGACCTGGTCTCGCATGGTCATCTGCCTCCTGGTTTGTTCCATACTCCGTTTGAACATCACTTGCAGCAACCACCTTCTCAGAATGGGTATAATGCAACACACCAATAGGGCAACCATTATGAATATTGACAACATAGCTAATCCCGCCTTCACTGCCATCGCTCCCCACTCTCCCAAAATCCCATCCAGACCAGTCCACCACCCTTCACTACCACCAGCATTACCCTTCAGCTCCTCTTTCAGCTCCCTGATCTTCTTCATGGCCGTTGTAAACGTACCATCAGCTGCAGTGTTCCCGGGTATAAATGTACAACATTTTTCCCCAACCATCTGGCAAACGCCACCTTTCTCCGCTAATATCCAATCCAAAGCCTGTCTGTTCTGCCAAGCCATCCTACTCGTCTCATGTAGTTGTTCTCCAAAGGCTGCAAGCCCTTCACTCGTGTAGTTAAGAATTCTCTGTTGGTTGTAGTATATGTAATTAATCCACTCCACATTTTTGTTAATCGTGATCCACGGCAAAATAGACTCAAACCCAGCTGCAACCTCACTGCGTGCTTTGAACTCAAAAGGAATCCCTCTCGGCTGCCCTATTGCATCCAAGTAAACGTGCTTATCCATGATGTAGTCACCACTAGATCTTTTAATTCTCCCGTTTTCCACATCCAACCCCAGTAACTCGTTTACCTTGTCGTACACTAACACAACCGAAGTCTTCATCCTCACAAGTGCACACAGGCCTATCCACCTGTTGGGTAACACGTTTAACAAAACGTCCTCTCCACACATCCAATAACTATCCGCTATTGGGTGTGTCTGATCCCCAAACAGGTAGAGAGTCAGAATTGTCATTTCTATATCCTCACATTTTTGATCCAAAGGAACTGGATTTTCATACCACACAGGTTTCCTGATAAATATCGGTTTCATATTTGCGTGTGGAAACCAAGATAAAACCCATGTGACGTTGCATTTAACGGTAGTGTTACCTACGTGAGTTCCACTGTCATTAGTAAATCCACCACTCGTAAAGCATTCAAACTCACCATCGTAATCTACTCTATAATCAGTCGGAGGCCCATCCTGTGTTGTACTAAGATTAAATTCAGCACAGGATGACTCCAATTTGTGGCCCCTCCCTTTTTTGAAAAAGTCCTGTAATTTATTTGCCCCAAACATCAATCTGCACTTAATCCCACACATAGGAAGCTCAAACAATAACCATTTATCCTTCTGAGGTGTAAACCTACCTTCTCTGCATTCCCGTTGCTGGACCACTGCGCAGTCCCTGAAGGTGTGTGGCTCTGGAACAACAACAGGCAATGCTCCTGGAGCGTCTGCGCATATGAGGCACTCCGTCGCCGTTAGTTCTCTTGTAGTGTACCATGCCCATCTATACCACATATTCTGTGCTGCCTTCCCCCACAAACCATCTTCCACGCTTACACTGTTTTCCTGTCTCTTCCTGTGCATGTACCCTCCATATGTTCTTGGATTAACATGATTCTTCCGTCCTGTAGTGCTAATGGTATCAAGTCCCCCTAGATTTTCCCGTGAAATCTTTCTATTCTTACCACCATAGTGAACAACTCCTCTCTGGCCGGAGGACACCCTGCTCTTCCCAGATTGTCCCTTCGTTGTAGCGTCCGGAGGCGGTGATTTGGTCGTCTCCTCCACCGGACCCATGATCCACACTTCCTCACCATCCTTTATTCCAACATACTTAAATTCAAGCTTAACATCTGCCTTTTCATGAGTAGCTCTGGTGTGTAATGCTGGCAAAGTTTGTGGCGTGGCATGGCCTGAGTGGGTGTGTGTTGTTGCATCATACTCATCTGACCCAGGCTGGCTACTTCCCCTGCGCGGTGTCTTCCTCACTGGACCCCTTCCCGCCTCTCTTGGATGCGGGATCCCGTCCCACACCTCCAGGCCTTGCTCTCCTGAGCCCATGCCGTCGGCCCACACCCACACCTGGATGCTCATCAGTGTCAGAAATCTTAACATCTTCCTTTTGTTCATTCTCCCCCTCGGACTGAACTCCGTCTGTGCCTTTAACCCGAACCTTAGTGCAGTGATTCAAATGGTACCATGTGTTGCTACCTTCCACTTGAACTGCTGTTGGCGTTGCTCGCACCACTGCGTACGGTCCTTCTCGTCTTGGCTCGTGCCACTTCCTTCGGAATACTTTGATGTACACCTGGTCGCCCGGCACCACTGGTCTCTCAACCGGCTGTTCGAGACTCACGCCTCTGGACTTCTCCCGTAGATAGATTGTTCTGTGGATTGCAGTCAGCTGCCTCATGTAAGCTTTCAACTCTGTTTGCAGCTGCTCAAGTGGGGGCCCTTTAAATGGCCCTCTCAACTGAGGTGCCGGCATGGGTCGACCCGTTCATGCGGTGTTAGGTGCGTGACTCTATGAGTCTGCATACGATAGCTCATTAGTGCAAGCGGCAAAGCATCTACCCAGTTTAGTTTAGTTGAAGCACAGATTTTATTCAATTTCACTTTCAAAGTTCCATTGATTCTCTCAACCATCCCTTGACTTTGTGGGTGATAAACGGCCCCACAGCGCTGCTTGATTCGCAGCTGCTGCAGAATGCCTTTCGCAACCTTCTGAACAAATGCTGAGCCGTTATCTGAGCTAATCTCTGCCGGAATGCCAAACCGAGGAATCACCTCTCTTACCAAAAACTTCACGACCGTCTCTGCTCCCAAATCCTTGGATGGAGTTGCTTCGACCCACCGGCTGAACCGATCAATCACCACTAGCATGTACCTTTTCCCTTGTACTGTTTTAATCATGTCCACATAGTCTATGACCAATGACTTAAAGGGTCCTTCTGGCACCGGAATGTGTCCCACTGGTGTCTTCACACCCTTTCGCACATTGTTCTGTGCACAGATTTCACATTGACCCAACACTTCATCAACCATTGCATGCATGTATGGTGACCAATAACCTTGTTGTTTTACCTTTTTCACTACCTCTGCCCTGGCACAGTGATACACACTGTGAACATCAGAGATCAGCATTGTCAGCAGAGCCACTGGTGCCACCAGGAGACCATCATGTGATCTCCACAATCCCTTTTCGTTCTTCGTGGCGCCTCTCCGCGTCCAGACATTGTGCTCCCCCACCCCTGCTTCCTGTTGCATTAGAATGATGTCCTCTGGCGTAACAACTGGCTCCAGTGACACCATTGGTGCCAAAACAGCCACCTGGCATCCTGATGCTACTTTCGCTGCTTCATCAGCCGCGTTATTACCTTTACTGACCATTTCGTTACCTTTCCGATATGCCTGGCACTTTATCACTGCCAGTTTCGAGGGGAGCATCATGGCTGCAATCAGCTCCCTCACTTGGACCTCGTGTCGCACTGGACTCCCGTCTGCCCTTCTGAACCCTCTCTGCTTCCAAACTGCTCCAAACAAATAGCAAATACCATGAGCATATGCAGAATCTGTGTACACATTTGCAACCTTACCCTTCGCCAGTCGACATGCTTCCGTTAATGCCCTCAGTTCAGCCAACTGTGCCGAACATGGCTGTTCACACTTCTCAGCCTTCACCGTCACAAAGTCTCCGCCCTCCTGCTTCACAACTGCAAAACCTGCATGATTACCCAAATGATCTCTGAAACATGAACCATCCACAAAGTATGTGACATCAGCCCGCCCAAGCGGAGTTGCTTCTAAATCAGGTCTCAATTTGGTATATCTCATAGTTTCTGCTACACACTCATGTGGTTCTCCTTCAAACTCGAGTGGAATGACATCCGCCGGATTCAATGTAGTACACTTCTGTATTCTCACATCCGGATATGTCAACAGATGCATAAACTGCAAACACCTTGCCTGAGTCACAACATACTTTCCCTGATTTATTAGTTCTGAGATGTTATGGTGTGTCATGATGTTGACTGGATACCCCATTGTTATTGTGGATGCTTTCTCATAAGCATACTGCACTGCGGCCAACCCTTGATAACACGGTGGCCAGCCTTGTACAACATTATCCAATTTTGTACTGTAATAAGCAATGGCTTGTTTTCTTCGACCACTACACGTTTCCTGCATCAGCACTGCAGAAGCGTACATGTTGTGTCTGTTCGAGACATATAAGAAAAATGGCTTTTCATAGTCTGGTATTGCCAGTGTTGGTGCTTTTTGCAAATCCTGTTTCAAACTTTCGAAGGCTAACTTAGCCTCGCTGGTCCACTCCAGTGGTGCTTTCAACCTTTGGTCTTTGGATTGTTTCATGATCCCTCTCAAGGGAGCGCATTTAATTGCATAATCTTCTATCCAATCTGCACTGAAACCTGTCATCCCCAAAAAGATCATCATTTCCTCGATTGTTTTTGGACATGGTGCTTTACTTACTCCCTCCAAGTGTGTTGGGGAAATAGCAATCGTTCCCTGCGAGATTACCCTCCCCAGATAATCTACTTTAGGTTGACAATACTGCAGTTTTGATTTAGAAACTTTGTACCCTCCCTCTGCCAGCCTCTCAAGGATCTTCATAGAGTCCTGATGACACGCCTCAAGTGTTGGTGAGCACAGCAAGAGATCATCGACATAGCGTAGTAGGGTACCGTTCAATGCGAGGCCCTCTAGGTCCTGTCCAAGGAGCTGGTTAAACACATGAGGGCTGTGTTTAAACCCTTGAGGAAGTCTGGTGTAAGTGTACTTCTTACCTCTGTATGTGAATGCGAACAAATACTGGGATTCCTCAGCTAGAGGAACGCTGAAAAATGCAGAACATAAATCGATTACTGTGAAAAATTTTGCATCAGGAGGCACGTTGGTGAGGAGTGTGTATGGATTTGGCACCTCTGCTGGCCAATCTTCCACAATCGCGTTTATCATGCGCAAGTCATGTGCTAACCTGTATTTACATTTGTCTGCCTTCAGTACTGGAAATATTGGAGTATTACACACACTGACTGTCTCAACCAACACTCCTTTTCCTACAAAACCTTCTACTGTCCCACTTACCCCCTCCTCTGCTTCTGGCTTGAGTGGATACTGAGGACGATTAGGAAGTTTGACATTAGGTCTTAACTCTACTTTCACTGGGTTAGCTGATTTCACCAGACCAACATCGGCCTCATTCTTAGACCACACTTGGTTTGGGACATGAGCTATCATTTCTTTCAACAGATCACTCTCAACCCTTTCTGTCTCACTTTGCTTTGCTGTCTGGACTGATTGGTTCACCAATGCCATAACAGCCTGTGGTTTCGCCAATGCTGCTACGCTGCATAGGATTTTAATCATCGTGGCATCCTGTGATTGGAAAATTAACGGATTCTCTGTTCGCTCCCACTTTACTCCTAACGCTGTTTTCATCATGGGCCCCACATCCTTTGCTTTGAAATTCTCATTCACCAACAAAGTAACATGTGGAGCAGATTCTGGCACATTGTACCATTTTGAAATAAATGCATTTGATTCCACATTCATGGCTGCCCCTTGTTTTCCAATGATAATGTATTGAGTTGTCAAATTTATCTCAGAGTGTTCCGTTTGTTTGTCCCATGGCTCTTCGAACTCTCCACTTTTTGAAACATCATAATACATTGTACAATGATAATCGAGCGTGGGTTTCCTTGCTTTAGGGCACTGGACTTGAATGTATTTTTCCCATTTGTTCCAAGCCACTGTTACTGGCTCAGAAATGTCTCCCAACCAATAGATTCTTGCTGTGCCTGCCTGTGTCGACTCTGGAAACTCCAGACCTCTTTTATCCAAGATTATGCCTTGCGGTGAACACCAAATCTTAATTTTTAGTTTGCATAGGGCATCCCTCCCCAACAAGTTAAGGGGAGTCTGATGAGATACCCCGATTGGCATCCTGATTTCATTTTCCCCTGTGGAGATACGCACGGGGGCGGTCATTTGTACTAGCTGCTTAATTCCCGAGAATCCTATTGTCTCAATAAATTTATTTGACATGGGGAGGTGTGTGGCATAATGTTGACTTACACAAGTGTAGGTGGCTCCAGTGTCCACCAACATTGTAGTTGGCTCATCCTCGATTAGAACCTGCAGCATCGGTTCTTCATCAGCTCCCACCATTACGACTGGAAACTGACCCTCCCCTCTAGGACTCTGTAGCAGTCACAGTGCCGTGTGGATTAAGAGTTTTTCAAACTTTGACAAAACCAACATTCCTGTGGGGAATGTTTACGTATGTGGATATAAACCAGATCTTCATTTTCTTTCCACAAAGGAAAAAGAGACAGAAACTGCCTAATTTACGTTCAACTTCTACTCTCTTAAGAGCTTTTGGGGAGTCGAACTCGCAACAGACGCTTGCAATAAAAATTGGGATAGACTCTAACGAACAAAGAACTCACTCTTGGAAAAGTGGGACACTTACTATCTTATCTAGACCATAACTCGAAAGTTGACACTTTAACACCCCTTTTCACCAGCAAACCGACCAGATGGCTACATACAAACTGAGAAGACTTCATAAGACTCACTTTTAGTCGAATCTTAAAACTATATTAAATGTGTTTGATAACCGTGTACAATTTCTTTCAGGTTTCCAGCTTGATCACAAGACGCATATAGAGACAATTTGTACGATTCTGGCTTAAATATGGACGAAGAAACAAACTTGTTGGAAAATGCCCAACCTGCCTGATGAAACCACATTGCCCCCTAGTGGTCTGCAGTGTTGATTAGTTGAACATTTAAATCCCAGAGGACTCAGTAAAATGGGCAAGATATATGCAGCTATTAACTTCTAACGATGTCCCTTCGGTATCTATTTGGTATTTGTTTAGTGTCCCCATTGTTAACACAGAAAATGAACATTGTGTGGCTCACTATTCATATGTCACGATTTCATAGATATTCATCTGAATTTTGAAAGTCATAATTGTCTTTATCATGTGTGTTATTTTGATGTCTTTATATTACAAGTCTATGTTATATCTTTAATCTGCATATCTTAACAAGATGTGGTGTTTTCAGAATCACCGAGACAAATGTTCTATGAGATGGGAGTAATGGAGAAATAAGAGTTTTCTTTGTCTCATCCAGAAATCCCCATATAGCACAGATCACCTTACACAGACATGCACACAGTTCAAGCATGTCATTGGCTGAAAAAGTAGTGTAAGCCCCGCCTCCGAGAGTCAAAACCCGGAACCCGCGGAAAACACACTCTCTCTGGCTCTCTCTAGTTCTCTCGTTTGCTGGCTCGCTTCAGGCGTCTTGTCTCTTCTTCGTTGTTTTCCAGAAGCACGCTCTTGTTTTCAGAGGGAGAACAATGGAGAATTGATCAGATGAGTTGCTCAGAGAGATTTGAAGAGCACGGAAAGATGAGAGTATGAGCCGTGGAGAAGACGACGGAGGGGAGGAAGGAGAAGGACGGAGCAGGACCCAAAGAAAGACGAGAAAGAAAGACCCGAACAAAGAAACAGATTGAAATACTCTGAAGATGCACGTTTTACGTGTTTTTGTTCGTCCCTCGCCATCCACGTCCTTATACGTCGCACGTCCTAACCTCCGCTGTTTCACGCCATCATCACCTTTTCCTACCAAGAAAGCAAACTCCAAGCAACCTTTTATTAATCTTCTGTGAACTTAAGTTCACTTCATCAGAGAAGCAACGGACCCACTGACATCAGAAGATTCGATCATCTAACAGCAAAGCCCTCGACACCATCGTCCCCGTTTCCCGGTGGAAAGAAGCAACCGAGAAGTCCGCTAAAGTCAGCCACCACAGCCAGGAAGGCCCAGAGAGCGGAAGAGAAATCCCCTCGGACCCGCGTGGCCGCTGCCGTGTTCCGACTAAACAGAACTTCAGCACAGTAAGACCGACACGTTTTCACCTTAAAGTGGGTTTGATGGATGTCTCGAGGCTTTCACAGAATGATACATTAATCCGAAATGTCAGTATTTAGCTTCAAATAGTCAGCCAACCTAAACTATTTGAATACATCCAGTATCTCCCCATTCCCCATATTTTATTTTATATTCACTAAGCGTTGTATATAATCACCCATATTCCATGCATCTCCTGTTTGTTTAAAGGTTCATGTCTAAGATCATATCATTGTAATAAACAGCTCATATATCTATATATATGTTATAATCACAGATTGTGTCGTATGCTTTCTTTACGTAATGTCTGTCCAACCAAACGAGAACTTCACGAAAGTAGCGAGATATGAGACTGAATATTAATTGAATATTAATCGAAAGATTAATTTAACACCAGGATTGTAAGATTTCGAACAGTTTTCCTACCTGACTGTGACTTAAATTAAGTCAAAACCTAGGTAGGTGGTGCCCTGAATTCGAGGTAAGGTTTATTTGAGACTGTAAGAACATCTCATAAATCCTTATATTTAATAGGTATATAAATACCCGGTAACGCTACAACTCTGTGGGCACCCCTAATAACCAAAGTTTGGACTCACCCATGGGCCTGCCGGGCCACTTGATCCACCCCGCAGGGACTGGCCGCGGTCCTGCCGCACATTCTGATTTCCTGGTGCTCGCGGACATCTGTCAGCAAAGTGTCCAACCTCGCCACAAGTCCAACATGCTCCCGAGGACCTCCGTCTCCCAGCTGTGACTCTCCCGAACCCTCGGTGGGCTCGATACTGGCCTCGTCCTCCTGCCCGTGGTGTGTATGGTGGTTGCGGGTAGGCCTGAGGTGTGTTGGGTTGAAAGGGTGCAGAGGGTGCAGAAGGTGTAGAGGGTGCAAAGGGTGGAGGTACCTGTTCAGTGGTCCCCGGTGTCATCAGGGCCTGGCCTCCTACCTTTGGTCCCTCCAACTGCATCTGTGTGAGTTTCCTCTGCAAGTTCTTATCCTGCTCCTTCCGTTTCCGTTCACTTTGCCTGTATTTGTCAATAGCATGCACAACATTATCCCGGAATGCCGCATGTGTCATTGATTTCAACTCTACCACATCCTCCAGCCTCGCTCGAACTGAGTCGGGCATGGCTTCTAGGATAGAGTCTCTGAACACAGAGTTGAGCACTGTGTTAGGTTCAATGTCTTGTTCCAGTTCTTGTTTCCATCTTTCCAACTGGCGTGCAACGTACGCCGCTGGATTATCTGTATCCAACAGTGTGTCGCTCTTTAACGCTTTTGGATCCGTTTTCGTAGGATACTCAGCTCGCAGAGCTCCCCACAATGCAGGTCGATGTGCATCGAACCCAATTCCATCTGCTCGATGGCCCATCATCCAGCCATTCATACTGTTTCTCAAAATGCCCTCCATGGTAGTAGTTCCAAAACACCTTGCCCACACTGCCTTGATGTCTCCCACAGCCAACAGTTTACCCACAGTTTCTTGTTCAAAAGCTCTTATCCATTTGCTTGCACCTGTGTGAATGTCTGGCAGTCTGGCAACCAGCCCCGCTAGGTCGAGCATCTGCCACGGCACATACTGTCCCTGCATCCCATTCACCAAAATCGGATAATTACCCGCAGTATATTTCTGTGGTGCATGAATATTTGGTCGGTATCTTAAATTAAACTCTCTGTCCCTGCCGTTTCCCTGCTGGCCGGGTGGATTCTGTTCCTGGACCTGCTTTTCTGCTTGGTTTATCTCTTGCTGTAAATCAACCATGGAATGAGTATGCTCTATCCAATATGAATCTTCTGCAAGTTTCCCCTCATATTCTGCATAACAGTCTAAAACCTGTGGTGTCTTCCTGGCCGTACTACAATGTTTGGGAGGCCTTTCATGTAACATGGATTTTTCTTGTGACGTCCTTTCCTGTAGTATAGACTTTTCTACTATGGGAGTGGTGGTACGATCTAGGTGTAGTGCTTTTTGGTGATCTGGGGCCTGTGCCGTTGCTGAAGCTGAGGCTGTTGGACTCCTAACCTCTACAACAGAGAGTGGTTTCGGATAACCTGAGGCCTGGGCTGATGTTGAAGCTGTTGGACTGCTGTGTTCAGTACAAGATGAACATTGATCACATGATGGTTTTTGATCTGACGCTGCCTGATATTGTGGGGGGTTTCCCCTTGCAACCTGATCTGAACCACCGACAGCGCCTGGCTCAGGGGCTCCCTGACTGCTCGAAGCCGCTGTTTGTGGTTCAGGGCGTACATAAGGTACTTCCTGATTTTTCATTTCAAAATCTCCTTTTATGTTCATCACCCCTGACAGTGTTGGATATAGTCCTGCAGACTCATACTGCTTGACCTTCTCCACTACCGGCTGTTCCCCCCTCAGTATGGCTACGCCTTCCTTCAAATTCCTTCTGTAACGACGACCTTCAGTTTCAAAGAAATGCAAAATTTCTAATTCAAGCTCCCTCTTTTTCTGTCTCTTTTTGCTTTTGTTTTTTGATTTGTGATCGTTGATTCTTTGTTCCATAACTTCACAGACAGCTACATCGAAAGTGCCATCCTTTGGCCAGGGTGGGAACATATTTTTGGTTCTTTTTTCCCATTTTTGAGATAATTTTTGAATGTCTTTGTAACGTCCTGGATGCCTAGCGCTAACGATTATTGGTGGTGTTACATCCATCGTCTCACCTAGTTAGTTCCTTAGAACCGGGAATAATAATTATTATTATCCCTTTCCCCCCCCCCCTTTTTTTTTTTTTTTTTTTCCCAAACAACTTTTGAAGATCAATTTAAATTAACTAATTATTTAACTCTAATGCTCATTTAATGCTCGGCTAAATTTAGCTTAGATGCAGCTAATTATTGAATATTATCAATGCTACTGTTAAGCTAATTTAGCTTGTTGCTATTTTGATTCCTAGTTTGTAGTTAAGTTCTTGTTAGCTTATTGTTAATGCTATTGTTTGCTATCCAATGTCAATTGATGTTGGCTTCCTAGCCGTTGTAAATGAATGCTAACTTATTGCCAATTAAGATTTAACCCAATATTTGCCTTATTGCTATTGCTAATCAATGCTAATTATGGCTAACGAAATGCTAACCAATGCTAACCAATGCTTCTTATTGCTAATCACGCTAGCTTCCTTGTTGACCAATGCTAATCGAATGCTAATTATGCTATTTAATGCTAATTATTGCCAATCAATGCTATTGAATGCTAACTTATGCTAGACAATGCTAGTTATTGCTAATCAATGCTATTGAATGCTAATTTATGCTAGACAATGCTAGTTATTGCTAATCACTGCTATTGAATGCTAACCAATGCTAATCAATGCTAATTTATGCTAGACAATGCTAGTTATTGCTAACCAATGCTAATCAATGCTAATTTATTGCTAATCGAAAGCTCTGTTAATGCTTACTCTGTTTAAAGTGACTCAGGCTTGGCGCTGCCCCAACCTTTGCTCACACCCGGATGTTTCTGATCCAATCCACCCACAATGTCTCTCCACCAATCCTAGATGATACAATGCACGTCACGGCTACGTCAATTTCGACCAATGAAATCTGAACACACCTCTAAATCTAACTCCAATGAAACACGTCTAAGACACGTAACTTCTAACCAATGAAATATGAACACACCTCTAAGCCCGCCTCCAGCGAACCACGTGAATTGTAACCAATCAAATATGAACACACCACTTAGTCTACTTCCCAGGCTGTTATTAACTCCTCCCAATCATAACAATTGAACCAAACATAACAATTGAACCACACCCAAACTCAAAATGGCGTTTGTCACACTTTGTAACAAGTTAAGAAAGAGGAAGAAATACAATTTAACACGCTGTGGACAGGGAAACTACAAATCAAAAGATACAGAAACAATGCATAAGCGAAAAACTTTCTTTATCAGGAATGTCACATTCACGTCGAACGACGTGATGAATCGATGGCCTAAGGACAGAAACTCTCCCTTAGGAATTGCGAAACCAACATTTACTCGACTGATAACAACTCTGCAATTAGCACATTACCTAAAGAAAACTAATAATTATTACAGTTCAACCATAAAGTGCCCCTGGAAGACACAAGGAAAGAAAGTGTGATCACACACGAACATTTGAAGCAGCAGAAAAATTTCAAGGACAGAGCCCGCGCCTTCACACCAGCCTCGTGAACGCGCAGCACCCTCTGTCCCCCTGAAAGCCAAAACACCTTCACTCGCCTGTTGAGAATAGAACTTTAGAAACTTAACACCAATCACAGCAGTATTCAATACTTCAATAATAACAAGATGCACTCAACGAAAATACAGAATCTTAAAGAAATAAACACTCAGCGTTTAAAAGTCATAGCACATTACTGCAACAACTTCTTATCTCCCCAAGTTATTAATGTGGCAACTATAACAATTAAGCAAATTATAACAATGAAGCAAATCTGAGTTTAACTTAAAATACTACAAATACTCAAAAGTCAAGGGATGATATGAGTCAGAACCTTTTTTCTTTTCTTCACTTTCTTAATTCACACAAACCAGCAGGACTCCACACACATTGACAGACAACAGAGACCGGTCCCACGCACCCACACCAAGTCAGTCGATCACCAAGTCGGTCGATCAAAGTTTTGTCAGTCACCGTTCAAATCTTCATATTTTTAAATTATCAATTTCTTTCATTTAGACTTTTAATTTTTCAGGAGATGTTGGTGTCGGCAATATATGGAATACAAAATGTGTTTTCCCTACAAGCCTTGTGATATGGTCTCTGACCAAAGCAACAGATGCTGACGTGTATTTATCAGCTTCGCTGTGACCTCTCAATAAAAATCTCCTGTGGTCAATACATAACCGAATTTGAATTTTCTTCTCAAAAGGTCTTTATACTGAGGTCTCGGATAACTCCAAAGAGTTCTACGCAGATATATAAAATGATATAAACATATATACTTAAAATGTGCCCGTATAGAACTGGAATTGACTTTTTCGGAGTTTTCTTGAACTGCTCTTTTGATTCCACCTTCAAATTTTTATGTTCGCAAGTCAATCAATTACCAGCATTCGTCTACTCCTTGACTAGTGAAAATAATTTTCACATATATTAATGACTAATGCGAACCATAGTCCCACGGTAGCCCGAACCCCCCATGCATAAAAGGTCGGCCGTTGGCTCTATGACATCACTATGAACGAGTGATTCCCACTCTGCCCGCTCTAAAAGCGTATCCACTATTCCAGTTTAAACTCATCGATTTATTCCCTGCCCGAGCATTAGCGACTAGTCTTCCTTAATTACCACAAAAAAACAATACAACCACACAAGCCAGACCAACTGCTCACAGCTGTCTGCTTTACAACTCACATCAGCTGCTGTTTACCCAATTTTTATCCCAATTCACACATATGGCACCTCTTGGCCCAAAATTTCCCAAACAATTTCAACAGCCCCCCTGCGCAGAGGTAACAATGAGATGCTCACCGAATATACTCGTCCTTCTCCCGTGTTCTTTTAAATTTGTGGAGCTGTCGGAGGCCCGTCACCTGTACACCACCAACAGACACCGCCGCTTTCAGAAAAAAAAAGGAAAAAATATGTCGTACCTGCAGGCTTAACGACTGATCTCGGCTGTCGGCGCACAGAGGACGCGTCCCGTCGGGCTCCAGCTGCCAAAATCTCACGCACTCGGGGTCACCATTATGTTGTGGAGAAAATAGGGCCAAGTACACCGTCGGTTAGCAGTCCATTGGGGAATTTATTGAACAAACCGTCACAGCAAATGTGCATACAGAATGTACAAAATGTCCGACGAGCTCATTTTGGGACACCCTTTTATACCGCTTTATCATAACAAGTGTACGTGGCCCTCTCTGGAGGCGCCTAGCTTTCGCAGTTTATCATAAACACGCTCATTCTAACTATCAACAATATTCATATGAACCAGTCAACAAGGCCCAGGATGTAACTAGGCCAGAAGTCATGAGCATGTCATGACATCCTTCTCCCACAGTACTCATTCTGCAGTCTTTTCCAACAAGGCTGACCATTCATTTGCCACGCAGAGTGACGTACCTGAAATGGGATCACTGCTCTGTTACAGCCAAGTGTTCAAGCCTCAATTTGTTCAATTTGTAGCACAACTTGTGCTACAGAAAGTAAACATTTCTGCTTGGAAGCACTTAGCAGATGTGCATGAAAACATCTACATATGATATGATGATAGCGTAGTGACCCTACAGAGAAGGGTCATTGTGAGTACATTTGTTGCTTTTTTTTTTATTTCACTTTGTCCAAGAACTTTTACACCGTGGTGTTACAGTTAAAAAAGATCAGAGTAACTCTTCTACCACTGCCAGCGTTATCACACTTTAAAGAGTTAACTTCATTACCACAGCACTGTTACAAAGGTAAGGCAAGAGTTAATAATACTGAACATTACTGGAAAACATGCTGTACATGCCTTCTGTAATTACCCAGCCACAGAGAAAAGCTGCTGACAGCACTTTCAGAGGAAGTACTCTGGTGTTGTGACATCAGCAGGTTCAGCTGTTTGTTTGCCAACAGTAAAATGTGGCTCAACCAGCAGTGACTCAATACAGATACTCCTTCTGTAATCAAAGGCCCAAACTGCCTGTTACATGTATGCTGACACTCTCTAATGTGAAGATCCAGTTTGCTCATCGTGGTTTGTAAACTGTGATATCATCATGGCTGGAGAGCCTTCAGGCATTTTCAAAGAGCAGCCTCTTTTGAAATCAGATAAATATCTTTCTGTTGTGTAAGCTGGAAGCTAAAAGTCAAAGTACTTGTGAAAGTTTGACCTTACAGGATTATTTGCTGTGGTTAATGCTGTGTTTATTGGGTGAAAAATAAGAATGATGTCTTGTTTTTTATAATTAGTCCCATTTTCTCTACTTATTATTTTAAAATTATGAAACTTCTTGATTTCAAATTTACCATAGACAAACTCCAAAAGACAAAGTGCAGGTTTTATGCTTATCTGCGTGCATCTGAGTGGTTAGAGAGAATGTAAATCATCATGATCATTTATGCTGTTTTGCCCCCCCAAAAAAATATGCTTATATTCTGCATGCAATTATCAGTTAAATATTCCCTTTGAGCAGAATGTTATTTCTGGTATTTCTGACATGATGGGATTCAAATTTTCAAATGTTCTTATTAAATCAATTGGCCAGGACCAAAAACCGAAATCCATTCCCTTCAGCTGGCTCGTTGACAGTAAAAACAAATAATGGAGCATAAGCAAATTTATGCTGTATTGGGGTTTGTTTTTACTTTGATGTCCAAACCTAATTACGTTTTCACAAGACGCTGCCAGTATGAGCGGTAGGCGAGGCAGTGAGCTATCCAGCATGTTGGTCTGTACATGAGACGAATGCGGCAGGACCAAAAGGCAGAGCGAGAGACTACAACATGCTGCTGTGGTTACACAGATGCTGAACAAGGTACGTCACTTCCTCTCTGGTTTGCTGGATAGTCCGTTTGCATTTCCCAATGGAAGCGAACTGCACTTGCAAGTGAACCAAGACCCATGTTTTCAGGTGGACCAGATTTTGCTTGTTTGGTCCGCACCAGAGCTCAGAAGAGCTTTCACACCTGCCCAAACAATCCGAGGAAACAAACTCTGGACTGTATAAATTGTACCAAACAGCTCTGGTGGGAAAGTGCCCTTAATCCTTATCCTTGAGATGTTTTGAAGATCTTGTAGCCATGATTCCCACTGTGCTCTGAGTTCCTCTGGCAGTGGTTTGTCCCAATCAGCCTTGTCTCGACAGAGCTGTTGTTTTCCTTTTAGGATAAAAGATGATAAACCACAATGGGTCATAGACAGAAGATACTGTGGTGCTCTCCACCCATCTTCTTGTCAGTGGGTGCTCCTTAATAGTAACTCAGAACTGAAAATCATCAGAGAACAAATTCCATTAGGCACTGTGAGCTCTTTCTATGACTGGCTCTCCCAAAGCCATATCCAGATCTTTGACACTTTCAGCACACTCTTACTTTGGTATTTTGGTATCAACACCCTCTGGTATCAATACCCTCTCATTGCCGGAAATTAATTTATGTAACCTTAGCTTGCCTAAGGTTGCAAAAGCTTTGCAAAACTTTCTTGCTTCACCAATGACCTGGATTGCTACACTCACAAGTCCATTGTCAACATAGAAGTTTCTTTGAATGAATTTAACAGTGCTTTGTTTAAACTTACCCTGACCTTCAGTCGCAAGATGTAAGACCAAAAATGGCATAGCCAACAATTAAGCTGCACTAAACATGGACCCTCATCCTCAAGGCAGCCGTGTCTCAGTGGTTAGAGGGAGTTGTCCAATAACCGGAAGGTCGGTGGTTCGATTCCCACTCTCGCTGCTCAAAATAGATTGGTGGACTGACAGCTGGAGGGGTGGCAGTCCATGGCTGAGGTGCCCTTATCCAAGGCACTATGCTCCCTGGGCACTGTGATTGTCTGCCCACCGTTCCAGATGTCATCTGTCTCCATGAGTGTGTGACCCTGTGCTTGTGCGTGTGTTCAACAGATGCCAACCTGGATGGGTTAAAAGTGTAGGACAAATTTCATGTATTCCTGTGCATGACAACAAATCTGATCTTAATCTTAAAAACTTGTGGTGGGGACTCCAAATCACCACAAAAATCTCAGATAGTTTTGGTCTTCAGGTGGAACTGGTGAAACATTCGTTCCACATCAAACATAATAGCAATTGGACCCTTGCAGAACCTAGAAAGCACTTCTAACAATGTGTTTGTGAGCTCTGGTCCAGTAAGAAGATGGTTGTTCAGTGATGCGCCTTGGAACCTTGCTGAGCAATAAAAGAAAACCCTTATCTTTCTTAGTATTTTAAGGAGGGTATACTCCACGGTGAGGAATTTACAAAACAGGTTCATTTTTAATTTCTTCTTCAGGAACTCTCTCTGCTTCGCCACGAGCAATAATGTATTTAATTTCAAACACATAAAACATTGAATAGTACATGACTTATTATTGGGCAGATTTGGTCTGCAGCACCATCTCAAGATGACCATACTGTCTGTGCTAAATCCCATTTTCAGCTTGGCAAAGAATTGGAGATCCTCCTGAGAAACAGGTACTTATTCTCCAGTTCTTTCACTGAAATCAGATTCTAGCACCTTCACTACATCATCTGGAGTGATCACTTCCCTGATATGAGTCCGACAAACATAATGAACATTCTTGAGCTTAACTGTTTACTTGGGTTCAGGCATTACCGTTTTTCCAATAATGCGATGGCTCATTCCGATTGCCACCATGACTCACGATGCTCCAACCTAAGTCATTTTTTTTTGTGTGAAGGGTTGGGTTTCCTCACCACACATAATTTCTCTTGGCATAAGAGCTTGTGGGCAGTTGTACCCAATAAGAAGACCAATATAGCACTCCATCTATGAAGCAATGTGTAATGTGTGATGTTCCAAATGAGGGCAGGCCTTGGTGGTTTCTGGAGGGGATATGTGCATTCGGTTAAAAGGAAAGACTTTACGAGTGTTAACTGTTGGCACTGTGATTTTTTTTAGAGGAATACAACCCTCTTACTTGAAACATTTTGTCTTTTGTAAGGTAAAATTTTCCCCTTTGATGACATTGTTGACAGTTTTAACTTCAAGAACGAATGATGAATTGCTTTGTGCATTTATCAGAGCATAGATGTGGACTTCTTTATCTAAATCATTTCACACTAAACAGGCACTGTTGCAGAAGTCTGGGTTCTATTGCCATTTTGCATCACTCAGTTTGATGTGCTTTCTTTAGAAATGTCTGATAATGTGCACTCATAACCGAGCACTGTTCATATAAAGCCTGTATCATATGTTTTACATGTTCATGTATGCACACACACACATTCACCCATTCACATCCTTGTTATTGTCAGTTTTTGATTTCCAAGTCCATCATTGAGAACATGTACAGTTTCATTCTGTCATAGCAGATTCACAACTGTGTAACAAGTTCATAAAGTGTCTGAAAGCACAGCTTCCAATAATTAAACTTTAGACTAACTAATGATTGTCAGCTCTGGAATGAGAAGCTTATTAGCTGATATAGCCTCAGCCAGTACTTTCACAAAATCTCCCCCGTCATCTTGAAGCACTTCTCTCTGACCTATATATCTCTCTGGCTGTGGTTGCTGACATACAGGGTTCACCTAATTAACTTTCTGCGTAACTGGAGGCAGTTCAGATTTATGTGATTTACACTCTTGTACTAGACAAAAATCATTTTTTATCATAGACTTGGAGCCCTGCCCTAGCTGCATTCAGCTTTTTCAGCTCTTCTAAATGCTGAAGCTCTTGTTTTAAGTCTTTGGCAGGATTCTCTTCTTACTGTTTCTTTAGAAGAGCTGGCTCTTGACATTTACTTTCTATTTTACGCATAGTCTCTTTGAAGACGGCAAGTCTATGCAGCTGCTTCTTGTTCAACAACCATCAGCTTATCTTCAGCTCTACGTTCTTGCAGTTTTACCTAGTAGCATTCTTGCTCAGCCCAGATCTTTAAAATAGTTTGTTTAGCTGCATACTCAGCAGCCACTTTTTGTCTTCTGACTGAGGATGTATTAGGGCAACTAGAATTATCCTTTGAGCAATCAGAGGTTGGAGATGAAATGCTGGAAATTGAGGACACAAGTATAAAGCTGTAGTCAGACAAGTCACCTCAATTGTTCCTTGAATTTGAAACTGATCATTCTGTAGAATAGTTTTGGTAATTGATGCGCAATTACCAAAACTACCAAAGCAGCACATTTCATTGTCAGTTCTTCTTTATTCATCATAGTATTCAGTTCTGAAACTTAATTTTGTATAATGCTAATATGCTCTTTTATGAAGTCACTTGAATCCTGTCTTATTACGTATTTTTTAGTGACCTTAGATAAAGTTTTCTAGCGTTAGTAGACTGCTTAAGCAATGTAATCATTCACCCATTATCTCCTTGTGATATTCCTTTCCTTTTTCTGTTAGTCTGCGGGCCCTTTCACATCTACAAGTTTGTTCAGGCTACTTGCTGCACATCGCTACACATGTGCTAAACAACTGTCTGTCTTGTTCTGTAGCAGTTACCACACACTGAGTGTCTTTATTTGTTCGTGATATTTTGAGTTACCTGAAAATTACCTGTGGGTAAAAATGGGCAGAGTACTTAATAACATTTATTTGAGAAAGACTCAAAATAAAATGTTAAACAAAATTAGAAGCCTACATTCTGAGTCTGTCCCTTAAGGTCAGGTAATGGACATTTTCTTTTCACTTGTGGTAACAGGAGTGCTTATGACAACCCTTTTAAATGTTTAGAAAATATTTGACATTAAACCTTTAAAGTGTCAGCTTAACCCAGTGCACAAAAATATATACCTTTTCAATAAAATAAAAAACAGTTCTTAGATTAAATAATAAATGAGCCACAAAATTCAAAATTCCAATAAATCAAACACATCAGTGCACTTTGTGTCATGAGAAAGAGAGTTCTTGTTATCAGGCAACCAAAAGTTCCTTAAGTCTTTAATTCTCAGTTCTTGTATGACAACCTCACTGACCGTTTACTGGGCATCTTCTTGGTGTGACTGATAAACTTCAGTGTTCATAATGTTGTACAATGTCTTCCCTGTCTCGTCTAACTGCAGGCATGAGCAAGATGGAGAAAGTTCGGCAGGATCAAATTCAACTATCACTCTCTCAAGAAAAAACAGTTTCATTTTTAGTTTATTTCGAAATGGCATTTCAGTGTCAAGATCAAACTCCACCATCGAACTGTTTAAGTGCATGACAACATAGAAATAAACAAGCATTTGGTCTTAGGCACTCTGAACTTTCTCCAAAATTCCACCTTTTTTTTTTTTTTGTTAAGACTGTTAGCCCGATTCTTTATATTGGAAGCCCAAGAACCAGCTGGAGCAGTCTTAAGTTAAACAAAGTATTTATTGGAGGTCACAGGTCAAGTATCAGCGCTGGACTTGGAGAGACAGAGTTCTCGCATGAAATCCGTCCGACCAAGTCCCGAGATCCGGAAACATTTCATATTTATGTTCACCCTTATCTCAGAGGTTGTACCTACATTTGACGACGCATCATTGAATACTTACTCATGCTGTGAGCAGGCCATCCACCATCTTCGTCATGTTGTTTGGATGTGATAAGCGATGTGTGTGTGTGAGTGTTGTTTCAGGCGTGCATCTACTGCACCAGACCTATCTGTCCTAAGAGCCGCTTTATCTGACCCAGTTATTTTATCCCGCTACGCCATCTTAAAGTGTTGGACATACATTGCGTTGTATGAGCAGAGTGTAACGTACAAACTAGGAACATAGATTATCTAGACAACTACAGAATATGAATACATAAAGTCTAAGAATAAAGCCAATTTATAACATTCCCCCTCGTGGCATGATTTCATCATGTCAACCTTAAAATGAGGTCGGAGTGTCATATTCTGTATTGTGTCACCCCTGTTAGCGGCAGCCAACCTAGCAGGGCCCCAAACTGCAAGTCCGCGGCCACTTTAAGGTGCAGCACAACCAGCGAGGAGATTTTTGTCATCATTATGTACGCGTCTATGTGTAAGCTGTTTCTTCATTGCATTTATCAGCAGCAAGCAAGTCTTCATTGCACAGGCATGTGGAAATAATAAATATAATAAACAATTCTAATGCGTTAGCAAAAAACTTTTCTATCAGGAGTATTCCATCATTTTGCTCGGAACAGAACCTCTTTCCGAGAGGGTTAAGACCTTCATAACTCACTGATTATAACTCTGCAAATGAGCACATTTCTTAAAAACTATAAGTGTCACGCCTCTACGTGTATGCAAGGACTACCTGTATAAATATTTCTTGATATTATTCTGTGTGTATGTGGCCCCGAACCCATCTTCTGTGTGGAAAACTATATGTGGTTTGAGCAGTGTCAAGGCCCTGCTCACCCATAAGTACCATCATAACACATAATAATAAATAACGAAGCTACAAAAAATTTCTAACATCTTGAAACTCAAACAGTGCATATGCAATTAACATTACCAGCAGGCTCATCCACCGTTTGCAGCGAATAGGAGCGAAAACCCGATGGCTGAACCGGGAAAAATTCTCCTATGGCCCCAGTTCCACTTGGCGACCGACCACTTCATTACCTTTCAGTGTCTAAGATCCCGCTCCAAACAGCCGAGTCACCCCACTGGCAATGGTTATACTAATGATTGGTTGACATATACCCACACAATGATTAATCAGCTTAATGATTACATGAAATACAACATATGAACAAATAAATTATTTTTTTTAATTATTTTTTATCATGTCCACGTGACGAGTCGTGTAGTCTCTTCTGGTCCAATCCTGTCATTGCTTGGTGCTTGGTTCTCCTCATGGCTGAACATCAGTTCAGCATTCTGATCCGGACCTAAGCTTGGAAGGAGAGGTCACCAGTACGTCACTTCCTGAGGGATCTTCAGCATCCCTTTTCCCTACCTAATCTTGTTTTTAGGACAATTTCAAGAGAGAATTTCCGCTGTGTTATGTTGACAGTGCTTGGAAGATTGCGTGCTTGTTCAACCATCATCTTGGCATGATGGGCACAGCCTTCCAGAATTTCAGATGGACTCCTTGTCCGTTGCTTGGCTGTGAGTCCTGTAGTGGTTCTGAATCTGTGGATTAATAATTAGTCGGAGAACAAATCATGCAGCACACCAGAGCAATTTTCATTTGCCCTGTATCTTATACTCAGGACATGTCTTTCTTGTCCTCACTAGTGGGCACAGGTTCAGTCCTAGTGCCCAATTCATCATTTTTCTTATGTCCCCCAAACCAAAACAACCAAATAAAATCATTAAAATAAAGTAAAATAAAATAACCCAAAACAAAACAACTGGCCAGTTGATATAACCCTTGTGTGCTCATATAACTCAATGTTGTGCAGCATTACTGCAGAATTCAGTACCATCAATTTCCTTTTGCTGTGGAAAAAAAAAACTTCAAATCATTTAGAGAACACATCACCACAGAGACACAACACAAAACAAAGACAAAAGAAGACAAAAACACAAACAGAATTTTGTTGGGAAAACTTGAGAAGCAATTAATTGCCGAACATCTCCACTGCAGTTTCTGCTCCTGTGTTGCTCTCTGCTGCAGGACAGAAATGTTTGTGGTTAGCATTAAGTTTTTTCCGGCTCCAGTTGAATCAGAAACTTTGCCTATTGAGCTTTTCATGTTCGACTCTCCCACCCCAGGCGGAGAATGAAAATGAGCATTGCAGTGATTGTAACCATTGATGTTACTGCCATTGTGGTACTACAGTCTAATCTCCAACGCAGTGTTTTCCTTACTGTTTTCATCGTCAGTGGTCTGTTCAGAGTTTTAGTCCCAGTGATACAGTCTTTGTCAGTAGGTGAGGTTCCTCAGTCAGTGTTCTTTCGGTGGGATCTGGAGCATGAGTACAGTGAGTCTTGTGGCTCCAGTTACTCAGTCTGTCTCCTATCAACCTTTACACAATCTGACGTAGCTGCAGCTACCTTGTTTGGTCCCGTCCACAGAGGAGAGGACCAGTCACGTTTGTTGACTTTCTTTAGGACCCAGTTTCCTACTTCAACAGGTGAAGTATGGCAGCCCTGTTTCTTAGTGAGTATTTCTGTAACCTGTTGAGATATACTCATCACCGTGTTATTCAGTTGTTTCACATATTCACACAAGTTTTCATACTGTCGAAGAACCTTTTCCAATCAGAGCGGCTCAGACCTCTAATTATTTTAAATGTTCTAAAATTCTCAGTTTGTTACTATGGTTGAGTGGCATCTCTTTAACTGTAAACAGAATTTTATTTCTATTTCATCCATTCTATCCAATGCTATACTGTCTCATTCAATTATCATTTATCTGCAGGGTTAGAAACTGCTCATCGTGTTGATATATTGTTTCTCTTGTATGGCTCTCTGGTCACTGTGGCTGTTTTTGAATGCGTCATAACAACAAAACTTATCTTGTCTTGTTATGAACCAGTCTTACTGCAGCTGTCTTTAAATGTCTTTCAGAGTTTTCCTCTTTAAGAAAGCTATTGGTGATATCTGCCTGTAGCGCCTTTTGTTGTGTTTTTGTTAATATCCTAATAATCTAACCTATTTTAAACCTCTCTATAAAGCACTTAGCTGCTTTGTTAAGAGAACATTTTAATTGTTTCATAGATCTTCTGCAGTTAAATGGTATATGGATATTGATCACTATCAACTCAGAATTGGTGAAGAGAGGCAGAGGAGACCTATTTAGACAAGCTAAAATTTTGGAGTTATGTTAGTATGATCACTAAAATAACTAGAAAGAGCTGTTCCTGCGAAACAGCTGTGAGAATGCATGAGCTGAATTACCTTGCTAAAAAATCTTAAGAAGCTAAAAAATTTGAACATTTTAAAATTTAAATGGTGTCTCTAGCTGAAAGTATGCTGAAGTAGTTAAGATTTGAAAGGATTTGAAGATAAACTTAATTTTCATAATTTTTAAACTGTCATATTTCAAAATTGGCCAAATATTTTTAAAAGCTGACACATTTGGTAATAGCTGAATGTCTTATTGACATTTTAAAATTTGAATGGTGTTTCTAGCTGAAAGTATGCTGAAGTAGTTAAGATTTGAAAGGATTTGAAGATAAACTTAATTTTCATATTTTTTAAACTGTCGAGACGAGAGTGGAATGATTTCAAGCTTGCTGAAATTGTTAAAAAAATATATATATATTTATCTGATAGCTGGGGATTGAACCCAGGCCACCCGCACGAAAGGGCGGCAGTGTTACCAAAATTCTGCAAAATCAGAAATGCATACGACCTATATAAAGACTACACAGACAGACACAGAGTGAAGCTGCGGCAGCCGCGGGACAAATCTGAGGCGCAGACTGTCTTGTAACACGTCCTGTGACAAAAGTTGACAAGCTAGAAAAATTATTTTAACGCTGATAGAAGCAGAAGGCTTAGAGGAACTTAGCAAAGTAGTTTGACATCTGTGGAGTGAAATATATTTAAATCGAAGCAGTTTGAACACACACAACATATATAGAGAGATGACACACACACAGAGGTCCTGCGCCGGGCGAAAGCTGAAGCGCAAGACTCCATACTATGACATCCTGTGACAAAAGTTGAGCAGCTAGAAAAATAATTTTAACACCGTTAGAAGCAGAAGGCTTAGAGGAAGCTAGCAAAGTAGTTTTACATCTGTGGAGTGAACTATATTTAAATCGAAGCAGGTTGAACACACTTGAAGCTGATTTTTGAGGACTCAAAAAGTTAACATTGGAGTGGATGGCAGATTTTGTCAGAATTTGAGCTTTTGTTCAAGCTTAAAGGCTCATAGTTCAAAATCTGTCCATGTGAGCTCTTTAGGGGTTACATTGGCTGAAAGAGGACAAGTTTTCCTACATTTTAAGGTATAATTAGCTTCTCTCAGTTAAACTGTATGAAAGTTATAGTAATTTGTTTGAAAAGTTGAAACTTATCAAAACGCACTGCTGAATGTCTCACTCTAAAATCGAAGAAGGAACTTCATTTTCATATTTTTTAAACTGTCATATTTCAAAATTGGCCGAATATTTTTAAAAGCTGAAAGATTTGGTAATAGCTGAATGTCTAAAATTTGGATGGTGTCTCTAGCTGAAAGTATGCTGAAGTAGTTAAGATTTGAAAGGATTTGAAGATTTACCATTACTTTTAAAGGGAAAAAAAGTTTAACAAAAAGCTTAATATCTTAAAAAGTTTAAAAGTTGCGGTTATGGCGTCTGCCTGAGCAGTAGCAGGTTTCTGAGCTCCGATCCCGTGTGATCTATTTTGCACTTCCATTCTGCCAACTCGACCCTTAACCAACTAATTTAGTTCAACAATCGCTACATGTTCATGCTGCGAACAAAAATGCCAAGAAAGAAAAAAGACACCCAGAGAAATATGGCTATGACGGGTGATGACGACGACGACGCTAGCATGGATCATGCCTCGGCGGATGGCGAGCTGGACCCGGAGGAGGCTAATGCGAGCCAAGACGACGAGGCTAACATTTTAGCAGCCATTCATTTAATGAGAGCTGACTTTTCTGCACAATTGCGGGAAGTCGTTTCGTCTAATAAGGAGATAAAAGAAGCAATTGGTGCCTTCTCTGAGAGGCTAACGGCAGCAGAGTCCCGCATCAGCAAAGCTGAAGATGACGTCTCAGCGCTAACTGGCAAGGAAAAGTCCCTTCAAAAGAAAGTTCAAGAGCTTACACTAAAACTTGATGACCTCGAAAACAGACACCGGAGATCGAACCTACGGCTGATTGGATTGCCCGAGAAAACTGAAGGGGGAGACGCGGCTGCATTTCTTCAAACCTGGCTGCCCGAAATCTTTGGACCGGACACGTTTCCGAGCCCCGTTGTTATTGAACGTGCCCACCGGTTGCCTGGCCGACAAGACCCGAGCGGACCCCCGCGCGCTCTCATCATGAAGTTTCTTAACTATCAAGACAAAGTTCGGGTAATGAGAGCAGCTCGACAGAAAGGAAAAGTGACGTTTCGGGAGCACCACGTCATGTTCTTTCCTGATCTGTCTGTGGAGGTACAGAAACAACGGCGACAATACAACGGTGTGAAGCAGAAACTCCGCGAGCTACATGTGGACTTTGGACTTATATTTCCAGCAAAGATGAGGATCTTCCACAAAGGCAGCCGACACCTGTTCCACACGCCAGAGGAGGTGGAAGCCTTCATTCAGCGTGTTCGTCAGCAGACAGACGGGTAAACAACGGCCAGCATTACGTGCGCTAACTTCACAATATTAAACACATCTATACGTGTATGAAAGACAATTATGATCATTACCACAGTGTTTAAATGTTGTGCATCCTGAATATCAGTGAGTAAATTTTGGATGTTTACTATTGCTCATTTGACAAGAGGGTGTGATGGGTAATATACAATTAATATTCACCGGGATCGAGTGATTGACCTATATAGTTTAGGTAGGTCGTTTTTTGTTTATTTCTCTTGCTCCTTTTAAAGGATCAGTGAACATAACCAAGCCGCTTTAAGAGGGGAGGGTTATCTGTGTAAAACAGTTCACAGAGGGGAGGGAGGGTTGAGAGTTATGAGTGTTTTCATGTTCTTTTTGTTACAATGTAAGGTGCATTTTTTCACAGGAAAGGCTAAACGTTATCAACAGAGCCATGCCACAATCACAGTATTTATAAATGAATAGGAATTTAGACCTCCAGATAATTTCTTGGAACGTTAGAGGACTACGGAAATTAGTTAAAGTTAAGCAAGTTATGAATAGGATCAAGCAATATCATCCAAAAATAGTTTTCCTACAAGAAACACATTTGCTATCAGGTGAAACAGGTCGTTTATCGAAGAGATGGCCAGGTCAAGTAGTCACATGCTCTTTTTCATCACATGCCAGGGGTGTTGCAGTGCTTGTTCATAAGTCTGTTCCTCTTCGTATTCAAAAGACTGTTTTGGATCCAGCGGGGAGATTTATTATTATACAAGCTTCGTTGATAAACCAAGACTTGATTCTTGTGAATTTATACGGTCCTAATGTTGATGATCCAAATTTTTATAATAATCTATTTTTATTAATTTCTTCTATGCAAGGAGCCATAATAATTGGGGGTGATTTTAACTGCACCCTTGATCCTAAACTGGATCGCTCTTCAGGCATAGATCTAACCCATGCAAGAAGCAGGAAAACCATCCACCAATTTATGCAGGAGCTTAACCTAATTGATATTTGGAGAGTAGGAAACCCTACAAAGAAAGAGTTCTCTTGTCATTCAGCTACATATAACACATACGGTCGCATAGATTACTTTCTCTTGTCCAAATCGCTTGCTCCAAATGTGAGTGATTGTATGTACAACAGTATTCTTATTTCTGATCATGCTTTGCTTCTGCTTAATTACTCAGCTACAACTACTGTCAAAAGGAAAACTCTTTGGCGCCTAAAACCACAATGGTTACAAAATCCTAAATTCCTTGACTGTCGGACAAAACATCGATGACTATTTTCAGTTGAACACAACAGAAACATCTGCCTCTATAAGATGGGAGGCCTTCAAAGCTTTTATTAGGGGTCAGATGATGGGATTCACAAGAAATAAATCAAATAAAAATGATCAAGAGACGCTGGAGCTGGAAAGGGATATAAAGGAACTTGAATTGGAAATAACTGGCAATGATAGTAAAGAAAAACAACAGAAATTAGCAATTTTAAAGGCAAAGTACAATAGGTTATCTACCAATAAAGCCCTGGCAGGATTAATTAGACTGAAGCAGACCTACTACGATCAGGGTGAGAGGGCAGGGAAATTACTCGCATGGCGCTTAAAGACACAACAAAATGAACGAATTATCACAGAGATTGTCACTGCTAATGGAGACAAAACATCAGACCCTCAAAAAATTAATACTCTTTTCGAAACATACTACACACAGTTATACTCTTCGGAGTGCTTAGTTACTAATGAATCTTATAAAGAGTTCTTTGATCAGTTAACGCTCCCTTCACTTAGTGAAGAAGCTAAAGCTGATTTAGATTCCCCTATCACAACAGCTGAAATTTCTGAAGCAATTGACCAAATGAAAGGGGGAAAGGCCCCTGGCCCAGATGGGCTACCTATTGACATTTATAAAATCTTTAAGAACAAGCTATTATCACCCCTTTTAGATATGTTTGTAGAAAGCTTTAACTCCGGCAAACTTCCACCATCCATGTGTAATGCACTTATAATTTTGATACTAAAACCTGGAAAGTTGGCAACAAAATGTGATTCCTATCGACCGATTTCATTGATTAATTCTGACGCTAAAATAATTGCCAAATTATTGGCACGAAGGCTTAAGAGGTACCTGCCTTCTCTCTCTGATCCAGACCAAAATGGGTTTGTTAAAGGACGTCAAGCTTTCCACTGTGTTTGAAGAGTTCTCAATATTATATATACAAAGACAGAACAGTACAGTACTGTCGTTGGACGCGGAAAAAGCGTTTGACCGAGTTGAGCATCGCTATCTCCACGAAGTACTTGCACGTTTTGGCTTTGGTCGTTATTTCTCGGATTGGATTAAAGTTTTATATAATAACTCGGTTGCATCAGTAGTAACAAATGATATTGTATCTAAACCTTTTAATCTTTCAAGAGGCACACGCCAAGGCTGTCCCCTTTCACCTCTTCTGTTTGTGATGGTAATTGAGCCCTTGGCTATTGCCATTAGGAGTAATAAAAATATTTCAGGCATTAAAATAAATGAGATTGACAACAAAATAGGCCTATTCGCGGATGATGTTGTGATTTTTCTATCCCACTTGGAACAGTCACTGCATCACTTGTTTAATACCATTAGCTCTTTTGGCAAACTTTCCGGTTACAAAATTAATGACTCAAAATCTGCAATTCTTTTCCTTAACCAGTCAGAAAGAATAAATCCCCCAGTTAAAACACCTTTCAAAATAGTTAGGGATAGTTTCACTTATCTCGGTATCAGGATTACTCCCAAAATTGATGATTTGGTTGAGACAAATTATAATCCAGTGATAGAGTTAGTTTCTGAATCCATTAATAGATGGTCCTTGTTACCAATCTCCATGATAGGGCGGATTAACATACTTAAAATGAATGTTCTTCCGAAATTTCTTTACCTCTTTTATTCCATTCCTCTTGGTCCTCCTATTCATTAATTTTCAAAGATGAAAAGCATGTTCTGTAATTTCATTTGGAACAACAGAAGGGCGAGACTTCGCTTATCTTTGCTTTACCTCCCCTATGATAGAGGAGGGTTGAAACTCCCAAACCTCCAATGGTATTATTGGGCTGCCCAACTTACTATTGCCTCTTGTTGGTTCTCACAAGAAACGCCACGGTCCTGGATGAGTATGGAAAGGAAAATGTCATCCCCTCTGCCACTTACCTTCTATTTATACTCAGCTAAATTAAAAGATTTAAAGACATTGACACATAATCCCTTTGTTAAGAATACGATCATGGTATGGTATGAGGTTCATAAGCATATGGGTGAGATACCTGTACTATCTCAATTTACACCAATCTGGGGTAACAGTGATTTTACACCTGGCAAACAGGATCTGGGCTTCAAAATTTGGGCAAACAAAGGCCTTAGAAAAATTGCAAATTTATTTAACAACAAAATCCTCATGTCATTTGAAGATTTGAAACAAAAGTATGACATCCAACCAAAACATTTTTTTAAATACCTGCAGATACGAAGCTATATATTTAAGTTACAGAAATCTTTGTCTCTACCTACACTTAGCTCTGTAGAAGAAATAGCAACAAATCAACACTCTAAGAGGGGATTGACTTCATGTTTCTATGCTATGATCATGGGTGGATCAAAGGTTTCCTCAGATAGTAAAAGACTGGCATGGTGTGAGAATTTAAACTCAGGAATCTCTCCTGAAGATTGGCAGGAGATTTGCTTAAAATCTCAAACACAAACAATTAACACCCATTTTAAACTACTTCAGTATAAGTGGATAATGAGAATATATGTAACTCCGACTCAGCTAAATAAATTTAACCCCAATAACCCTGACACCTGCTACAAATGTGGTGGAAAGGGCACATTATACCATTGCCTGTGGGAATGCCCTCAGATTCAGGCTTTTTGGAGTGAAGTGATGGACATGATTTTACATGTCACAGGTATAAAACTTTCAATAGATCCCAAACTGTGTATCTTTGGTGTTTTTTCAGTAAATCATAGCCTTAGCAAGGCAAATAGATCTATGATTACTTTCTGCATGCTGCAGGCCAAATATACCATAGCCAAAGCTTGGAAATCCACTAACAAACCGAGTATTAGCGTTTGGCTTGCAGGACTGTCAGACTCTCTTGCACTAGAAAAACTCACCTTCACATTAAAGGGTAAATATCTTGTCTTTGACAGTATATGGAGATCTTTTATGGTGTTCTTAGGAGGGAGGAAAGCATTGGAGGAATGTTCCCCCTGTTTGTAAACCACCACCACATGAAATTGTCAGGTAATTAATATCTGTTTGTTTCTTTTTCTTTTTTGTTTGTTTTCCTTTAAAAATGCTTTTCTCTTAGGGATAA
The DNA here is from genome assembly GCF_027942865.1 of Odontesthes bonariensis. Classification (NCBI taxonomy): domain Eukaryota; kingdom Metazoa; phylum Chordata; class Actinopteri; order Atheriniformes; family Atherinopsidae; genus Odontesthes; species Odontesthes bonariensis. Next base: position 37,846,268 of record NC_134509.1, read on the forward strand.
CCACCGGTGACTCTGAAGGTGGATTTATGTTTTGGACTGTGCAAATTAACGCATGTTACTGCTCTGTCGTAAGTGTCTTATTGAAGATATGCCTTACTGTGACAGTTTTGTTTTGCACCTGTATTATTTGTTGTAGTGTGATTGTTTATTCTGAAATTAATAAACACACTTGTTGAAAAAAAAAAAGTTTAAAAGTTTGAAATACCAGAAATATTAGCAGTAATGTGCTGAAAGAGCTGAACATTTTGATACCAAAATTGTTGAAATAGCTGAAAGTATGCTGAAGAAGTTGAAGGACAAAAATCGGCAGAATAATAATAACTAGAAATTGCTGTTCCTATGAAACAGCAGTGAGAATGCATATAAGCTGAATTACCTTGCTAAAAAATCTCAAGAAGCTAAAACAAGCTAAAACTGAAGAAGCTAAAGGAGCTGAAAAAGCTAACAGCTGAAGGAGCTAAAGCTAAATTAGCTAAAGAAGCTGACTGTCTTCTAACACGTCTTGTGAGAAAAGTTGAGCAGCTAGAAAAATTATTTTAACACCGTTAGAAGCAGAAGGCTTAGAGGAACTTAGCAAAGTAGTTTTACATCTGTGGAGTGAACTATATTTAAATTGAAGCAGTTTGAACACACACAACATATATAGAGAGATGACACACACAGAGGTCCTGCGCCGGGCGAAAGCTGAAGCGCAAGACTCCATACTATGACATCCTGTGACAAAAGTTGAGCAGCTAGAAAAATAATTTTAACATCGTTAGAAGCAGAAGGCTTAGAGGAACGTAGCAAAGTAGTTTTACATCTGTGGAGTGAAAAATATTTAAATGGCAGCAGGTTGAACTCACTTGAAGCTGATTTTTGACCACTCAAAAAGTTAACATTGGAGTGGATGGCAGATTTCGTCAGAATTTGAGATTTTGTTCAAGCTTAAAGGCTCATAGTTCAAAATATGTCCATGTGAGCTCTTTGGGAGTTACATTGGCTGAAAGAGGACAAGTTTTCCTACATTTTAAGGTATAATTTGTTTCTCTCAGTTAAACTGTATGAAAGTTATAGTAATTTGTTTGAAAGTTGAAACTTATCAGAACGCACTGCTGAATGTCTCACTCTAAAATCCAAGAAGGAGCTAAATTTTCATATTTTTTAAACTGTCATATTTCAAAATTGGCTGAATATTTTTAAAAGCTGAAACATCTGGTAATAGCTGAACGTCTTATAAACATTTTAAAATTTGAATGGTGTCTCTAGCTGAAAGTATACTGAAGTAGTTACAATTTGAAAAAATGATATGAAGGATGAAGGATATGAAGGATTTGAAAGGATTTACCATTACTTTTAAAGGGACAAAAACTTGAACAAAAAGCTTAATATCTTAAAAAGTTTAAAAGTTTGAAATACCAGAAATAATAGCAGTAATGTGCTGAAAGAGCTGAACATTTTGATACCAAAATTGTTGAAATAGCTGAAAGTATGCTGAAGTAGTTGAAGGACAAAAATCGGCGGAATAATAATAACTAGAAAGAGCTGTTCCTGCGAAACAGCTGTGAGAATGCATGAGCTGAATTACCTTAATAAAGAAAAATCTTAAAAAGCTAAAAGATTTGAACATTTTAAAATTTGAATGGTGTCTCTAGCTGAAAGTATGCAAAAGTAGTTAAGATTTGAAGGATTTGAAATGATCTGAAGAATTTGAAGATAAAATTAAGCTAGAAACAGTTGAAAATGCTGAAAGTATACTTAAATAATTATAAAATAAAAAAAATATAAAACGTGGTCTGACATTATGGGGATTGAACCCGGGCCACCTGCACGAAAGGCTGGTAGTGTTACCATTAAGCCATCTCGTTGTGTTACACTGGAAGTGCATTTGACCTAGTTAAAGACTACACAGAGAGACACAGAGCTAGCTGCTGCAGCCGCGGGACAAATCTGACTGTCTTCAAACACGTTTTGTGAGAAAAGTTGAATAGCTAGAAAGATAATTTTAACACCGTTAGAAGCAGAAGGCTTAGAGAAACTTAGCAAAGTAGTTTTACATCTGTGGAGTCAACTATATTTAAATCGAAGCAGGTTGAACACACACAACATATATGGAGAGATGAGACGGCCGCCCGCCGATCGCGGGAGAGAAATGACACCGAACACTGACTTCAAATACATCTTGTGACAAAAGTTGAGCAGCTAGAAAAATAATTTTAACACCATTAGAAGCAGAAGGCTTAGAGGAACTTAGCAAAGTACTTTTACATCTGTGGAGTCAACTATATTTAAATCCAAGCAGTTTGAAACACTTGAAGCTGATTCAAAAATGGCAGATTTCCTCAAAATTTGACAAGTTGTTCAAGCTTAAAGGCTCATAGTTCAAAATCTGTCCATGTGAGCTCTTTAAGAGTTACATTGGCTGAAAGAGGACAAGTTTTCCTACATTTTAAGGTATAATTTGTTTCTCTCAGTTAAACTGTATGAAAGTTACAGTAATTTGTTTGAAAAGTTGAAACTTATCAGCACTGCTGAATGTCTCACTCTAAAATCCAAGAAGGAACTTCATTTTCATATTTTTTAAACTGTCATATTTCAAAATTGGCTGAATATTTTTAAAAGATGAAACAATTGGTAACAGCTGAATGTCTTATGAACATTTTAAAATTTGAATGGTGTCTCTAGGTTAAAGTATGCTGAAGCAGTTACGATTTGAATAGATTTGAAGATTTTGAAGGATTTGAAAGCATTTGAAGATAAGGATTTGGAGAACTTAATTTTCATATTTTTGAAACTGTCATATTTCAAAATTGGCTGAATATTTTGAAAAGATGAAACAATTGGTAATAGCTGAATGTCTTATGAACATTTTAAAATTTGAATGGTGTCTCTAGCTGAAAGTATGCTGAACTAGTTAAGATTTGAAAGGATTTGAAAGGATTTGAAAAGATTTAAAAATTTAACATTAGTTTCAATGGGAAAAAAGTTGAACAAAAAGCTTAATATCTTAAAAAGTTGAAAAGTTACAAACACCAAAAATACATTCCCATCAAGAGCTGAATGAGCTGAACATTTTGATACCAAATTTGTTGAAATAGCTCAAAGTATGCTGAAGTAGTTGAATGCCAAAAAACGGCGGAATAATAATAACTAGAAAGAGCTGTTCCTGCGAAACAGCTGTGAGAATGCATGAGCTGAATTACCTTAATAAAGAAAAATCTTAAAAAGCTAAAAGATTTGAAGATTTTAAAATTTGAATGGTGTCTCTAGCTGAAAGTATGCAAAAGTAGTTAAGATTTGAAGGATTTGAAATGATCTGAAGAATTTGAAGATAAAATTAAGCTAGAAACAGTTGAAAATGCTGAAAGTATGCTTAAATAATTATAAAATAAAATAAAAAAATTATAAAGTGTGATCTGAAATGATGGGGATTGAACCCGGGCCACCTGCACGGTAGGCTGGTAGTGTTACCATTAAGCCATCTCGTTGTGTTACACCGGAAGTGCATTTGACCTAATTAAAGACTACACACAGAGACACAGAGCTAGCTGCTGCAGCCGCGGGACAAATCTGACTGTCTTCAAACACGTTTTGTGAGAAAAGTTGAATAGCTAGAAAGATAATTTTAACACCGTTAGAAGCAGAAGGCTTAGAGGAACTTAGCAAAGTACTTTTACATCTGTGGAGTCAACTATATTTAAATCGAAGCAGGTTGAACACACACAACATGTATGGAGAGATGAGACGGCCGCCCGCCGATCGCGGGAGAGAAATGACACCGAACACTGACTTCAAATACATCTTGTGAGAAAAGTTGAGCAGCTAGAAAAATAATTTTAACACCATTAGAAGCAGAAGGCTTAGAGGAACTTAGCAAAGTACTTTTACATCTGTGGAGTCAACTATATTTAAATCGAAGCAGTTTGAAACACTTGAAGCTGATTCAAAAATGGCAGATTTCCTCAAAATTTGACAAGTTGTTCAAGCTTAAAGGCTCATAGTTCAAAATCTGTCCATGTGAGCTCTTTAAGAGTTACATTGGCTGAAAGAGGACAAGTTTTCCTACATTTTAAGGTATAATTTGTTTCTCTCAGTTAAACTGTATGAAAGTTACAGTAATTTGTTTGAAAAGTTGAAACTTATCAGCACTGCTGAATGTCTCACTCTAAAATCCAAGAAGGAACTTCATTTTCATATTTTTTAAACTGTCATATTTCAAAATTGGCTGAATATTTTTAAAAGATGAAACAATTGGTAACAGCTGAATGTCTTATGAACATTTTAAAATTTGAATGGTGTCTCTAGGTTAAAGTATGCTGAAGCAGTTACGATTTGAATAGATTTGAAGATATTGAAGGATTTGAAAGCATTTGAAGATAAGGATTTGGAGAACTTAATTTTCATATTTTTGAAACTGTCATATTTCAAAATTGGCTGAATATTTTGAAAAGATGAAACAATTGGTAATAGCTGAATGTCTTATGAACATTTTAAAATTTGAATGGTGTCTCTAGCTGAAAGTATGCTGAACTAGTTAAGATTTCAAAGATTTGAAAGGATTTGAAAGGATTTGAAAAGATTTAAAAATTTAACATTAGTTTCAATGGGAAAAAAGTTGAACAAAAAGCTTAATATCTTAAAAAGTTGAAAAGTTACAAACACCAAAAATACATTCCCATCAAGAGCTGAATGAGCTGAACATTTTGATACCAAATTTGTTGAAATAGCTCAAAGTATGCTGAAGTAGTTGAATGCCAAAAAACGGCGGAATAATAATAACTAGAAAGAGCTGTTCCTGCGAAACAGCTGTGAGAATGCATGAGCTGAATTACCTTAATAAAGAAAAATCTTAAAAAGCTAAAAGATTTGAACATTTTAAAAATTGAATGGTGTCTCTAGCTGAAAGTATGCAAAAGTAGTTAAGATTTGAAGGATTTGAAATGATCTGAAGAATTTGAAGGATTGGAAAGGATTGAAATGATCTGAAGAATTTGAAGGATTTGAAAGGATTGAAATGATCTGAAGAATTTGAAGATAAAAATTAAGCTAGAAACAGTTGAAATTGCTGAAAGTATGCTTAAATAATTATATAAAAAAAAAAAATTATAAAGTGTGGTCTGACATGATGGGGATTGAACCCAGGCCACCTGCACGAAAGGCTGGTAGTGTTACCATTAAGCCATTTTGTTCTGTCAAACCGGAAGTGCATTTGACCTAGTTAAAGAGTACACAGACAGACACAGAGCTAGCTGCTGCAGCCGCGGGACAAATCTGAGGCGCAGACTGTCTTCTATCGCGTCTTGTGAGAAAAGTTGAGCAGCTACAAAAATAATTTTAACACCATTAGAAGCAGAAGGCTTAGAGGAACTTAGCAAAGTAGTTTTACATCTGTGGAGTCAACTATATTTAAATCCAAGCAGTTTGAAACACTTGAATCTGATTCAAAAATGGCAGATTTCCTCAAAATTTGACAAGTTGTTCAAGCTTAAAGGCTCATAGTTCAAAATCTGTCCATGTGAGCTCTTTAAGAGTTACATTGGCTGAAAGAGGACAAGTTTTCCTACATTTTAAGGTATAATTTGTTTCTCTCAGTTAAACTGTATGAAAGTTATAGTAATTTGTTTGAAAAGTTGAAACTTATCAGCACTGCTGAATGTCTCACTCTAAAATCCAAGAAGGAGCTTCATTTTCCTATTTTTTAAACTGTCATATTTCAAAATTGGCTGATTATTTTTAAAAGATGAAACAATTGGTAACAGCTGAATGTCTTATGAACATTTTAAAATTTGAATGGTGTCTCTAGGTTAAAGTATGCTGAAGCAGTTACGATTTGAATAGATTTGAAGATTTTGAAGGATTTGAAAGCATTTGAAGATAAGGATTTGGAGAACTTAATTTTCATATTTTTGAAACTGTCATATTTCAAAATTGGCTGAATATTTTTAAAAGATGAAACAATTGGTAATAGCTGAATGTCTTATGAACATTTTAAAATTTGAATGGTGTCTCTAGCTGAAAGTATGCTGAACTAGTTAAGATTTGAAAGATTTGAAAGGATTTGAAAGGATTTGAAGAGATTTGAAAATTTAACATTAGTTTCAATGGGAAAAAAGTTGAACAAAAAGCTTAATATCTTAAAAAGTTGAAAAGTTACAAACACCAAAAATACATTCCCATCAAGAGCTGAATGAGCTGAACATTTTGATACCAAATTTGTTGAAATAGCTCAAAGTATGCTGAAGTAGTTGAATGCCGAAAAACGGCGGAAGAATATGGAATAATAACTAGAAAGAGCTGTTCCTGCGAAACAGCTGTGAGAATGCATGAGCTGAATTACCTTAATAAAGAAAAATCTTAAAAAGCTAAAAGATTTGAACATTTTAAAATTTGAATGGTGTCTCTAGCTGAAAGTATGCAAAAGTAGTTAAGATTTGAAGGATTTGAAATGATCTGAAGAATTTGAAGATAAAATTAAGCTAGAAACAGTTGAAAATGCTGAAAGTATGCTTAAATAATTATAAAATAAAAAAATTATAAAACGTGGTCTGACATTATGGGGATTGAACCCGGGCCACCTGCACGAAAGGCTGGTAGTGTTACCATTAAGCCATCTCGTTGTATTACACCTGAAGTGCATTTGACCTACTTAAAGACTACACAGAGAGACACAGAGCTAGCTGCTGCAGCCGCGGGACAAATCTGACTGTCTTCAAACACGTTTTGTGAGAAAAGTTGAATAGCTAGAAAGATAATTTTAACACCGTTAGAAGCAGAAGGCTTAGAGGAACTTAGCAAAGTACTTTTACATCTGTGGAGTGAACTATATTTAAATCGAAGCAGGTTGAACACACACAACATATATGGAGAGATGAGACGGCCGCCCGCCGATCGCGGGAGAGAAATGACACCGAACACTGACTTCAAATACATCTTGTGAGAAAAGTTGAGCAGCTAGAAAAATAATTTTAACACCATTAGAAGCAGAAGGCTTAGAGGAACTTAGCAAAGTACTTTTACATCTGTGGAGTCAACTATATTTAAATCGAAGCAGTTTGAAACACTTGAAGCTGATTCAAAAATGGCAGATTTCCTCAAAATTTGACAAGTTCTTCAAGCTTAAAGGCTCATAGTTCAAAATCTGTCCATGTGAGCTCTTTAAGAGTTACATTGGCTGAAAGAGGACAAGTTTTCCTACATTTTAAGGTATAATTTGTTTCTCTCAGTTAAACTGTATGAAAGTTACAGTAATTTGTTTGAAAAGTTGAAACTTATCAGCACTGCTGAATGTCTCACTCTAAAATCCAAGAAGGAACTTCATTTTCATATTTTTTAAACTGTCATATTTCAAAATTGGCTGAATATTTTTAAAAGATGAGACATTTTGTAATAGCTGAATGTCTTATGAACATTTTAAAATTTGAATGGTGTCTCTAGCTGATAGTATGCTGAACTAGTTACGATTTGAAAAGATTTTAAGGTTTTGAAGGATTTGAAAGGATTTCAAGATAAGGATTTGAAGAACTTAATTTTCATATTTTTTAAACTGTCATATTTCAAAATTGGCCGAATATTTTTAAAAGATGAGACATTTTGTAATAGCTGAATGTCTTATGAACATTTTAAAATTTGAATGGTGTCTCTAGCTGAAAGTATGCTGAACTAGTTAAGATTTGAAGGATTTGAAAGGATTTGAAAGGATTTGAAGATTTAACATTAGTTTCAATGGGAAAAAAGTTGAACAAAAAGCTTAATATCTTAAAAAGTTGAAAAGTTACAAACACCAAAAAATATTTCCCATCGAGAGCTGAAAGAGCTGAACATTTTGATACCAAATTTGTTGAAATAGCTGAAAGTATGCTGAAGTATTTGAATGCCGAAAAACGGCGGAAGAATATGGAATACGGAATAATAATAAAGAGAAACAGGAACTTAATAGTGAGAATGCTTCATGCATTCTCACAATAATAAAGAGAAACAGGAACTTAATAGTGAGAATGCTTCATGCATTCTCACAATAAAGAGAAACAGAAACTTAATAGTGAGAATGCTTCATGCATTCTCACAACTAGAAAGAGCTGTTCCTGCGAAACAGCTGTGAGAATGCATGAGCTGAATTACCTTAATAAAGAAAAATCTTAAAAAGCTAAAAGATTTGAACATTTTAAAATTTGAATGGTGTCTCTAGCTGAAAGTATGCAAAAGTAGTTAAGATTTGAAGGATTTGAAATGATCTGAAGAATTTGAAGATAAAATTAAGCTAGAAACAGTTGAAAATGCTGAAAGTATACTTAAATAATTATAAAATAAAAAAAATATAAAACGTGGTCTGACATTATGGGGATTGAACCCGGGCCACCTGCACGAAAGGCTGGTAGTGTTACCATTAAGCCATCTCGTTGTGTTACACTGGAAGTGCATTTGACCTAGTTAAAGACTACACAGAGAGACACAGAGCTAGCTGCTGCAGCCGCGGGACAAATCTGACTGTCTTCAAACACGTTTTGTGAGAAAAGTTGAATAGCTAGAAAGATAATTTTAACACCGTTAGAAGCAGAAGGCTTAGAGAAACTTAGCAAAGTAGTTTTACATCTGTGGAGTCAACTATATTTAAATCGAAGCAGGTTGAACACACACAACATATATGGAGAGATGAGACGGCCGCCCGCCGATCGCGGGAGAGAAATGACACCGAACACTGACTTCAAATACATCTTGTGACAAAAGTTGAGCAGCTAGAAAAATAATTTTAACACCATTAGAAGCAGAAGGCTTAGAGGAACTTAGCAAAGTACTTTTACATCTGTGGAGTCAACTATATTTAAATCCAAGCAGTTTGAAACACTTGAAGCTGATTCAAAAATGGCAGATTTCCTCAAAATTTGACAAGTTGTTCAAGCTTAAAGGCTCATAGTTCAAAATCTGTCCATGTGAGCTCTTTAAGAGTTACATTGGCTGAAAGAGGACAAGTTTTCCTACATTTTAAGGTATAATTTGTTTCTCTCAGTTAAACTGTATGAAAGTTACAGTAATTTGTTTGAAAAGTTGAAACTTATCAGCACTGCTGAATGTCTCACTCTAAAATCCAAGAAGGAACTTCATTTTCATATTTTTTAAACTGTCATATTTCAAAATTGGCTGAATATTTTTAAAAGATGAAACAATTGGTAACAGCTGAATGTCTTATGAACATTTTAAAATTTGAATGGTGTCTCTAGGTTAAAGTATGCTGAAGCAGTTACGATTTGAATAGATTTGAAGATTTTGAAGGATTTGAAAGCATTTGAAGATAAGGATTTGGAGAACTTAATTTTCATATTTTTGAAACTGTCATATTTCAAAATTGGCTGAATATTTTGAAAAGATGAAACAATTGGTAATAGCTGAATGTCTTATGAACATTTTAAAATTTGAATGGTGTCTCTAGCTGAAAGTATGCTGAACTAGTTAAGATTTGAAAGGATTTGAAAGGATTTGAAAAGATTTAAAAATTTAACATTAGTTTCAATGGGAAAAAAGTTGAACAAAAAGCTTAATATCTTAAAAAGTTGAAAAGTTACAAACACCAAAAATACATTCCCATCAAGAGCTGAATGAGCTGAACATTTTGATACCAAATTTGTTGAAATAGCTCAAAGTATGCTGAAGTAGTTGAATGCCAAAAAACGGCGGAATAATAATAACTAGAAAGAGCTGTTCCTGCGAAACAGCTGTGAGAATGCATGAGCTGAATTACCTTAATAAAGAAAAATCTTAAAAAGCTAAAAGATTTGAAGATTTTAAAATTTGAATGGTGTCTCTAGCTGAAAGTATGCAAAAGTAGTTAAGATTTGAAGGATTTGAAATGATCTGAAGAATTTGAAGATAAAATTAAGCTAGAAACAGTTGAAAATGCTGAAAGTATGCTTAAATAATTATAAAATAAAATAAAAAAATTATAAAGTGTGATCTGAAATGATGGGGATTGAACCCGGGCCACCTGCACGGTAGGCTGGTAGTGTTACCATTAAGCCATCTCGTTGTGTTACACCGGAAGTGCATTTGACCTAATTAAAGACTACACACAGAGACACAGAGCTAGCTGCTGCAGCCGCGGGACAAATCTGACTGTCTTCAAACACGTTTTGTGAGAAAAGTTGAATAGCTAGAAAGATAATTTTAACACCGTTAGAAGCAGAAGGCTTAGAGGAACTTAGCAAAGTACTTTTACATCTGTGGAGTCAACTATATTTAAATCGAAGCAGGTTGAACACACACAACATGTATGGAGAGATGAGACGGCCGCCCGCCGATCGCGGGAGAGAAATGACACCGAACACTGACTTCAAATACATCTTGTGAGAAAAGTTGAGCAGCTAGAAAAATAATTTTAACACCATTAGAAGCAGAAGGCTTAGAGGAACTTAGCAAAGTACTTTTACATCTGTGGAGTCAACTATATTTAAATCGAAGCAGTTTGAAACACTTGAAGCTGATTCAAAAATGGCAGATTTCCTCAAAATTTGACAAGTTGTTCAAGCTTAAAGGCTCATAGTTCAAAATCTGTCCATGTGAGCTCTTTAAGAGTTACATTGGCTGAAAGAGGACAAGTTTTCCTACATTTTAAGGTATAATTTGTTTCTCTCAGTTAAACTGTATGAAAGTTACAGTAATTTGTTTGAAAAGTTGAAACTTATCAGCACTGCTGAATGTCTCACTCTAAAATCCAAGAAGGAACTTCATTTTCATATTTTTTAAACTGTCATATTTCAAAATTGGCTGAATATTTTTAAAAGATGAAACAATTGGTAACAGCTGAATGTCTTATGAACATTTTAAAATTTGAATGGTGTCTCTAGGTTAAAGTATGCTGAAGCAGTTACGATTTGAATAGATTTGAAGATATTGAAGGATTTGAAAGCATTTGAAGATAAGGATTTGGAGAACTTAATTTTCATATTTTTGAAACTGTCATATTTCAAAATTGGCTGAATATTTTGAAAAGATGAAACAATTGGTAATAGCTGAATGTCTTATGAACATTTTAAAATTTGAATGGTGTCTCTAGCTGAAAGTATGCTGAACTAGTTAAGATTTCAAAGATTTGAAAGGATTTGAAAGGATTTGAAAAGATTTAAAAATTTAACATTAGTTTCAATGGGAAAAAAGTTGAACAAAAAGCTTAATATCTTAAAAAGTTGAAAAGTTACAAACACCAAAAATACATTCCCATCAAGAGCTGAATGAGCTGAACATTTTGATACCAAATTTGTTGAAATAGCTCAAAGTATGCTGAAGTAGTTGAATGCCAAAAAACGGCGGAATAATAATAACTAGAAAGAGCTGTTCCTGCGAAACAGCTGTGAGAATGCATGAGCTGAATTACCTTAATAAAGAAAAATCTTAAAAAGCTAAAAGATTTGAACATTTTAAAAATTGAATGGTGTCTCTAGCTGAAAGTATGCAAAAGTAGTTAAGATTTGAAGGATTTGAAATGATCTGAAGAATTTGAAGGATTGGAAAGGATTGAAATGATCTGAAGAATTTGAAGGATTTGAAAGGATTGAAATGATCTGAAGAATTTGAAGATAAAAATTAAGCTAGAAACAGTTGAAATTGCTGAAAGTATGCTTAAATAATTATATAAAAAAAAAAAATTATAAAGTGTGGTCTGACATGATGGGGATTGAACCCAGGCCACCTGCACGAAAGGCTGGTAGTGTTACCATTAAGCCATTTTGTTCTGTCAAACCGGAAGTGCATTTGACCTAGTTAAAGAGTACACAGACAGACACAGAGCTAGCTGCTGCAGCCGCGGGACAAATCTGAGGCGCAGACTGTCTTCTATCGCGTCTTGTGAGAAAAGTTGAGCAGCTACAAAAATAATTTTAACACCATTAGAAGCAGAAGGCTTAGAGGAACTTAGCAAAGTAGTTTTACATCTGTGGAGTCAACTATATTTAAATCCAAGCAGTTTGAAACACTTGAATCTGATTCAAAAATGGCAGATTTCCTCAAAATTTGACAAGTTGTTCAAGCTTAAAGGCTCATAGTTCAAAATCTGTCCATGTGAGCTCTTTAAGAGTTACATTGGCTGAAAGAGGACAAGTTTTCCTACATTTTAAGGTATAATTTGTTTCTCTCAGTTAAACTGTATGAAAGTTATAGTAATTTGTTTGAAAAGTTGAAACTTATCAGCACTGCTGAATGTCTCACTCTAAAATCCAAGAAGGAGCTTCATTTTCCTATTTTTTAAACTGTCATATTTCAAAATTGGCTGATTATTTTTAAAAGATGAAACAATTGGTAACAGCTGAATGTCTTATGAACATTTTAAAATTTGAATGGTGTCTCTAGGTTAAAGTATGCTGAAGCAGTTACGATTTGAATAGATTTGAAGATTTTGAAGGATTTGAAAGCATTTGAAGATAAGGATTTGGAGAACTTAATTTTCATATTTTTGAAACTGTCATATTTCAAAATTGGCTGAATATTTTTAAAAGATGAAACAATTGGTAATAGCTGAATGTCTTATGAACATTTTAAAATTTGAATGGTGTCTCTAGCTGAAAGTATGCTGAACTAGTTAAGATTTGAAAGATTTGAAAGGATTTGAAAGGATTTGAAGAGATTTGAAAATTTAACATTAGTTTCAATGGGAAAAAAGTTGAACAAAAAGCTTAATATCTTAAAAAGTTGAAAAGTTACAAACACCAAAAATACATTCCCATCAAGAGCTGAATGAGCTGAACATTTTGATACCAAATTTGTTGAAATAGCTCAAAGTATGCTGAAGTAGTTGAATGCCGAAAAACGGCGGAAGAATATGGAATAATAACTAGAAAGAGCTGTTCCTGCGAAACAGCTGTGAGAATGCATGAGCTGAATTACCTTAATAAAGAAAAATCTTAAAAAGCTAAAAGATTTGAACATTTTAAAATTTGAATGGTGTCTCTAGCTGAAAGTATGCAAAAGTAGTTAAGATTTGAAGGATTTGAAATGATCTGAAGAATTTGAAGATAAAATTAAGCTAGAAACAGTTGAAAATGCTGAAAGTATGCTTAAATAATTATAAAATAAAAAAATTATAAAACGTGGTCTGACATTATGGGGATTGAACCCGGGCCACCTGCACGAAAGGCTGGTAGTGTTACCATTAAGCCATCTCGTTGTATTACACCTGAAGTGCATTTGACCTACTTAAAGACTACACAGAGAGACACAGAGCTAGCTGCTGCAGCCGCGGGACAAATCTGACTGTCTTCAAACACGTTTTGTGAGAAAAGTTGAATAGCTAGAAAGATAATTTTAACACCGTTAGAAGCAGAAGGCTTAGAGGAACTTAGCAAAGTACTTTTACATCTGTGGAGTGAACTATATTTAAATCGAAGCAGGTTGAACACACACAACATATATGGAGAGATGAGACGGCCGCCCGCCGATCGCGGGAGAGAAATGACACCGAACACTGACTTCAAATACATCTTGTGAGAAAAGTTGAGCAGCTAGAAAAATAATTTTAACACCATTAGAAGCAGAAGGCTTAGAGGAACTTAGCAAAGTACTTTTACATCTGTGGAGTCAACTATATTTAAATCGAAGCAGTTTGAAACACTTGAAGCTGATTCAAAAATGGCAGATTTCCTCAAAATTTGACAAGTTCTTCAAGCTTAAAGGCTCATAGTTCAAAATCTGTCCATGTGAGCTCTTTAAGAGTTACATTGGCTGAAAGAGGACAAGTTTTCCTACATTTTAAGGTATAATTTGTTTCTCTCAGTTAAACTGTATGAAAGTTACAGTAATTTGTTTGAAAAGTTGAAACTTATCAGCACTGCTGAATGTCTCACTCTAAAATCCAAGAAGGAACTTCATTTTCATATTTTTTAAACTGTCATATTTCAAAATTGGCTGAATATTTTTAAAAGATGAGACATTTTGTAATAGCTGAATGTCTTATGAACATTTTAAAATTTGAATGGTGTCTCTAGCTGATAGTATGCTGAACTAGTTACGATTTGAAAAGATTTTAAGGTTTTGAAGGATTTGAAAGGATTTCAAGATAAGGATTTGAAGAACTTAATTTTCATATTTTTTAAACTGTCATATTTCAAAATTGGCCGAATATTTTTAAAAGATGAGACATTTTGTAATAGCTGAATGTCTTATGAACATTTTAAAATTTGAATGGTGTCTCTAGCTGAAAGTATGCTGAACTAGTTAAGATTTGAAGGATTTGAAAGGATTTGAAAGGATTTGAAGATTTAACATTAGTTTCAATGGGAAAAAAGTTGAACAAAAAGCTTAATATCTTAAAAAGTTGAAAAGTTACAAACACCAAAAAATATTTCCCATCGAGAGCTGAAAGAGCTGAACATTTTGATACCAAATTTGTTGAAATAGCTGAAAGTATGCTGAAGTATTTGAATGCCGAAAAACGGCGGAAGAATATGGAATACGGAATAATAATAAAGAGAAACAGGAACTTAATAGTGAGAATGCTTCATGCATTCTCACAATAATAAAGAGAAACAGGAACTTAATAGTGAGAATGCTTCATGCATTCTCACAATAAAGAGAAACAGAAACTTAATAGTGAGAATGCTTCATGCATTCTCACAACTAGAAAGAGCTGTTCCTGCGAAACAGCTGTGAGAATGCATGAGCTGAATTACCTTAATAAAGAAAAATCTTAAAAAGCTAAAAGATTTGAACATTTTAAAATTTGAATGGTGTCTCTAGCTGAAAGTATGCAAAAGTAGTTAAGATTTGAAGGATTTGAAAGGATTGAAATTATCTGAAGAATTTGAAGGATTTGAAAGGATTGAAATTATCTGAAGAATTTGAAGGATTTGAAAGGCAAGGCAAGGCAAGGCAATTTTATTTATAGAGCACAATTCATACACAGGGCAATTCAAAGTGCTTTACAGCTACATAAAATCACAAGAAGGCAATAAAACCATTAAAAAGGAATAAAAAAAATAAAAGAAAAGAAAGAAATTAAAAAAGAAAGAAATTTAAAACCCATTAAAATAATCATTAAGTAATTAAAAAGTGAAGAGTGCAGATAAAATACTTTCAGGTGTCATATGCACAGCTAAACAGAACTGTTTTCAGCCTGGATTTAAACATTGTCAGAGTTGAGGCCTGTCTCACATCTTCTGGAAGACTGTTCCAGATTTTAGGGGCATAAAACTGAAATGCAGCCTCACCTTGTTTAGTCCTGACTCTGGGCACCAGCAGGAGACCCCTCCCTGAGGTTCTCAGAGCCCGAGTTGGTTCATATGGCTCTAACATGTCAGAGATGTACTTTGATGCTTCACCGTGAAGAGACTTGTATACAAGCAGTGCTGTTTTAAAGTCTATTCTCTGAGCGACAGGAAGCCAGTGCAGAGACCTGAGCACTGGACTAATATGGTGGTATTTCCTGGTTCTGGTCAGGACTCGAGCAGCAGCGTTCTGGATGTACTGCAGCTGTCTTACAGCCCGTTTAGAGCCCAGTGAGCAGGCCGTTACAGTAGTCTAACCTGCTGGAGACAAACGCATGGATCAGTCTCTCTAAGTCTGGTTTAGACACTATTCCTTTGATTCTGGCAATGTTTTTTAGATGGTAAAAAGCTGCTGATGTTACAGATTTAATGTGGCTGTTAAAGTTCAGGTCTGAGTCCAATATTACCCCGAGATTTCTAACTTGATAGTTAGGTTTAAGAGAGAGAGTCTCAAGGTGACTGATAAGGATTGAAATTATCTGAAGAATTTGAAGGATTTGAAAGGATTTAAATGATCTGAAGGATTTGAAGGATTTGAAGATAAAATTAAGCTAGAAACAGTTGAAATGGCTGAAAGTATGCTTAAATAATTATATAAAAAAAAAATATATAAAGTGTGGTCTGACATGATGGGGATTGAACCCGGGCCGCCCACACGAAAGGCTGGTAGAGTTACCATTAAGCCATTTCGTTCTGTTACACCGGAAGTGCATTTGACCTACTTAAAGACTACACAGATAGACACAGCGCTAGCTGCTGCAGCCGCGGGACAAATCTGAGGCGCAGACTGTCTTCTATCGCGTCTTGTGACAAAAGTTGAGCAGCTAGAAAAATAATTTTAATACCATTAGAAGCAGAAGGCTTAGAGGAACTTAGCAAAGTAGTTTTACATCTGTGGAGTCAACTATATTTAAATCGAAGCAGTTTGAAACACTTGAAGCTGATTCAAAAAGGGCAGATTTCCTCAAAATTTGACAAGTTGTTCAAGCTTAAAGGCTCATAGTTCAAAATCTGTCCATGTGAGCTCTTTAAGAGTTACATTGGCTGAAAGAGGACAAGTTTTCCTACATTTTAAGGTATAATTTGTTTCTCTCAGTTAAACTGTATGAAAGTTATAGTAATTTGTTTGAAAAGTTGAAACTTATCAGCACTGCTGAATGTCTCACTCTAAAATCCAAGAAGGAACTTCATTTTCACATTTTTTAAACTGTCATATTTCAAAATTGGCTGAATATTTTTAAAAGATGAAACAATTGGTAACAGCTGAATGTCTTATGAACATTTTAAAATTCGAATGGTGTCTCTAGGTTAAAGTATGCTGAAGCAGTTACGATTTGAAAAGATTTTAAGGTTTTGAAGGATTTGAAAGGATTTAAAGATAAGGATTTGGAGAACTTAATTTTCATATTTTTGAAACTGTCATATTTCAAAATTGGCTGAATATTTTTAAAAGATGAAACAATTGGTAATAGCTGAATGTCTTATGAACATTTTAAAATTTGAATGGTGTCTCTAGCTGAAAGTATGCTGAACTAGTTAAGATTTGAAAGATTTGAAAGGATTTGAAAAGATTTGAAAATTTAACATTAGTTTCAATGGGAAAAAAGTTGAACAAAAAGCTTAATATCTTAAAAAGTTGAAAAGTTACAAACACCAAAAATAATAGCAGGAAAGAGCTGAAAGAGCTGAACATTTTGATACCAAATTTGTTGAAATAGCTCAAAGTATGCTGAAGTAGTTAAATGCCGAAAAACGGCGGAAGAATAATAACTAGAAAGAGCTGTTCCTGCGAAACAGCTGTGAGAATGCATGAGCTGAATTACCTTAATAAAGAAAAATCTTAAAAAGCTAAAAGATTTGAACATTTTAAAAATTGAATGGTGTCTCTAGCTGAAAGTATGCAAAAGTAGTTAAGATTTGAAGGATTTGAAATGATCTGAAGAATTTGAAGGATTTGAAAGGATTGAAATGATCTGAAGAATTTGAAGGATTTGAAAGGATTGAAATGATCTGAAGAATTTGAAGATAAAAATTAAGCTAGAAACAGTTGAAATTGCTGAAAGTATGCTTAAATAATTATATTAAAAAAAATATATATAAAGTGTGGTCTGACATGATGGGGATTGAACCCAGGCCACCTGCACGAAAGGCTGGTAGTGTTACCATTAAGCCATTTCGTTCTGTCAAACCGGAAGTGCATTTGACCTAGTTAAAGAGTACACAGACAGACACAGAGCTAGCTGCTGCAGCCGCGGGACAAATCTGAGGCGCAGACTGTCTTCTATCGCGTCTTGTGAGAAAAGTTGAGCAGCTACAAAAATAATTTTAACATCATTAGAAGCAGAAGGCTTAGAGGAACTTAGCAAAGTAGTTTTACATCTGTGGAGTCAACTATATTTAAATCGAAGCAGTTTGAAACACTTGAATCTGATTCAAAAATGGCAGATTTCCTCAAAATTTGACAAGTTGTTCAAGCTTAAAGGCTCATAGTTCAAAATCTGTCCATGTGAGCTCTTTAAGAGTTACATTGGCTGAAAGAGGACACGTTTTCCTACATTTTAAGGTATAATTTGTTTCTCTCAGTTAAACTGTATGAAAGTTATAGTAATTTGTTTGAAAAGCTGAAACTTATCAGCACTGCTGAATGTCTCACTCTAAAACACACATGTCAAAGTCAAGGCCCGCGGGCCAGATCCGGCCCGCGAATAAATTATCTATGGCCCTCTGGATGATATTTAATTACCATTAGAACCGGCCCGCAGGCCACAGCCGCCCGCTGGCGTTTTGGAAGCACCAACACTACATCCCCCACAATGCAACGGTAGCCCGCGAAGTCACTGCAGCGCGAACAAGCGGCTTCATTATTCATCAGCTGTCAGAGTCAAAAATGGCAAAACGTAAGGTGGACGCTGAGAACAGGGACTTTCAAGCCAGGTGGGAGGCAGAGTACCTGTTTACGGAGGTAAAAGGCAAACCTGTGTGTCTTCTGTGTGGAGAAAGTGTGGCGGTCATGAAAGAATACAACCTAAGAAGGCACTATCAAACATCTCAGAAACACACAGTCAAAGATAAGAATATGGACACGGAACAAAGGCTACAGAAGGTGAAAGAATTAAAACGAGGACTTAAGTCCAGGCAGGCTATGTTCACACATGTAAAATCACAAAGCGAGGCTGCTGTCAAGGCCAGCTTTATTGTGGCAAAAGAGGTCGCAAAATCAGCCCGGCCCTTTACAGAAGGAGAGTTTATCAAAAAGTGTATGCTTGAAGTTTGTGACGCAGTGTGCCCAGACAAAAGAGTTCTATTCTCAAACGTGAGCCTGAGCAGAAACACCGTTGCTGAACGTGTAGACCAGCTTTCCACCAACATAAAAGAACAGCTTGTGAGAAAGGGAAAAGATTTCATCGCATATTCTCTTGCTGTGGATGAGAGCACGGACACATCTGACATCGCCCAACTGTCAATTTTCGTCCGTGGAGTAGACTCCAGCATGAGCATAACAGAAGAGTTTTTGGCATTACGTCCTATGTATGGCACAACTACAGGACAAGATCTGTATGAAGAGGTATCCAGATGTGTAAATGAGATGGGGCTGCCTTGGGAAAAACTTGTGGGATTAACCACAGACGGAGCACCCGCAATGTGTGGGCGCAGGAGTGGATTGGTGGCAAGGATGCGTGAGAGGATGCGGGAGGAAAACGTCACAGATGAGCTGACAGCTTATCACTGCATCATACACCAGGAGTCATTGTGTGGCAAAGCCTTGAAAATGGAACATGTAATGAGCACCATAAAGCGAGCAGTTAACATCATCAGAGCCAAAGGTTTAAATCACCGCCAGTTCAAGGCATTTCTGGGAGAGTTCGATACAGAGTATGGTGACTTACCGTATCACACAGAGGTGCGATGGCTAAGCCAGGGAAAGGTGCTGCAAAGATGTTTCGAGCTGCGTGAGGAGATCTGTATGTTCATGGAAAGCAAGGGGAAAGACACAACAGAGCTCCGAGATGAAACTTTCCTGTGTGAAATGGCGTTTCTCTGCGACATCACGAGCCATCTGAATGTGGTGAATCTGCAGCTGCAGGGACGGGGACGTGTCATCTCTGATATGTACACAACAGTGAAGGCCTTTAAAACCAAGCTGAGTCTGTGGGAGACGCAGATGCGTAAAGAAAACTTGAGCCACTTTTCCAGCTGCCAGACCATGAAGGAGAAGCTCTCTACCGCTGTGTTCCCGAGTGCACAGTTCGCTGATAAACTCAACACACTTGCCGCCGACTTCCAACGCCGATTTGCTGACTTTGAAGCCCAAAAAAGCAGCTTTGAACTGCTCAGCAATCCCTTTGCAGTTGATGTGGAAAGCGCACCACCACAACTGCAAATGGAGTTGATTGAGCTCCAGTGCAATGACACACTGAAAGTAAAATACGAGAGAGTGGGTGCTGCTGAGTTTGCACGTTTCATCCCCGACACAATGCCCCAGTTGCGCATCCAAGCTGCTCGGACGCTCTCTATGTTTGGCAGCACATACCTGTGTGAACAACTGTTCTCATTAATGAAGCTAAACAAAACATCACACAGGAGCCGTCTTACCGACAATCACCTTCACTCAATCCTGAGGATTTCCTCAGCTCAGAGCCTAACCCCGAACATCGATGAACTTGTGCAAATGATGAGACACCACCAAGTATCAGGCTCCTCCTCAGACAAGTGAGCATCACAGAGCGTATTTTCAGTTTTTAATTCAGTTAAATTCTTACATTTGTTTCGACAAGACGTGATTTTTCTTTGAAGGGAGTATTGTTTTGTCTCTGTGCCATAGATTTTGTATTTTATTTTATTTTATTTATTTATATTTATTTTTCAGTTGAATGGGCTCAGCGGAAATTGCAGATGCCATGAGAAAGAATACAACTGATTTGATTTATTTTTTTATTATACTATTTGAAAGCAGTTGTTGTTGTTGTTGTTGTTTTTAAATTGTTTATAAAAACAATTTAATTTTTTGCTGTTTGCCTGTTGAAAATGTTTATATAAATGTTTAATGTGCAATCATTTCAATATGTTCTAATAAACATTGAACCAGTCCGGCCCTCGGCTTGTAACAAATTTGTTTTTTTGGCCCTCGGTGTATTTGACTTTGACACCCCTGCTCTAAAATCCAAGAAGGAGCTTCATTTTCCTATTTTTTAAACTGTCATATTTCAAAATTGGCTGATTATTTTTAAAAGATGAAACAATTGGTAACAGCTGAATGTCTTATGAACATTTTAAAATTTGAATGGTGTCTCTAGGTTAAAGTATGCTGAAGCAGTTACGATTTGAATAGATTTGAAGATTTTGAAGGATTTGAAAGCATTTGAAGATAAGGATTTGGAGAACTTAATTTTCATATTTTTGAAACTGTCATATTTCAAAATTGGCTGAATATTTTTAAAAGATGAAACAATTGGTAATAGCTGAATGTCTTATGAACATTTTAAAATTTGAATGGTGTCTCTAGCTGAAAGTATGCTGAACTAGTTAAGATTTGAAAGATTTGAAAGGATTTGAAAGGATTTGAAGAGATTTGAAAATTTAACATTAGTTTCAATGGGAAAAAAGTTGAACAAAAAGCTTAATATCTTAAAAAGTTGAAAAGTTACAAACACCAAAAATACATTCCCATCAAGAGCTGAATGAGCTGAACATTTTGATACCAAATTTGTTGAAATAGCTCAAAGTATGCTGAAGTAGTTGAATGCCGAAAAACGGCGGAATAATAATAATAACTAGAAAGAGCTGTTCCTGCGAAACAGCTGTGAGAATGCAAGAGCTGAACAACCATGCTAAAAAATCTTAAGAAGCTAAAAAAAGCTAAAACAGCTGAAGAAGCTAAAGCTAAAGGAGCTGAAGAAGCTAAAGCTAAAGGAGCTGAAGAAGCTAAAGCTGAAGGAGCTAAAGAAGCTAACAGCTGAAGGAGCTAAAGCTAAAACAGCTGAAGAAGCTAACAGCTGAAGAAGCTAAAGCTAAAGGAGCTGAAGAAGCTAAAAGCTAAGGGAGCTAAAGAAGCTAAAAGAAGCTAAAACAGCTGAAGAAGCTAACAGCTGAAGGAGCTAAAGCTAAAACAGCTGAAGAAGCTAACAGCTGAAGAAGCTAAAGCTAAAGGAGCTGAATAAGCTAACAGCTGAAGGAGCTAAAGAGTTAGAGTTAGAAGTTAGCTAAAAAAGCTAAAAAAGGCTAAACAGCTAAAGAATCTAAAAGAAGCTAAAAGCTGAAAGAGCTATGGAAGCTAAAAAAGGCTGAGAAGAAACACGAGTTTGAAGTTGAAATGACATTTAAAAGACGAAAGTGTAATGATTTCAAGCTAGAAACAGTATGCTTAAATAGTTACAAATTTTTTTTAATTTTGAGCTGACATGCTGGGGATTGAACCCGGGCCGCCCGTCTCTGCGAGACCCAAAATTCCTAAGACAGGTCTGCTGTAGACAGCCATGTCATTTGTATCAACGTCCAGGTTTAAAAAAACAGGTCTTTTAGCATTTTAAAATGCTTTTTGGGGCTTTTTAAGTGCTTTTCAATCGATTTTCCCATTGAATTTTGGGTCTCTGCGAGACCCAAAATTCTTAAGAGAGGTCTGATGGAGACAGTTATGTCATTTTTTTATGAAGGTCCTGGTTAAAAAACAGTTTTAATGCCATTTTAAATAAGCTTAAGTGCTTGATGTTAAGTGCTGTTGCCTTAAAGAGGCGAACTGTCCCTTTAAATAAGCGTTCTGTAGCTTTAAAAAGGCGAACTGGCCCTTTAAAGCAGCAAACTGTCCCTTAAAAGAGGCGAACTGGGCCTTTAAAGCGGCGAACTGTGCCTTTAAAGAAGCGTTCTGTACCTTTAAAAAGGCGAACTGGCCCTTTAAATTAGCGTTCTGTAGCTTTAAAAAGGCGAACTGGCCCTTAAAAGAGGCGAACTGGGCCTTTAAAGCAGCGAACTGTGCCTTTAAAGAAGCGTTCTGTACCTTTAAAAAGGCGAACTGGCTCTTTAAATTAGCGTTCTGTAGCTTTAAAAAGGCGAACTGGCCCTTTAAAGCAGCAAACTGTCCCTTAAAAGAGGCGAACTGGGCCTTTAAAGAAGCGTTATGTACCTTTAAAAAGGCGAACTGGCTCTTTAAATTAGCGTTCTGTAGCTTTAAAAAGGCGAACTGGCCCTTTAAAGCAGCAAACTGTCACTTAAAAGAGGCGAACTGGGCCTTTAAAGCGGCAAACTGTACCTTTAAAAAGGCAAACTGTGCCTTCAAAGAAGCATTCTGTACCTTTAAAAAGGCGAACTGGCCCTTTAAAGAAGCGTTCTGTACCTTTAAATAGGCGAACTGGCCCTTTAATGCATTTACTTGGATACTTGGATAAGATATGGAAGCCCCAAAATGGCTCCTGACGGGCTCCATCTCGGTCTATTCTTCCTAAGCATTCTGTCTCAGCCCTGAGCAGGCTGTTAAGCTTGTTGCTAGGAGACCGCTCGTTAACATTTGCATAGACTTTTAACTGACACCTGCTGCAAATGACACAGACTTTGACTTGCTTAAAATGGAGCGATTTTGATTTCCGGGTACTTTCTCGAACAAACGGTCACAGCTCGAAAAGTAAAGCTCGAATCCGTATCATTTTTGTACCGTGAGCGCCACAAGGGACGGCCGAATCCAGCGGTGTGATTTTCATTCAGCTAACCCCTCGGGCTCCTTTTAAATGGCAATTTTAAAATCACATTTAAACACTGATTTTAGGATTTTAGCCATTTATAATGGGATTGAGGGATGGAACTTTGCGCTCAAAGGCAATTTGTGATAAATATGGGTAGCAGAGGTCAATGAGTGTGACATTGTGTGAAAGAGGACAAGTTTTCCTACATTTTAAGGTATAATTTGTTTCTCTCAGTTAAACTGTATGAAAGTTATAGTAATTTGTTTGAAAAGTTGAAACTTATCAGCACTGCTGAATGTCTCACTCTAAAATCCAAGAAGGAACTTAATTTTCATATTTTTTAAACTGTCATATTTCAAAATTGGCTGAATATTTTTAAAAGATGAGACATTTTGTAATAGCTGAATGTCTTATGAACATTTTAAAATTTGAATGGTGTCTCTAGCTGATAGTATGCTGAACTAGTTACGATTTGAAAAGATTTGAAGGTTTTGAAGGATTTGAAAGGATTTCAAGATAAGGATTTGAAGAACTTAATTTTCATATTTTTTAAACTGTCATATTTCAAAATTGGCCGAATATTTTTAAAAGATGAGACATTTTGTAATAGCTGAATGTCTTATGAACATTTTAAAATTTGAATGGTGTCTCTAGCTGAAAGTATGCTGAACTAGTTAAGATTTGAAGGATTTGAAAGGATTTGAAAGGATTTGAAGATTTACCATTACTTTTAATGGGGAAAAAAGTTGAACAAAAAGCTTAATATCTTAAAAAGTTGAAAAGTTAGAAACACCAAAAAAACATTCCCATCAAGAGCTGAAAGAGCTGAACATTTTGATACCAAATTTGTTGAAATAGCTGAAAGTATGCTCAAGTAGTTGAATGCCGAAAATCGGCGGAATAATAATAAAGGGAACTTAATAGTGAGAATGCTTAATGCATTCTCACAACTAGAAAGAGCTGTTCCTGCGAAACAGCTGTGAGAATGCATGAGCTGAATTACCATGCTAAAATATCTTAAGAAGCTAAAAAAAAGCTAAAACAGCTGAAGAAGCTAAAGCTGAAGTAGCTGAAGAAGCTAAAGCTAAAGGAGCTGAAGAAGCTAAAGCTAAAGGAGCTGAAGAAGCTAAAGCTGAAGGAGCTGAAGAAGCTAAGAGCTAAAGAAGCTAAAAGAAGCTAAAAGCTGAAGAAGCTAAAATAAGCTAAAACAGCTGAAGAAGCTAACAGCTGAAGGAGCTAAAGCTAAAACAGCTGAAGAAGCTAACAGCTGAAGGAGCTAAAGCTAAAACAGCTGAAGAAGCTAACAGCTGAAGAAGCTAAAGCTAAAGGAACTGAAGAAGCAAGCAGCTGAAGGAGCAAAAGAGTTAGAGTTAGAAGTTAGCTAAAGAAGCTAAAAAAGGCTAAAACAGCTAAAGAAGCTAAAAGAAGCTAAAAGCTGAAAGAGCTATGGAAGCTAAAAAAAGCTGAGAAGAAAGGGGAGTTTGAAGTTGAAATGACATTTAAAAGATGAAAGTGTAATGATTTCGAGCTAGAAACAGTTGAAATGGCTGAAAGTATGCCTAAATAGTTACAAAAAAACTTTTTTTTTTTAATTTTGAGCTGACATGCTGGGGATTGAACCCGGGCTACCTGCACGAAAGGCTAGAAATGTTACCATTAAGCCATCTCGTTGCGTTACACCGGAAGTGCATTTGACCTAGTTAAAGACTACACAGAGAGACACAGAGCTAGCTGCTGCAGCCGCGGGACAAATCTGACTGTCTTCAAACACGTTTTGTGAGAAAAGTTGAATAGCTAGAAAGATAATTTTAACACCGTTAGAAGCAGAAGGCTTAGAGGAACTTAGCAAAGTAGTTTTACATCTGTGGAGTCAACTATATTTAAATCCAAGCAGGTTGAACACACACAACATATATGGAGAGATGAGACGGCCGCCCGCCGATCGCGGGAGAGAAATGACACCGAACACTGACTTCAAATACATCTTGTGAGAAAAGTTGAGCAGCTAGAAAAATAATTTTAACACCATTAGAAGCAGAAGGCTTAGAGGAACTTAGCAAAGTAGTTTTACATCTGTGGAGTCAACTATATTTAAATCCAAGCAGTTTGAAACACTTGAAGCTGATTCAAAAATGGCAGATTTCCTCAAAATTTGACAAGTTGTTCAAGCTTAAAGGCTCATAGTTCAAAATCTGTCCATGTGAGCTCTTTAAGAGTTACATTGGCTGAAAGAGGACAAGTTTTCCTACATTTTAAGGTATAATTCGTTTCTCTCAGTTAAACTGTATGAAAGTTATAGTAATTTGTTTGAAAAGTTGAAACTTATCAGCACTGCTGAATGTCTCACTCTAAAATCCAAGAAGGAGCTTCATTTTCATATTTTTTAAACTGTCATATTTCAAAATTGGCTGAATATTTTTAAAAGATGAAACAATTGGTAACAGCTGAATGTCTTATGAACATTTTAAAATTTGAATGGTGTCTCTAGGTTAAAGTATGCTGAAGCAGTTACGATTTGAATAGATTTGAAGATTTTGAAGGATTTGAAAGCATTTGAAGATAAGGATTTGGAGAACTTAATTTTCATATTTTTGAAACTGTCATATTTCAAAATTGGCTGAATATTTTTAAAAGATGAAACAATTGGTAACAGCTGAATGTCTTATGAACATTTTAAAATTTGAATGGTGTCTCTAGCTGAAAGTATGCTGAACTAGTTAAGATTTGAAAGATTTGAAAGGATTTTAAAGGATTTGAAGAGATTTGAAAATTTAACATTAGTTTCAATGGGAAAAAAGTTGAACAAAAAGCTTAATATCTTAAAAAGTTGAAAAGTTACAAACACCAAAAATACATTCCCATCAAGAGCTGAATGAGCTGAACATTTTGATACCAAATTTGTTGAAATAGCTCAAAGTATGCTGAAGTAGTTGAATGCCAAAAAACGGCGGAATAATAATAATAACTAGAAAGAGCTGTTCCTGCGAAACAGCTGTGAGAATGCATGAGCTGAATTACCATGCTAAAATATCTTAAGAAGCTAAAAAAAAGCTAAAACAGCTGAAGAAGCTAAAGCTGAAGTAGCTGAAGAAGCTAAAGCTAAAGGAGCTGAAGAAGCTAAAGCTAAAGGAGCTGAAGAAGCTAAAGCTGAAGGAGCTGAAGAAGCTAAGAGCTAAAGGAGCTAAAGAAGCTAAAAGAAGCTAAAAGCTGAAGAAGCTAAAATAAGCTAAAACAGCTGAAGAAGCTAACAGCTGAAGGAGCTAAAGCTAAAACAGCTGAAGAAGCTAACAGCTGAAGGAGCTAAAGCTAAAACAGCTGAAGAAGCTAAAGCTAAAGGAGCTGAAGAAGCAAGCAGCTGAAGGAGCAAAAGAGTTAGTTAGAAGTTAGCTAAAGAAGCTAAAAAAGGCTAAAACAGCTAAAGAAGCTAAAAGAAGCTAAAAGCTGAAAGAGCTATGGAAGCTAAAAAAAGCTGAGAAGAAACAGGAGTTTGAAGTTGAAATGACATTTAAAAGATGAAAGTGTAATGATTTCGAGCTAGAAAGAGTTGAAATGGCTGAAAGTATGCTTAAATAGTTACAAAAAATCTTTTTTTTTAAATTTTGAGCTGACATCCTGGGGATTGAACCCGGGCCACCTGCACGAAAGGCTGGTAGGGTTACCATTAAGCCATTTCGTTGTATTACACCGGGAGTGCATTTGACCTAGTTAAAGACTACACAGACAGACACAGAGCTAGCTGCTGCAGCCGCGGGCAAATCTGACTGTCTTCAAACACGTTTTGTGAGAAAAGTTGAATAGCTAGAAAGATAATTTTAACACCGTTAGAAGCAGAAGGCTTAGAGGAACTTAGCAAAGTAGTTTTACATCTGTGGAGTGAACTATATTTAAATCGGAGCAGGTTGAACACACACAACATATATGGAGAGATGAGACGGCCGCCCGCCGATCGCGGGAGAGAAATGACACCGAACACTGACTTCAAATACATCTTGTGAGAAAAGTTGAGCAGCTAGAAAAATAATTTTAACACCATTAGAAGCAGAAGGCTTAGAGGAAGTTAGCAAAGTACTTTTACATCTGTGGAGTCAACTATATTTAAATCCAAGCAGTTTGAAACACTTGAAGCTGATTCAAAAATGGCAGATTTCCTCAAAATTTGACAAGTTGTTCAAGCTTAAAGGCTCATAGTTCAAAATCTGTCCATGTGAGCTCTTTAAGAGTTACATTGGCTGAAAGAGGACAAGTTTTCCTACATTTTAAGGTATAATTTGTTTCTCTCAGTTAAACTGTATGAAAGTTATAGTAATTTGTTTGAAAAGTTGAAACTTATCAGCACTGCTGAATGTCTCACTCTAAAATCCAAGAAGGAGCTTCATTTTCCTATTTTTTAAACTGTCATATTTCAAAATTGGCTGAATATTTTTAAAAGATGAAACAATTGGTAACAGCTGAATGTCTTATGAACATTTTAAAATTTGAATGGTGTCTCTAGGTTAAAGTATGCTGAAGCAGTTACGATTTGAATAGATTTGAAGATTTTGAAGGATTTGAAAGCATTTGAAGATAAGGATTTGGAGAACTTAATTTTCATATTTTTGAAACTGTCATATTTCAAAATTGGCTGAATATTTTTAAAAGATGAAACAATTGGTAATAGCTGAATGTCTTATGAACATTTTAAAATTTGAATGGTGTCTCTAGCTGAAAGTATGCTGAACTAGTTAAGATTTGAAAGATTTGAAAGGATTTGAAAGGATTTGAAGAGATTTGAAAATTTAACATTAGTTTCAATGGGAAAAAAGTTGAACAAAAAGCTTAATATCTTAAAAAGTTGAAAAGTTACAAACACCAAAAATACATTCCCATCAAGAGCTGAATGAGCTGAACATTTTGATACCAAATTTGTTGAAATAGCTCAAAGTATGCTGAAGTAGTTGAATGCCGAAAAACGGCGGAAGAATATGGAATAATAACTAGAAAGAGCTGTTCCTGCGAAACAGCTGTGAGAATGCATGAGCTGAATTACCTTAATAAAGAAAAATCTTAAAAAGCTAAAAGATTTGAACATTTTAAAATTTGAATGGTGTCTCTAGCTGAAAGTATGCAAAAGTAGTTAAGATTTGAAGGATTTGAAATGATCTGAAGAATTTGAAGATAAAATTAAGCTAGAAACAGTTGAAAATGCTGAAAGTATGCTTAAATAATTATAAAATAAAAAAATTATAAAACGTGGTCTGACATTATGGGGATTGAACCCGGGCCACCTGCACGAAAGGCTGGTAGTGTTACCATTAAGCCATCTCGTTGTATTACACCTGAAGTGCATTTGACCTACTTAAAGACTACACAGAGAGACACAGAGCTAGCTGCTGCAGCCGCGGGACAAATCTGACTGTCTTCAAACACGTTTTGTGAGAAAAGTTGAATAGCTAGAAAGATAATTTTAACACCGTTAGAAGCAGAAGGCTTAGAGGAACTTAGCAAAGTACTTTTACATCTGTGGAGTGAACTATATTTAAATCGAAGCAGGTTGAACACACACAACATATATGGAGAGATGAGACGGCCGCCCGCCGATCGCGGGAGAGAAATGACACCGAACACTGACTTCAAATACATCTTGTGAGAAAAGTTGAGCAGCTAGAAAAATAATTTTAACACCATTAGAAGCAGAAGGCTTAGAGGAACTTAGCAAAGTACTTTTACATCTGTGGAGTCAACTATATTTAAATCGAAGCAGTTTGAAACACTTGAAGCTGATTCAAAAATGGCAGATTTCCTCAAAATTTGACAAGTTCTTCAAGCTTAAAGGCTCATAGTTCAAAATCTGTCCATGTGAGCTCTTTAAGAGTTACATTGGCTGAAAGAGGACAAGTTTTCCTACATTTTAAGGTATAATTTGTTTCTCTCAGTTAAACTGTATGAAAGTTACAGTAATTTGTTTGAAAAGTTGAAACTTATCAGCACTGCTGAATGTCTCACTCTAAAATCCAAGAAGGAACTTCATTTTCATATTTTTTAAACTGTCATATTTCAAAATTGGCTGAATATTTTTAAAAGATGAGACATTTTGTAATAGCTGAATGTCTTATGAACATTTTAAAATTTGAATGGTGTCTCTAGCTGATAGTATGCTGAACTAGTTACGATTTGAAAAGATTTTAAGGTTTTGAAGGATTTGAAAGGATTTCAAGATAAGGATTTGAAGAACTTAATTTTCATATTTTTTAAACTGTCATATTTCAAAATTGGCCGAATATTTTTAAAAGATGAGACATTTTGTAATAGCTGAATGTCTTATGAACATTTTAAAATTTGAATGGTGTCTCTAGCTGAAAGTATGCTGAACTAGTTAAGATTTGAAGGATTTGAAAGGATTTGAAAGGATTTGAAGATTTAACATTAGTTTCAATGGGAAAAAAGTTGAACAAAAAGCTTAATATCTTAAAAAGTTGAAAAGTTACAAACACCAAAAAATATTTCCCATCGAGAGCTGAAAGAGCTGAACATTTTGATACCAAATTTGTTGAAATAGCTGAAAGTATGCTGAAGTATTTGAATGCCGAAAAACGGCGGAAGAATATGGAATACGGAATAATAATAAAGAGAAACAGGAACTTAATAGTGAGAATGCTTCATGCATTCTCACAATAATAAAGAGAAACAGGAACTTAATAGTGAGAATGCTTCATGCATTCTCACAATAAAGAGAAACAGAAACTTAATAGTGAGAATGCTTCATGCATTCTCACAACTAGAAAGAGCTGTTCCTGCGAAACAGCTGTGAGAATGCATGAGCTGAATTACCTTAATAAAGAAAAATCTTAAAAAGCTAAAAGATTTGAACATTTTAAAATTTGAATGGTGTCTCTAGCTGAAAGTATGCAAAAGTAGTTAAGATTTGAAGGATTTGAAAGGATTGAAATTATCTGAAGAATTTGAAGGATTTGAAAGGATTGAAATTATCTGAAGAATTTGAAGGATTTGAAAGGCAAGGCAAGGCAAGGCAATTTTATTTATAGAGCACAATTCATACACAGGGCAATTCAAAGTGCTTTACAGCTACATAAAATCACAAGAAGGCAATAAAACCATTAAAAAGGAATAAAAAAAATAAAAGAAAAGAAAGAAATTAAAAAAGAAAGAAATTTAAAACCCATTAAAATAATCATTAAGTAATTAAAAAGTGAAGAGTGCAGATAAAATACTTTCAGGTGTCATATGCACAGCTAAACAGAACTGTTTTCAGCCTGGATTTAAACATTGTCAGAGTTGAGGCCTGTCTCACATCTTCTGGAAGACTGTTCCAGATTTTAGGGGCATAAAACTGAAATGCAGCCTCACCTTGTTTAGTCCTGACTCTGGGCACCAGCAGGAGACCCCTCCCTGAGGTTCTCAGAGCCCGAGTTGGTTCATATGGCTCTAACATGTCAGAGATGTACTTTGATGCTTCACCGTGAAGAGACTTGTATACAAGCAGTGCTGTTTTAAAGTCTATTCTCTGAGCGACAGGAAGCCAGTGCAGAGACCTGAGCACTGGACTAATATGGTGGTATTTCCTGGTTCTGGTCAGGACTCGAGCAGCAGCGTTCTGGATGTACTGCAGCTGTCTTACAGCCCGTTTAGAGCCCAGTGAGCAGGCCGTTACAGTAGTCTAACCTGCTGGAGACAAACGCATGGATCAGTCTCTCTAAGTCTGGTTTAGACACTATTCCTTTGATTCTGGCAATGTTTTTTAGATGGTAAAAAGCTGCTGATGTTACAGATTTAATGTGGCTGTTAAAGTTCAGGTCTGAGTCCAATATTACCCCGAGATTTCTAACTTGATAGTTAGGTTTAAGAGAGAGAGTCTCAAGGTGACTGATAAGGATTGAAATTATCTGAAGAATTTGAAGGATTTGAAAGGATTTAAATGATCTGAAGGATTTGAAGGATTTGAAGATAAAATTAAGCTAGAAACAGTTGAAATGGCTGAAAGTATGCTTAAATAATTATATAAAAAAAAAATATATAAAGTGTGGTCTGACATGATGGGGATTGAACCCGGGCCGCCCACACGAAAGGCTGGTAGAGTTACCATTAAGCCATTTCGTTCTGTTACACCGGAAGTGCATTTGACCTACTTAAAGACTACACAGATAGACACAGCGCTAGCTGCTGCAGCCGCGGGACAAATCTGAGGCGCAGACTGTCTTCTATCGCGTCTTGTGACAAAAGTTGAGCAGCTAGAAAAATAATTTTAATACCATTAGAAGCAGAAGGCTTAGAGGAACTTAGCAAAGTAGTTTTACATCTGTGGAGTCAACTATATTTAAATCGAAGCAGTTTGAAACACTTGAAGCTGATTCAAAAAGGGCAGATTTCCTCAAAATTTGACAAGTTGTTCAAGCTTAAAGGCTCATAGTTCAAAATCTGTCCATGTGAGCTCTTTAAGAGTTACATTGGCTGAAAGAGGACAAGTTTTCCTACATTTTAAGGTATAATTTGTTTCTCTCAGTTAAACTGTATGAAAGTTATAGTAATTTGTTTGAAAAGTTGAAACTTATCAGCACTGCTGAATGTCTCACTCTAAAATCCAAGAAGGAACTTCATTTTCACATTTTTTAAACTGTCATATTTCAAAATTGGCTGAATATTTTTAAAAGATGAAACAATTGGTAACAGCTGAATGTCTTATGAACATTTTAAAATTCGAATGGTGTCTCTAGGTTAAAGTATGCTGAAGCAGTTACGATTTGAAAAGATTTTAAGGTTTTGAAGGATTTGAAAGGATTTAAAGATAAGGATTTGGAGAACTTAATTTTCATATTTTTGAAACTGTCATATTTCAAAATTGGCTGAATATTTTTAAAAGATGAAACAATTGGTAATAGCTGAATGTCTTATGAACATTTTAAAATTTGAATGGTGTCTCTAGCTGAAAGTATGCTGAACTAGTTAAGATTTGAAAGATTTGAAAGGATTTGAAAAGATTTGAAAATTTAACATTAGTTTCAATGGGAAAAAAGTTGAACAAAAAGCTTAATATCTTAAAAAGTTGAAAAGTTACAAACACCAAAAATAATAGCAGGAAAGAGCTGAAAGAGCTGAACATTTTGATACCAAATTTGTTGAAATAGCTCAAAGTATGCTGAAGTAGTTAAATGCCGAAAAACGGCGGAAGAATAATAACTAGAAAGAGCTGTTCCTGCGAAACAGCTGTGAGAATGCATGAGCTGAATTACCTTAATAAAGAAAAATCTTAAAAAGCTAAAAGATTTGAACATTTTAAAAATTGAATGGTGTCTCTAGCTGAAAGTATGCAAAAGTAGTTAAGATTTGAAGGATTTGAAATGATCTGAAGAATTTGAAGGATTTGAAAGGATTGAAATGATCTGAAGAATTTGAAGGATTTGAAAGGATTGAAATGATCTGAAGAATTTGAAGATAAAAATTAAGCTAGAAACAGTTGAAATTGCTGAAAGTATGCTTAAATAATTATATTAAAAAAAATATATATAAAGTGTGGTCTGACATGATGGGGATTGAACCCAGGCCACCTGCACGAAAGGCTGGTAGTGTTACCATTAAGCCATTTCGTTCTGTCAAACCGGAAGTGCATTTGACCTAGTTAAAGAGTACACAGACAGACACAGAGCTAGCTGCTGCAGCCGCGGGACAAATCTGAGGCGCAGACTGTCTTCTATCGCGTCTTGTGAGAAAAGTTGAGCAGCTACAAAAATAATTTTAACATCATTAGAAGCAGAAGGCTTAGAGGAACTTAGCAAAGTAGTTTTACATCTGTGGAGTCAACTATATTTAAATCGAAGCAGTTTGAAACACTTGAATCTGATTCAAAAATGGCAGATTTCCTCAAAATTTGACAAGTTGTTCAAGCTTAAAGGCTCATAGTTCAAAATCTGTCCATGTGAGCTCTTTAAGAGTTACATTGGCTGAAAGAGGACACGTTTTCCTACATTTTAAGGTATAATTTGTTTCTCTCAGTTAAACTGTATGAAAGTTATAGTAATTTGTTTGAAAAGCTGAAACTTATCAGCACTGCTGAATGTCTCACTCTAAAACACACATGTCAAAGTCAAGGCCCGCGGGCCAGATCCGGCCCGCGAATAAATTATCTATGGCCCTCTGGATGATATTTAATTACCATTAGAACCGGCCCGCAGGCCACAGCCGCCCGCTGGCGTTTTGGAAGCACCAACACTACATCCCCCACAATGCAACGGTAGCCCGCGAAGTCACTGCAGCGCGAACAAGCGGCTTCATTATTCATCAGCTGTCAGAGTCAAAAATGGCAAAACGTAAGGTGGACGCTGAGAACAGGGACTTTCAAGCCAGGTGGGAGGCAGAGTACCTGTTTACGGAGGTAAAAGGCAAACCTGTGTGTCTTCTGTGTGGAGAAAGTGTGGCGGTCATGAAAGAATACAACCTAAGAAGGCACTATCAAACATCTCAGAAACACACAGTCAAAGATAAGAATATGGACACGGAACAAAGGCTACAGAAGGTGAAAGAATTAAAACGAGGACTTAAGTCCAGGCAGGCTATGTTCACACATGTAAAATCACAAAGCGAGGCTGCTGTCAAGGCCAGCTTTATTGTGGCAAAAGAGGTCGCAAAATCAGCCCGGCCCTTTACAGAAGGAGAGTTTATCAAAAAGTGTATGCTTGAAGTTTGTGACGCAGTGTGCCCAGACAAAAGAGTTCTATTCTCAAACGTGAGCCTGAGCAGAAACACCGTTGCTGAACGTGTAGACCAGCTTTCCACCAACATAAAAGAACAGCTTGTGAGAAAGGGAAAAGATTTCATCGCATATTCTCTTGCTGTGGATGAGAGCACGGACACATCTGACATCGCCCAACTGTCAATTTTCGTCCGTGGAGTAGACTCCAGCATGAGCATAACAGAAGAGTTTTTGGCATTACGTCCTATGTATGGCACAACTACAGGACAAGATCTGTATGAAGAGGTATCCAGATGTGTAAATGAGATGGGGCTGCCTTGGGAAAAACTTGTGGGATTAACCACAGACGGAGCACCCGCAATGTGTGGGCGCAGGAGTGGATTGGTGGCAAGGATGCGTGAGAGGATGCGGGAGGAAAACGTCACAGATGAGCTGACAGCTTATCACTGCATCATACACCAGGAGTCATTGTGTGGCAAAGCCTTGAAAATGGAACATGTAATGAGCACCATAAAGCGAGCAGTTAACATCATCAGAGCCAAAGGTTTAAATCACCGCCAGTTCAAGGCATTTCTGGGAGAGTTCGATACAGAGTATGGTGACTTACCGTATCACACAGAGGTGCGATGGCTAAGCCAGGGAAAGGTGCTGCAAAGATGTTTCGAGCTGCGTGAGGAGATCTGTATGTTCATGGAAAGCAAGGGGAAAGACACAACAGAGCTCCGAGATGAAACTTTCCTGTGTGAAATGGCGTTTCTCTGCGACATCACGAGCCATCTGAATGTGGTGAATCTGCAGCTGCAGGGACGGGGACGTGTCATCTCTGATATGTACACAACAGTGAAGGCCTTTAAAACCAAGCTGAGTCTGTGGGAGACGCAGATGCGTAAAGAAAACTTGAGCCACTTTTCCAGCTGCCAGACCATGAAGGAGAAGCTCTCTACCGCTGTGTTCCCGAGTGCACAGTTCGCTGATAAACTCAACACACTTGCCGCCGACTTCCAACGCCGATTTGCTGACTTTGAAGCCCAAAAAAGCAGCTTTGAACTGCTCAGCAATCCCTTTGCAGTTGATGTGGAAAGCGCACCACCACAACTGCAAATGGAGTTGATTGAGCTCCAGTGCAATGACACACTGAAAGTAAAATACGAGAGAGTGGGTGCTGCTGAGTTTGCACGTTTCATCCCCGACACAATGCCCCAGTTGCGCATCCAAGCTGCTCGGACGCTCTCTATGTTTGGCAGCACATACCTGTGTGAACAACTGTTCTCATTAATGAAGCTAAACAAAACATCACACAGGAGCCGTCTTACCGACAATCACCTTCACTCAATCCTGAGGATTTCCTCAGCTCAGAGCCTAACCCCGAACATCGATGAACTTGTGCAAATGATGAGACACCACCAAGTATCAGGCTCCTCCTCAGACAAGTGAGCATCACAGAGCGTATTTTCAGTTTTTAATTCAGTTAAATTCTTACATTTGTTTCGACAAGACGTGATTTTTCTTTGAAGGGAGTATTGTTTTGTCTCTGTGCCATAGATTTTGTATTTTATTTTATTTTATTTATTTATATTTATTTTTCAGTTGAATGGGCTCAGCGGAAATTGCAGATGCCATGAGAAAGAATACAACTGATTTGATTTATTTTTTTATTATACTATTTGAAAGCAGTTGTTGTTGTTGTTGTTGTTTTTAAATTGTTTATAAAAACAATTTAATTTTTTGCTGTTTGCCTGTTGAAAATGTTTATATAAATGTTTAATGTGCAATCATTTCAATATGTTCTAATAAACATTGAACCAGTCCGGCCCTCGGCTTGTAACAAATTTGTTTTTTTGGCCCTCGGTGTATTTGACTTTGACACCCCTGCTCTAAAATCCAAGAAGGAGCTTCATTTTCCTATTTTTTAAACTGTCATATTTCAAAATTGGCTGATTATTTTTAAAAGATGAAACAATTGGTAACAGCTGAATGTCTTATGAACATTTTAAAATTTGAATGGTGTCTCTAGGTTAAAGTATGCTGAAGCAGTTACGATTTGAATAGATTTGAAGATTTTGAAGGATTTGAAAGCATTTGAAGATAAGGATTTGGAGAACTTAATTTTCATATTTTTGAAACTGTCATATTTCAAAATTGGCTGAATATTTTTAAAAGATGAAACAATTGGTAATAGCTGAATGTCTTATGAACATTTTAAAATTTGAATGGTGTCTCTAGCTGAAAGTATGCTGAACTAGTTAAGATTTGAAAGATTTGAAAGGATTTGAAAGGATTTGAAGAGATTTGAAAATTTAACATTAGTTTCAATGGGAAAAAAGTTGAACAAAAAGCTTAATATCTTAAAAAGTTGAAAAGTTACAAACACCAAAAATACATTCCCATCAAGAGCTGAATGAGCTGAACATTTTGATACCAAATTTGTTGAAATAGCTCAAAGTATGCTGAAGTAGTTGAATGCCGAAAAACGGCGGAATAATAATAATAACTAGAAAGAGCTGTTCCTGCGAAACAGCTGTGAGAATGCAAGAGCTGAACAACCATGCTAAAAAATCTTAAGAAGCTAAAAAAAGCTAAAACAGCTGAAGAAGCTAAAGCTAAAGGAGCTGAAGAAGCTAAAGCTAAAGGAGCTGAAGAAGCTAAAGCTGAAGGAGCTAAAGAAGCTAACAGCTGAAGGAGCTAAAGCTAAAACAGCTGAAGAAGCTAACAGCTGAAGAAGCTAAAGCTAAAGGAGCTGAAGAAGCTAAAAGCTAAGGGAGCTAAAGAAGCTAAAAGAAGCTAAAACAGCTGAAGAAGCTAACAGCTGAAGGAGCTAAAGCTAAAACAGCTGAAGAAGCTAACAGCTGAAGAAGCTAAAGCTAAAGGAGCTGAATAAGCTAACAGCTGAAGGAGCTAAAGAGTTAGAGTTAGAAGTTAGCTAAAAAAGCTAAAAAAGGCTAAACAGCTAAAGAATCTAAAAGAAGCTAAAAGCTGAAAGAGCTATGGAAGCTAAAAAAGGCTGAGAAGAAACACGAGTTTGAAGTTGAAATGACATTTAAAAGACGAAAGTGTAATGATTTCAAGCTAGAAACAGTATGCTTAAATAGTTACAAATTTTTTTTAATTTTGAGCTGACATGCTGGGGATTGAACCCGGGCCGCCCGTCTCTGCGAGACCCAAAATTCCTAAGACAGGTCTGCTGTAGACAGCCATGTCATTTGTATCAACGTCCAGGTTTAAAAAAACAGGTCTTTTAGCATTTTAAAATGCTTTTTGGGGCTTTTTAAGTGCTTTTCAATCGATTTTCCCATTGAATTTTGGGTCTCTGCGAGACCCAAAATTCTTAAGAGAGGTCTGATGGAGACAGTTATGTCATTTTTTTATGAAGGTCCTGGTTAAAAAACAGTTTTAATGCCATTTTAAATAAGCTTAAGTGCTTGATGTTAAGTGCTGTTGCCTTAAAGAGGCGAACTGTCCCTTTAAATAAGCGTTCTGTAGCTTTAAAAAGGCGAACTGGCCCTTTAAAGCAGCAAACTGTCCCTTAAAAGAGGCGAACTGGGCCTTTAAAGCGGCGAACTGTGCCTTTAAAGAAGCGTTCTGTACCTTTAAAAAGGCGAACTGGCCCTTTAAATTAGCGTTCTGTAGCTTTAAAAAGGCGAACTGGCCCTTAAAAGAGGCGAACTGGGCCTTTAAAGCAGCGAACTGTGCCTTTAAAGAAGCGTTCTGTACCTTTAAAAAGGCGAACTGGCTCTTTAAATTAGCGTTCTGTAGCTTTAAAAAGGCGAACTGGCCCTTTAAAGCAGCAAACTGTCCCTTAAAAGAGGCGAACTGGGCCTTTAAAGAAGCGTTATGTACCTTTAAAAAGGCGAACTGGCTCTTTAAATTAGCGTTCTGTAGCTTTAAAAAGGCGAACTGGCCCTTTAAAGCAGCAAACTGTCACTTAAAAGAGGCGAACTGGGCCTTTAAAGCGGCAAACTGTACCTTTAAAAAGGCAAACTGTGCCTTCAAAGAAGCATTCTGTACCTTTAAAAAGGCGAACTGGCCCTTTAAAGAAGCGTTCTGTACCTTTAAATAGGCGAACTGGCCCTTTAATGCATTTACTTGGATACTTGGATAAGATATGGAAGCCCCAAAATGGCTCCTGACGGGCTCCATCTCGGTCTATTCTTCCTAAGCATTCTGTCTCAGCCCTGAGCAGGCTGTTAAGCTTGTTGCTAGGAGACCGCTCGTTAACATTTGCATAGACTTTTAACTGACACCTGCTGCAAATGACACAGACTTTGACTTGCTTAAAATGGAGCGATTTTGATTTCCGGGTACTTTCTCGAACAAACGGTCACAGCTCGAAAAGTAAAGCTCGAATCCGTATCATTTTTGTACCGTGAGCGCCACAAGGGACGGCCGAATCCAGCGGTGTGATTTTCATTCAGCTAACCCCTCGGGCTCCTTTTAAATGGCAATTTTAAAATCACATTTAAACACTGATTTTAGGATTTTAGCCATTTATAATGGGATTGAGGGATGGAACTTTGCGCTCAAAGGCAATTTGTGATAAATATGGGTAGCAGAGGTCAATGAGTGTGACATTGTGTGAAAGAGGACAAGTTTTCCTACATTTTAAGGTATAATTTGTTTCTCTCAGTTAAACTGTATGAAAGTTATAGTAATTTGTTTGAAAAGTTGAAACTTATCAGCACTGCTGAATGTCTCACTCTAAAATCCAAGAAGGAACTTAATTTTCATATTTTTTAAACTGTCATATTTCAAAATTGGCTGAATATTTTTAAAAGATGAGACATTTTGTAATAGCTGAATGTCTTATGAACATTTTAAAATTTGAATGGTGTCTCTAGCTGATAGTATGCTGAACTAGTTACGATTTGAAAAGATTTGAAGGTTTTGAAGGATTTGAAAGGATTTCAAGATAAGGATTTGAAGAACTTAATTTTCATATTTTTTAAACTGTCATATTTCAAAATTGGCCGAATATTTTTAAAAGATGAGACATTTTGTAATAGCTGAATGTCTTATGAACATTTTAAAATTTGAATGGTGTCTCTAGCTGAAAGTATGCTGAACTAGTTAAGATTTGAAGGATTTGAAAGGATTTGAAAGGATTTGAAGATTTACCATTACTTTTAATGGGGAAAAAAGTTGAACAAAAAGCTTAATATCTTAAAAAGTTGAAAAGTTAGAAACACCAAAAAAACATTCCCATCAAGAGCTGAAAGAGCTGAACATTTTGATACCAAATTTGTTGAAATAGCTGAAAGTATGCTCAAGTAGTTGAATGCCGAAAATCGGCGGAATAATAATAAAGGGAACTTAATAGTGAGAATGCTTAATGCATTCTCACAACTAGAAAGAGCTGTTCCTGCGAAACAGCTGTGAGAATGCATGAGCTGAATTACCATGCTAAAATATCTTAAGAAGCTAAAAAAAAGCTAAAACAGCTGAAGAAGCTAAAGCTGAAGTAGCTGAAGAAGCTAAAGCTAAAGGAGCTGAAGAAGCTAAAGCTAAAGGAGCTGAAGAAGCTAAAGCTGAAGGAGCTGAAGAAGCTAAGAGCTAAAGAAGCTAAAAGAAGCTAAAAGCTGAAGAAGCTAAAATAAGCTAAAACAGCTGAAGAAGCTAACAGCTGAAGGAGCTAAAGCTAAAACAGCTGAAGAAGCTAACAGCTGAAGGAGCTAAAGCTAAAACAGCTGAAGAAGCTAACAGCTGAAGAAGCTAAAGCTAAAGGAACTGAAGAAGCAAGCAGCTGAAGGAGCAAAAGAGTTAGAGTTAGAAGTTAGCTAAAGAAGCTAAAAAAGGCTAAAACAGCTAAAGAAGCTAAAAGAAGCTAAAAGCTGAAAGAGCTATGGAAGCTAAAAAAAGCTGAGAAGAAAGGGGAGTTTGAAGTTGAAATGACATTTAAAAGATGAAAGTGTAATGATTTCGAGCTAGAAACAGTTGAAATGGCTGAAAGTATGCCTAAATAGTTACAAAAAAACTTTTTTTTTTTAATTTTGAGCTGACATGCTGGGGATTGAACCCGGGCTACCTGCACGAAAGGCTAGAAATGTTACCATTAAGCCATCTCGTTGCGTTACACCGGAAGTGCATTTGACCTAGTTAAAGACTACACAGAGAGACACAGAGCTAGCTGCTGCAGCCGCGGGACAAATCTGACTGTCTTCAAACACGTTTTGTGAGAAAAGTTGAATAGCTAGAAAGATAATTTTAACACCGTTAGAAGCAGAAGGCTTAGAGGAACTTAGCAAAGTAGTTTTACATCTGTGGAGTCAACTATATTTAAATCCAAGCAGGTTGAACACACACAACATATATGGAGAGATGAGACGGCCGCCCGCCGATCGCGGGAGAGAAATGACACCGAACACTGACTTCAAATACATCTTGTGAGAAAAGTTGAGCAGCTAGAAAAATAATTTTAACACCATTAGAAGCAGAAGGCTTAGAGGAACTTAGCAAAGTAGTTTTACATCTGTGGAGTCAACTATATTTAAATCCAAGCAGTTTGAAACACTTGAAGCTGATTCAAAAATGGCAGATTTCCTCAAAATTTGACAAGTTGTTCAAGCTTAAAGGCTCATAGTTCAAAATCTGTCCATGTGAGCTCTTTAAGAGTTACATTGGCTGAAAGAGGACAAGTTTTCCTACATTTTAAGGTATAATTCGTTTCTCTCAGTTAAACTGTATGAAAGTTATAGTAATTTGTTTGAAAAGTTGAAACTTATCAGCACTGCTGAATGTCTCACTCTAAAATCCAAGAAGGAGCTTCATTTTCATATTTTTTAAACTGTCATATTTCAAAATTGGCTGAATATTTTTAAAAGATGAAACAATTGGTAACAGCTGAATGTCTTATGAACATTTTAAAATTTGAATGGTGTCTCTAGGTTAAAGTATGCTGAAGCAGTTACGATTTGAATAGATTTGAAGATTTTGAAGGATTTGAAAGCATTTGAAGATAAGGATTTGGAGAACTTAATTTTCATATTTTTGAAACTGTCATATTTCAAAATTGGCTGAATATTTTTAAAAGATGAAACAATTGGTAACAGCTGAATGTCTTATGAACATTTTAAAATTTGAATGGTGTCTCTAGCTGAAAGTATGCTGAACTAGTTAAGATTTGAAAGATTTGAAAGGATTTTAAAGGATTTGAAGAGATTTGAAAATTTAACATTAGTTTCAATGGGAAAAAAGTTGAACAAAAAGCTTAATATCTTAAAAAGTTGAAAAGTTACAAACACCAAAAATACATTCCCATCAAGAGCTGAATGAGCTGAACATTTTGATACCAAATTTGTTGAAATAGCTCAAAGTATGCTGAAGTAGTTGAATGCCAAAAAACGGCGGAATAATAATAATAACTAGAAAGAGCTGTTCCTGCGAAACAGCTGTGAGAATGCATGAGCTGAATTACCATGCTAAAATATCTTAAGAAGCTAAAAAAAAGCTAAAACAGCTGAAGAAGCTAAAGCTGAAGTAGCTGAAGAAGCTAAAGCTAAAGGAGCTGAAGAAGCTAAAGCTAAAGGAGCTGAAGAAGCTAAAGCTGAAGGAGCTGAAGAAGCTAAGAGCTAAAGGAGCTAAAGAAGCTAAAAGAAGCTAAAAGCTGAAGAAGCTAAAATAAGCTAAAACAGCTGAAGAAGCTAACAGCTGAAGGAGCTAAAGCTAAAACAGCTGAAGAAGCTAACAGCTGAAGGAGCTAAAGCTAAAACAGCTGAAGAAGCTAAAGCTAAAGGAGCTGAAGAAGCAAGCAGCTGAAGGAGCAAAAGAGTTAGTTAGAAGTTAGCTAAAGAAGCTAAAAAAGGCTAAAACAGCTAAAGAAGCTAAAAGAAGCTAAAAGCTGAAAGAGCTATGGAAGCTAAAAAAAGCTGAGAAGAAACAGGAGTTTGAAGTTGAAATGACATTTAAAAGATGAAAGTGTAATGATTTCGAGCTAGAAAGAGTTGAAATGGCTGAAAGTATGCTTAAATAGTTACAAAAAATCTTTTTTTTTAAATTTTGAGCTGACATCCTGGGGATTGAACCCGGGCCACCTGCACGAAAGGCTGGTAGGGTTACCATTAAGCCATTTCGTTGTATTACACCGGGAGTGCATTTGACCTAGTTAAAGACTACACAGACAGACACAGAGCTAGCTGCTGCAGCCGCGGGCAAATCTGACTGTCTTCAAACACGTTTTGTGAGAAAAGTTGAATAGCTAGAAAGATAATTTTAACACCGTTAGAAGCAGAAGGCTTAGAGGAACTTAGCAAAGTAGTTTTACATCTG
Organism: Odontesthes bonariensis; assembly: GCF_027942865.1. NCBI lineage: Eukaryota > Metazoa > Chordata > Actinopteri > Atheriniformes > Atherinopsidae > Odontesthes > Odontesthes bonariensis. The sequence goes on from NC_134509.1 coordinate 37,888,099, forward strand.
TGGAGTGAACTATATTTAAATCGGAGCAGGTTGAACACACACAACATATATGGAGAGATGAGACGGCCGCCCGCCGATCGCGGGAGAGAAATGACACCGAACACTGACTTCAAATACATCTTGTGAGAAAAGTTGAGCAGCTAGAAAAATAATTTTAACACCATTAGAAGCAGAAGGCTTAGAGGAAGTTAGCAAAGTACTTTTACATCTGTGGAGTCAACTATATTTAAATCCAAGCAGTTTGAAACACTTGAAGCTGATTCAAAAATGGCAGATTTCCTCAAAATTTGACAAGTTGTTCAAGCTTAAAGGCTCATAGTTCAAAATCTGTCCATGTGAGCTCTTTAAGAGTTACATTGGCTGAAAGAGGACAAGTTTTCCTACATTTTAAGGTATAATTTGTTTCTCTCAGTTAAACTGTATGAAAGTTATAGTAATTTGTTTGAAAAGTTGAAACTTATCAGCACTGCTGAATGTCTCACTCTAAAATCCAAGAAGGAGCTTCATTTTCCTATTTTTTAAACTGTCATATTTCAAAATTGGCTGAATATTTTTAAAAGATGAAACAATTGGTAACAGCTGAATGTCTTATGAACATTTTAAAATTTGAATGGTGTCTCTAGGTTAAAGTATGCTGAAGCAGTTACGATTTGAATAGATTTGAAGATTTTGAAGGATTTGAAAGCATTTGAAGATAAGGATTTGGAGAACTTAATTTTCATATTTTTGAAACTGTCATATTTCAAAATTGGCTGAATATTTTTAAAAGATGAAACAATTGGTAATAGCTGAATGTCTTATGAACATTTTAAAATTTGAATGGTGTCTCTAGCTGAAAGTATGCTGAACTAGTTAAGATTTGAAAGATTTGAAAGGATTTGAAAGGATTTGAAGAGATTTGAAAATTTAACATTAGTTTCAATGGGAAAAAAGTTGAACAAAAAGCTTAATATCTTAAAAAGTTGAAAAGTTACAAACACCAAAAATACATTCCCATCAAGAGCTGAATGAGCTGAACATTTTGATACCAAATTTGTTGAAATAGCTCAAAGTATGCTGAAGTAGTTGAATGCCAAAAAACGGCGGAATAATAATAATAACTAGAAAGAGCTGTTCCTGCGAAACAGCTGTGAGAATGCAAGAGCTGAACAACCATGCTAAAAAAATCTTAAGAAGCTAAAAAAAAGCTAAAACAGCTGAAGAAGCTAAAGCTGAAGTAGCTTAAGAAGCTAAAGCTAAAGGAGCTGAAGAAGCTAAAGCTCAAGGGGCTGAAGAAGCTAAAGCTGAAGGAGCTGAAGGAGCTGAAGAAGCTAAAAGCTAAAGGAGCTAAAGAAGCTAAAAGAAGCTAACACAGCTGAAGAAGCTATAAATGCTGAATAAGCTAAAGAAGCTAAAAGAAGCTAAAAGAGCTGAAGAAGCTAAAAGAGCTGAAGAAGCTAAAATAAGCTAAAAGCTGAAGGAGCTATGGAAGCAAAAATAGGCTGAGAAGAAACAGGAGTTTGAAGTTGAAATGACATTTAAAAGACGAAAGTGTAATGATTACAAGTCCAGTAAGATTAATGATTGTTCAGTGTTTATGAAGGCGACACAGTACTTGTTTTTCAATGCATAGCAAACATTTAAATAGAATACAACAGATTTGTTCATTGATATGTTAATATGTAGCCTACATAATTACAAAACCTCAAGAACACTTAAATTACAAAAGCATGTTTTCATTTCTAAGTATTATGGATTGCAAATAATGTCCATTATCAGTAGATAGATAGATAGATAGATAGATAGATAGATAGATAGATAGATAGATAGATAGATAGATAGATAGATAGATAGATAGATAGATAGATAGATAGATAGATAGATAGATAGATAGATAGATAGATAGATAATTTATCAATCGCGAAGAAAATTCAAAGTGATTTTATGTTCAAACAGTAATATTGTCAGACAAATATCTTATGTTAATATTTTTACAGAAAAGAAAACTTAAAAAACTACTAATATGAATATCTATTGTAACAAAAAATATTTCCCAAAACCAAAATACCAGCTGATACCCCACACTAAGACAGGATTTACTCAATTGTGTGTTCATTTAAAAAGTTTGTCATTTCATTTATTTGCAATTTTTTGGGTCTTTAAAATCGCCAAATATAATTTTCTATCAACTGTTCTGCTATTATTGGTTTCCACATGGTGGAAAGTTGATCAGGTGGACATCATGGAGAGCATTCCCAAATATCAGGAATGCTCTCCATAATGACTCAGCACAGCCTGTGTGGGAGTCCTGTCTTATTCCTGCTGTGAGTACGACTAAATCAGTTATCTGGTGCTCATGAGCACATTTGCACATGACATCTGAAGTAGTCAAAGTTTCTGCTGAACAGTGACAGACATGAGGAAACATGATGGAGAAAAACACTGATACATTGTTCTGAAACATGAAAGGAACGTTCACATTTCCACAGATGGACAGGATCAAATGAGCGGTGTTACTCAGAGTCCTCCATTTTGTCCACAGTTCAGTTTGATGCGGTTGCTGTTTGTTGAAGCTGATGGTGCAAACTAAAGAGTCAGAGGAGCACTGAGTCAATGTGAAGATGGAAAGTGTTGTCACCATGTGACCTTCTTCATTTTCACTGGCTGCTGAGCTGCTGCTTCCATGTACCTGCTCAGTGTCCGCTGCAACACTGGAGAGATGGGTGCAGTCCTTCCAGAGGAAACAGGAGTATTTTTAGGAAGGAAGATCATGACATGCAGGCATGAAGATGGAACTGAACCTGAGGACACAACAGCAGACAAAAATATTGTCATGAACTTTAGTCTTTAAAGTATATTTGATTGATTTGATTTGTAAACACAAGTAGAACGGTCACATGATGCATGATAAGCATATACCTGGAACAGTGCTGCAGAGCACAAAACATCTCCTGTCAGTGAGCTTTAACATGTGGATGTTTCACAAGTGTTGATGATAACTTTCTGCTCAGCTGTGAGGGTCTCAGCTGTGAGGGTCTCAGCTGTGAGGGTCTCAGCTATGAAGGATTCACAGGAGAGGAAGGCCTACAGAAAAACAATAGAACAGTGAATTAGATACTGGGATCTGTAATATGAAACAATGGATTCATAAGAATGATATCAACAGATGAATAAACACAGCATACTCAGAGGAATGAAGTGAATGTTTGTCTTTCCAAAGAGAAGATCTCTACTCTACCTTCTGTCAGCTGAGAAGAACCCTGGTCACTGGCAGGAGGAAGACATGTCTCTGTATGAGGCAGCAGTTCCCTGTTGCTGGTGGTCTGGGGCATCATGGTGGGTGGATTTTCTTAGGGTCAGCCAGGTGGTCAGGTGAGGGTTAACAGGGGCCATTTTGTCCTCTGCTTTGCAGAAAGACTGGGGTGGCAGGGTGCACATTTCTCTGTGATGGCTCTGGTTTAGGCTGACAGTTCATCAGGATGATGTAGAAGTTTGTGTTGTTGTGCTGGACTTGGTGCTGGAGGATGTTGTCATGGAGGATACAGGAGAACAAGTCTCCTGTCTGGAGGAAACAAATCTAAACATCTAAACAGTTTTAGGTGTAGTAGAGTTACAATTCTTTAACCGCCCACCCCACCCCCAACCCACCTTTCCCCCCACCCCAGTGGGGTATCAGCTGGTATATGTTATTGGTACATCAGAAAGCACGAGTTCTAGGTGTAGCTCATGCTTTCTGATGTTGCATCTATGTTGTGGTAAATGTAGCAGCTTTTATAGAGCTGCTCAGACAGTTGTGGCCTGTGCATTTATCAATCCTGACCCAACCCACCCAGATAAATGCACAGACCACAACGTGTTCAATACCTAGAAAATCCTTGTCTTTATAAATAATTATGACCCATAATACCAAATCTTACCACATTGAAACCTACCATATTACATCTTACCGTGACATTATTAAACATACCATTAGTGACCATACCAAATCTTACCACATTGAAACCTACCATATTACATCTTACCGTGACATTATTAACCATACAGTTTGTGACAATACCAAATCTTACCACATTGAAACCTACCATAGTACATCTTACCGTGACATTATTAAACATACCGTTAGTGACCATACCAAATCTTACCACATTGAAACCTACCATATTACATCTTACCGTGACATTATTAAACATACCATTAGTGACCATACCAAATCTTACCACATTGAAACCTACCATATTACATCTTACCGTGACATTATTAAACATACCATTAGTGACAATACCAAATCTTACCACATTGAAACCTACCATATTACATCTTACCGTGACATTATTAAACATACCATTAGTGACAATACCAAATCTTACCACATTGAAACCTACCATATTACATCTTACCGTGACATTATTAACCATACAGTTTGTGACCATACCAAATCTTACCACATTGAAACCTACCATAGTACATCTTACCGTGACATTATTAAACATACCGTTAGTGACCATACCAAATCTTACCACATTGAAACCTACCATATTACATCTTACCGTGACATTATTAAACATACCGTTAGTGACCATACCAAATCTTACCACATTGAAACCTACCATATTACATCTTACCGTGACATTATTAAACATACCGTTTGTGACCATACCAAATCTTACCACATTGAAACCTACCATATTACATCTTACCGTGACATTATTAAACATACCGTTTGTGACCATACCAAATCTTACCACATTGAAACCTACCATATTACATCTTACCGTGACATTATTAAACATACCGTTAGTGACCATACCAAATCTTACCACATTGAAACCTACCATATTACATCTTACCGTGACATTATTAAACATACCGTTTGTGACCATACCAAATCTTACCACATTGAAACCTACCATATTACATCTTACCGTGACATTATTAAACATACCGTTAGTGACCATACCAAATCTTACCACATTGAAACCTACCATATTACATCTTACCGTGACATTATTAAACATACCGTTAGTGACCATACCAAATCTTACCACATTGAAACCTACCATAGTACATCTTACCGTGACATTATTAAACATACCGTTAGTGACAATACCAAATCTTACCACATTGAAACCTACCATATTACATCTTACCGTGACATTATTAAACATACCGTTAGTGACCATACCAAATCTTACCACATTGAAACCTACCATAGTAGATCTTACCGTGACATTATTAAACATACCGTTAGTGACCATACCAAATCTTACCACATTGAAACCTACCATATTACATCTTACCGTGACATTATTAAACATACCGTTAGTGACCATACCAAATCTTACCACATTGAAACCTACCATATTACATCTTACCGTGACATTATTAAACATACCGTTTGTGACCATACCAAATCTTACCACATTGAAACCTACCATATTACATCTTACCGTGACATTATTAAACATACCGTTAGTGACCATACCAAATCTTACCACATTGAAACCTACCATATTACATCTTACCGTGACATTATTAAACATACCGTTAGTGACAATACCAAATCTTACCACATTGAAACCTACCATATTACATCTTACCGTGACATTATTAAACATACCGTTAGTGACCATACCAAATCTTACCACATTGAAACCTACCATAGTAGATCTTACCGTGACATTATTAAACATACCGTTTGTGACCATACCAAATCTTACCACATCGAAACCTACCATATTACATCTTACCGTGACATTATTAAACATACCGTTAGTGACAATACCAAATCTTACCACATTGAAACCTACCATATTACATCTTACCGTGACATTATTAAACATACCGTTAGTGACCATACCAAATCTTACCACATTGAAAACTACCATATTACATCTTACCGTGACATTATTAAACATACCGTTAGTGACCATACCAAATCTTACCACATTGAAACCTACCATATTACATCTTACCGTGACATTATTAAACATACCGTCAGTGACCATACCAAATCTTACCACATTGAAACCTACCATAGTACATCTTACCGTGACATTATTAAACATACCGTTAGTGACCATACCAAATCTTACCACATTGAAACCTACCATAGTACATCTTACCTTGACATTATTAAACATACCGTTAGTGACAATACCAAATCTTACCACATTGAAACCTACCATATTACATCTTACCGTGACATTCTTAACCATACCGTTTGTGACCATACCAAATCTTACAATACAGAAATAGTGTAACAGGCACAAACCAAACCTTGAACTTGAAGACTCACCGACCACTTCATGGTTCCCTGGTGGACAGGACACAGAACACTGGGTTGTGATAGCTGTAATAGGTTCTCATGACACCTGAGTGGAGACATCGCTGTGGCTGGGAAATGAAAATAAGGTCAAGCAGTGTGTTCTTGTCTGTGGTGGCAGAGGTGATCAGCTGAACATATCCCTTAGACTGAAACAGATCTAGAATTGGCTTTGTTGACCTGAGTAGCTGATTCTCATTGAAGTCTCCACACACAATAATAGGGTGACAGTCCAATACCTCTAGTGCATCCAAAAGGCTTCCCAGGTTCTCCAGGAACGGTCTCAGACTGTAGTCAGGAGGTCTGTACACAGCTGCAATCACTGCACAGACTGGAGCCTCAACCTTCAAAGCCACAAACTCCAGATCAGTCACATTATGCAAATACTGTCTCTCACGCACCTGAATGTGGTTTCTCACATAGACAGCAACCCCGCCACCTGCTCTGCTGGCCATCTGAGGATACTGAGTGTAGGACGTGTGTCTGTTGCGCTTGAACATGTTGTAGCCGTCCAGATGCAGACTGTCTGCGACAAAGGAGCCCTGCAGGTGAGTTTCTGTCAGACACAGGACATCTGCCAGGCACAGCTCATGATGTCTCCTGATGTCACCGATGTGAGATGGCAGTCCCTCTGTGTTGTGGTGAACAAGAGTCAGAGTGTCGGGCCTGTTTACTGTTTCTCTCACCTGAAGAAGAGGCATCATGTGATCCACATCGGCTTGTCTCATGGTCTGGAGCGCTGCGGTCACTTCAGTATTGGCGTATATTTTCTTCTCATCCAAATCCAGTAAATACAGCCCACTGAGAGACGTCACCCTGCTGAGAGCTACATAAGCCATACCTGCTTCAAAGACTTTCTGCAGGGACACCACAGCTGCATGTGTTGTGAGGCCCTGGGTTTTATGGACAGTGCAGGAGAACGCCAGCCTCACAGGAAACTGTCTACGTACCACTCCGTTCTGTTTCAGCTTCTCCTCTGCTCTCTCGATGTAAACCAGATTGGCGGATTCTGGAGCTCCACTCTGGATTCTTGCCCCACCTGTCTGATTATCCATCCTCAGGCCCAGCTTAGTGATGTGCTGATCATCCTCAGAAGTCACTATGCACATCAGTGTGGCAAAAGCCCCGTTAACCAGACCGTTCTGAATGTCAAAGTTTCTGGTGAGCATGACACGAGCACCTTCAGCAACTTTCAGAGTGTCGGCTAACTCATTTCGGCCTCCCTTACATGGTGTGTCTTTACGGGCCATTCTGCCTGTTCGGGGATCTTTTTGGAAGTCATCTGCGTCGATCGTGATAATGTTGGAATGGAACAAAGCCAGTGTTGCTGAGTTGTGTTCATCAACCAACTTATTGGTGGGGAAAATGTGCAGAACCTCAGTGGGACAAAGAGCTGGTTCAGTGATGGCCTGTGACAACAAATCTCTGTCAGCCTGAGACAGCTCGTCTGCCTTTGGTTTCACCCGAATCCTGTTCAGCACGTCTGCAAAGGCAACATCATCCTTCTGTCTCATGATCTCAGTCAGAGTGATCATCTGAAAATGTTCCTGCCACAGGTCAATATCTGCTGGATCGTGTACACACAGAGGTTTAGACTGGCGCACAGGCGGCAGCTGATAGAAATCTCCAACAGCTAAAACTGACATTCCACCAAACGCTCTCTGATTGCCTTTGATCTGTTTCAGTCGTGCGTCCACATAAGCAAAAAGAGGCTTTGAAACCATGGAGATCTCATCGATAATGAGGATTTGAGCATTAAAAAGTTCAGATCTGAGTTCATCCAGTTGGTTACCGAGTCCTTGGATTGGTGGTTTCAGACTGCGTGGAAGCTTCAGCAGAGAGTGCAGTGTTGTGCCACAGATGTTGAAAGCTGCAGTTCCAGTGAAAGAAGACAGTAAAACAGTTGGGTTTGATATGTCAAACTCCTCTGAATATAGCTGCAGTTTGCTCAGTATCTTAGATGCCTCTGAGTAAATGCATTTTATCAGGTGGGACTTTCCTGTTCCTGCACCACCGTTGACATAAAAGAAAAACTGCTCTGGATTTAGGCCACACACAAGTTTAATGCACCAGTCTCTGATAGCATGGAACACACAGGCCTGCTTCTGGTTCAGGTTCTGATACATCTGCCGCAGCACAGCTGGATCCACAGCGGGGGGTTCTCTGATGGCTCTCATTTCTGTCACAGCAGCAGACTCTGGACAATAGTCGGGCACATTTTCCTGCTCATCGTCTGGCTCTCTCTGCTGCAGATCATCATCACAGGGCAACCTCACAACTTCAGATTCAGGAGCCAGATTACACCATTCATCCATCACATGGTCTCTGCTCTCCTCAAACTCTACAAGTGCATTCTCAATCTCCTCAGTGTTTTTCTCATATTTGTCTCTGTTTGTTTGTATGATGCTTTTCACGCTCTCAGGACGGTTTGAACCTGGCAGCTGGACCCAGCCAGAGTTGTAAAAAGACTCGTAGGTTGGAAGATCGGCACTCCGTATTTCATACTCGGATCGGTGAGGAAGGTACAGTCTCAGTAATCTGGCATAAAACTGCTCGGGGTGTTTCTCCTTGGAACATTGGTAATATCTGATGACAGAGGGCTTATCATTCTTCCGCCTTTGGACAAATCCCAGCTCATTGAGAAGTGGTGAAACACCATCCCGCTTTGAGTGGTCTGCACTGACAAACCTGCAGGTTGCAGCAAAATCAGCCAAGCACATCTCCTCATACTCTGGGGTCTCGGGTCTGGCTTTGTATTTGTCACTCAAACTCGTCATCCAGACATTACAAGACTCTGACGGGGTGTCCTCCAAGAATGACATGGGGCGACTCATTTTCACTGGGTTGTCATCAGTGGGAACGAACACAACACTGCGTGAGCACTTCTTCATCTTTATTCCACACGCACGAGTCACACACTCCTGAGCACTGATCTCTCTCTTTTTGGAGTAAGCCTGCATGACAGCTCTCATCTCATCACACTCGTTAACTCTGTCCATGTTGGAATTCTCCATGACAGTTTTCAGGTACTCTGACAGACCACTTTCCTTCTTTGTGATGTATTTAGTCAGATACTGTATACACGAGTAAGCATTCAGAATGAAGGACACATCGATGTTACTGTCCCAGGCTTCAAGCAGATGTGGGTTGTACCCGTTTATCCAGCAGTCTTTGGGATCACGCTTCAGGTAGATTGCGGTCTTTCTGTTCAGACTCTGAAGGTACCTTTCATACTCGGCCAGTGTCAAGTTGCATCGAGAGAGGACCTGCTCTAGACTCAAGGAAGCCACTTCAGGTTCATTCAGCAGCTGCAGCAGAGGTCTGAGTTTGCTCTTTGCCGTTCCAGTGTTCTCACCCTCATCAGGTCTTGTGATCATTGTGTTTGTGCAGGGCGGCTTTGGAAAACCAAACCGACAACCAGAGTTCACACTCTTGAAGCAACTCCTCGTGTGGTTCTTACTGTGCTTCTGAACTTCAGAGACTTTCTTGAACAGTTCAGGTTGTGTTTCTGGGTCAGGTAGTTGTGCTGAGATGTATCTGTCTACAAAATCACACACAGTCTGATCATCACAAACATCCAGTTCAGGTGCTCCATCAACCCAAAGCATTGCATGAATATGTGGGCTTCCTCTGTGCTGAAACTCAACTCTGTAGAAAAAGTCGATCACTTTCCCCAGTGGCTGAGCATCTGAGAGCAGCAGATCTCTGAACAGGGCCTCAACACGCTTATCAAACAAACGCATGCAGGTGACGGGGTTGGAGCGCAGAATCTCACACTTTGCAGTCCAGTCCAGAGATTCAAAATCAACCTCTTCACCCTGCTGTCTCTTTATTGCTTCAATCACCTCAGGCCATCTGAATTCAGCAGCTGAAAATGTGCAGAAGAACGTGGGAGTTCCCAACTGTCTGATCATGGCAAACAGATCTTTGGTGGTTCTCTCCCAGTATACTGGAGTCCCTCTGAGTGGCTGCATGAATCTGACTGCATCTTTATTTCTCACCAGTCTCTCAACCTCTCGTTTGTCTTGTAACATGCCTGAGGTTATACTGCGTCCATCTCTGGTCCTAGTTTTCCCTTTTCTCAGCTGTATCGTCATGCTGTTATTAGCGATGTGTATCTCTATCACAAACTGTGCAAAGAACAAGTAGTTTGGGTCTCTGGCAAAACGGTCATCCACATTAAAAAGCCGTGACTTGAAATATCCACTTGGACTGACTTTAATGAGTCTCATTTGGTCCAGTGTGTTCTCACCCGTGGGAAATTGTACAGGGAATGACATTGATTCCAAATGTGGAGTCCTGAAGAAGCTAACTGGACTGTTTCTTTGTGCAGGAGCCACACAGTAAGTGCTATCACTGTAACAGAGGATCTCTTCTGATATGTCAAGAGGCTGAAGGCATGATTCTAAAGCAAACCCTCCATTTGGCAGATCACCTTCGTCTCCATCATCTCTTTGCTGCTGTGGTTGTTCACATTCACCGTCCTGGTCATTTTCTGCTTCACACAGTGCATTTCTCTCACACATGTCAATTTCCATCAGATCTGCTTCATCATAGTCCTGCTCCCCCATGCTAACATCATCATCATCATCATCATCATCATCATCAGGAAGCGTTGGGTCACAGAGTTCGGCTTCATCTCTGATGGTAACGTCCTGATACTCTGGATGAACCTCCTTCAGCTTCATTAATGCAGACACTAGTTTAGACCAGGTTACTGTCTGAAACAGCTGATGCCCTCTGTAAGACAAACGTCTTTTCAGTTTCACCCTCATCACCTGAGACTCGCTCCTCAGCCTGGGTAATGCATTGACTGTTTCCTGGACCTCAGATGGCACACACACAACATTTCCCCTGATCAGTCTTTGTCTGCCTCTTGGAAGAGGAATGATCTTTGCAAACGGAATACATTTAGCGATCAAATGTCTTTCCAGAATATTCAGATCTGACAATTCGCTGGGAATTTCAGACAACTCCAGTTTATTAGCTGCTGCGAGGTTGGGCATGCGTCCTTTTTTCAGATGAGCGTGGCAGGTGTGACAAATCCACTCTTTCCTTCTCTCATCAGGAACTGTGCAGGCTTCATTTCTGCAGCCTTCATCACACACGTGAACATACTTTCCTGTCAGACATTGGGAAACCACGTGAGGATTTTTGTCATACTTTGACCTTGTGCAGGTTTGTACCTGGTTGGGAAACGAGGCCTTATGGCACACAGTGCAGACATAAGTGGGACCAGCCTTAATATTAGATTTGAACACAGCTATGGCTTCATTGATCAATCTGTTCTCAACTGTCTCATGTTGCAGACTCTGTGTTTCTCTGGTCTCTGTTTCACTCCGAGTGTTTCTGTTCATTCGTCTGTATTTTCTTTTTATGCTCGCAGCACGTCTGATGTTATCCATCATCCTGAATGAATGACTGTTCCTGTATCTGTTTCCCATGAGGTTTTTCATCACTTGTCTGTGTCTGATTCTGAATACTCTGTCATTTGCATAACGTTGAGTAACATAACTTCTCTGCCTCTGTCGAAAGGTTTCACTCTGTCTGTAACGGTTTATTATGTACATCTTTTGTCTTTGTGAAAAGCCGTCCTTTTCTCTATAAGATCTCCTGATGTATGATTTTTGTCTCTCTCTGAATCCTTCTTTTTCTCTATAAGAGCTCCTGATATATGCCTTCTGTTTCTCTCTGAATCCTTCTTTTTCTCTGTAAGATCTCCTGATGTAAGCCTTCTGTTTCTCTTTGAATCCTTCTTTTTCTCTGTAAGATCTCCTGATGTAAGCCTTCTGTTTCTCTTTGAATCCATCTTTTTCTCTGTAAGATCTCCTGATGTATAACTTTTGTTTCTCTCTGAATTCTGCATTCTTTTGATATGACATTCTGATGCGGGATCTTTTCTTTTCTCTCTGCATTTCATTAGACGCATACATTTCCCTTTCTCTCATTTTTTTATTCACTTTTCTCTGCTGAGGTGTATTTCTTGCCATCATTCTCCTTTTCATTTTTCTCCTCCCCTGTTTACTAAGTTTGGACAGTTTACATGAGATTTCCTTCAAAACATTATCTGGAGGATCAGTGTGACAGATATTTGATCCACTGTCAGAAGCATCATTTGGAGGGCAAATGATTTCACTACATGGTTCATGTTCAATTTGGGCACAAGGAACTGTGTTCTGTTGTTGTCTCCCAGATGCTGGAGAAGTGATATCAGTGGATAATTCCTGCAAAACATTGCAACAGAGATCATTAAGGACAGTGGGCAACACTGAGGCAGATACGTTTGGCTCATTCTGTGATGGGAACGTTGTCACTTCAACATTTGTGTCAGTTGATGGTGAAATGTTCTGAGACTGGTCAGTGGCTGTTTGGGATTCATTGACAGCTTCCTGTAACAGCGGAGGTGCATCAACAGCTGTGTGTCTGCAGTCTGTGTCTGAAACAGCGTTTCTCTGGTTGGATGTGTTCACACAGTGAAATGACAGAGGCTTCAGTTCATACATACAAGATGACTGGATGTCAAACATTGTGTAGCACAACTTGATCCTGTCAATCATGTCAGTCAGATGTAGGAATTTCAGCATCACAGCAGTACCAAAGCTCAACCGCCTGGAGGACATTGGCAGTCCATCTTTGTTCCTGGAGTGTGGGTCAAAGTATCCGTACAGACCAGATCTGCATCTGAAAACTGCGACACATAACCCTGCCATGATCAGCAGCCCGTACTGTACATCTGATGACAAAAAGCTCAGTCCGTGCTCAAGGCTGAGAAGCCTCTCTCCACCTCCAAATGTTCCATACACAGACAGCTGAGTCAGGTCCACCTGATACTTTGACCTGCGTGCACTAACTTCATCTGGAAGTTCATCCGATGCCAAATGGACACTGTTAGGAAACCTTTCTCTGGCCTGTCTGTACACAGCATCACCTTTATCCAGGACTAGGTCCAGATCTGCTCTGCTGATTCCTTCATGTTCATGAAGAAAGGACAGAAACACCAAACTGTTGGCCACACACTGACTGTTCCTGTATTTGCCATATTTTAATGAGGCCTGACTGCGTGAGGCACAGACATGTGTCACTGACGGCTGAGGTTCCACAATCACACTGTGCTGATGAGACGCTCCAGCTGCATCACGTCCTCTCTTCACCATGTCAGCATAAGATGCCTGAGGTACACTCTGCTTTACCTGCTGGAAAGCATTCATGCCGGTGTTCCCATCAGAAACTGCACTCTGACCTCTGCTGTCTACCTGCTGTCCAGCAGAAGACTCTCCAACACACATACCATCACTGGGACGTCCTCTCTGTACAACCTCAGCATAAGAAAGCTGGTGTGACACCAGGTTGCTGCTCTGAGAGCCCATACCTTCAGCTTGTTCACTCGGAGATTCTTTCTCTCTCTGCCTCCTCAGCTTCTGAGCCCGAGAACGAATACCCTTCCTCGGCATTGTTGCTATGCTTCAGAACCTCAAACTTACTTTGTCTGTACTGATGTCACCAACACACAGGGCTTCTACTCGGTTGTAATATTTCAAATGTAGCTCTGTGCAATTTATCAATGCTGGTTTCAGTTAGCAGATTGACACGCTATATATCTAGAAAAAGATTGACAGCAGAAAAATTCTTGTCAAATAGAAAAAACAGAAGTTTATTATGACACAGAGAAGTTAAAGTTATATCTGAAGATTCCAACAGACCAAAACTTCAGTTACGGTACTTTTCTGATAGAAAAAGAAAGTATCCAAATAAAAGTCTCAGTTCTTTCTGATTTTAAAATGTCAGGTTAGAATAACGCTCAGTGGTCCTTGGATATTTTCTTCCAAATTAGAACTATTATTTAGCAAAAACTACTGTTGTAACACTTAGATGTAGCAGAAAAGATCAACTATGAAAATGTTTTCAGTATATGCACCTCAAAATAATGTGCGCTACAGAACGGACAATTTTAAAGATACAGTCAATAGTTCAATCAGCCACAATCTGTCAACAGACTCTCACTATTCTTAGCTTCTGAATCACAGACAGTTTCAATGAGACCAAGCTGAATTCAAATCTCTTCTATATGAAGTGTTGCGATGCAGATCAGCAGCAGCAGCGGGATGACAGATGCTTCTGGTAGCTGGATTCCACTTCTGGTCAGGTCAGAGCAGACGGCACAGACACTCCAGTCCTCCTTACAGATGTGTTTTATTCCAACACTTATGAACTAACCTGCAGCGAGTCCAGCAGCACAGGAACAGATGCAGTGCTTTTCTTTCAATTTATCAAATGTGTTTCTATATATCAATAACAAAACTTAACTGTTCAATTTAAGGAAGCACTGTTTTCAAATTGGAATTTATAGATTCAAAGATCAACAATCTCTTGATTGATCTCCCTAAAATTTGCCAATAATTATCAATTAGTATCAAAATAGTTTTTCCAAAACAAGTTACTGTTTGGTCTTAGATTTATCTAGAAATCTGTCAAGATCAAGATTTATCTTTAAGAATCAAGTTTGTATGACAATATTTCAAACTTTAGCCAAATGTCAATGAAAATGTGCCAATTTTTCTCCAATTTCAAAGTTTATCAGCCTATGTATGAGAGAGGTAGACAGGAAAGACAGAGCAGTGAGAGTAGAGTCTCAGATCCAAAAACAGCAAGACAAGGTTCCAATCAACCTTAGTTCTCAAAATCAGTCATCAAATCCAGTCATCAAAACCAGTCATCAAAGCCAGTCATCAAAGCCAGTCATCAAAACCCATAGTTCTCAAAACGTGAGAATTCCAGGAATAGATAGAGCGGGGACAGATGGATACAAGATAGAACTCCGGTAATTAGATAGAGCTTGGAGATGGGACAGGAGAGATAGAGCAGCCAATGTGATAGAGGAGAAGGAGATGGTGTGGACAGCAGGACACCTGGGAGACACAAAGAGATAACAGTTAGACACAGTTTGATGAAACAAAGATAAAAACAGGTGAAATGTGTGGAAATGCTACTTAAACTGTGCTGCGATTCATGTCTTCAAATGACCTGATTATTATCTTTTTTTTTTTTTTAATAAAAACTTATTAGTCCAAAACATTTACAGAAGTTTCCAGATGTGTGTGGAAACAGCTGGCAGCATGAAACATGGACTTGGTTAGAAGAATGTCAGAGCCACTGACTTGTTCAACATGAAGCAGATCAGTACACAACATGTTCTGCTCACATTACAGTCCAACTGGATCCTGACAGACCAGCAGAACAATCCAGATGTTCTCCACAGGAAACACCTGATGGGTGTTTATTGTTTAATGAGGACTTTGGACCTTTCAAAATGTTCTTGGTTGATCACAGAGCGTAATATGATTGACAGTACAGCTCAAAAAGACTCAACAGGACATATGAGAGCTCCAGTCCTGGGTTGTTATTCTGCTGATTCATGTTTTCAGTCCCTGAAGATAGTCTGAGAGGGAGCGGTGAAGCAGCTGCTCACTGATGGACTTATTGAATAGATGAATGAACCAGGATGGAGCTGCAGCAGATTGATGTCAGAATGACATCAGTACACACTGATTTCTGCCTTTAGTGATGTTCCACTAACACTGTCAGCTTTCTGCTGCTGGGACCTGTTCTGATCCACTTTACAGGCAGAACAGCTCAGCTCACAGGGCTCTAACATGACTCCAGCCCGTCTGTTTTTACTACATTTAGACTCATGTGTGAACTCCACAGAAACTCTGTGGTGAACATGTGAAACACTCCTGCTCTCAGTGATGGGATGGACTGAAGCTCACTGACTGGAAATCTGCTCACCAGCTAAGCAGGAGTTCTGGTCCGGTGGTCTCTGGGTCTGAGAAGAGAAACACTGTGTTAGTATCAGATCAGAAGACTCTAAACACACACACCATCTGATCTCACAGCTGATTGCTTCTGCTCTCCTCTCTACAGGATGAGCTTTGGGCCAGACTTTTGTGGACAGGAAGTAGTGAAACGTTGTTGGTTGATGATCAGTTCAGAGAGGCTGAATGTGTCCATGATCAGAAACATGGAAACTATCCAAAGCTTTGAGGATCAGATGGAAAACAGAGCAGTAACACATCAGCTGTGGGCCCTGTGATTGGCTGCCCACTGCTCCAGGTTGGCATCTGTCTCTCTGAGTGTGTGACCCTGTGCATGTGCATGTGCGTGTCAACAGGTGCCAGCCTGGATGGGTTAAAAGCAGAGGACAAATTTTGTGTGTATGCATGACCAATAAATCTTAATGTGATTTTAAATGTGTTCTCTGACTAATGATCAATGTTTCACTTCATTCATGCAGTTTGAGAGGGAAAAGGTCTGCTGGGCACTGACAGGAAGCTCCACTTCATATGACACAGAGCAGGTAGCAGGAACACAATCATCAAGGGAGTAAATGTTGCTCCTCACCAGTCAGAGCAGGAGCAGGGGTCAGAGTTCAGTTAGTCTAAAGAAAGGAGGAAAAGAGAGTAGTCAGTTAAATTCCTCCAGCTGAGGACACAGCAGCTAAATAAAACACCAGGTAATGACAGTGCAACTTTGACTGTGTGTCACTGGGACATGGAGCTGCGGTTGTTGTGGGCTTTTCACACTCAGACCATGTAGAGAGCTCAGCTGTGCTGCCATTTCAGCTTTATTTTCACAGATATTAACTGATGAGACAAAGTTAGAAGCAGCACAGTCTCATCTTCTGCCAGCTGCCCTGCAGTGGACATCATGTGCTGAGCTGCTGCTATTGGCTGCTTTACCTGTCAATCACTGAGTGGGGTCACATGGCACTGAAAGGATCAGATTATTGGCTAAATTCCAATCAGACTGAGTTATTAAGTGCATGTAGACACCTTAATCTGACTAAGAACTGGATCGGATCGGATTATTGACTAAATTACAATCAGACTGAGTTATTAAGTGCATGTAGACACCTTATTCTGACTAAGAACTGGATCGGATCGGATTATTGACTAAATTACAATCAGACTGAGTTATTAAGTGCATGTAGACACCTTATTCTGACTAAGAACTGGATCGGATCGGATTATTGACTAAATTACAATCAGACTGAGTTATTAAGTGCATGTAGACACCTTATTCTGACTAAGAACTGGATCGGATGGGATTCAGACCCCGAGATAACTGGGCTGAAAGTCACTCTAAACCTGCTTGTAGACGCTGAAGCTCGTGGTGAATCAGACTTTGCGTTCTGCGCATGCTCCAGATGTTTTCCCGGGGTCGTGACCCGGAAGTCAAAGGAGACGATATTCCTGTTGTTGTCGCCGTCAGAAAGACACAAACAACGCGATGGAGAATGCTCCGTTGGGCATCGAGTTTGTGCAACAAGCAGCTCATCACAGAGCAAATGTAGAGGGACGTAGCTTCATCTTGCTCTGCGTTCTCCATCTTTCTCCAATGCCTGAGTTTGTTGTTGTTGGTGGTGGTGAAGAGGTCAACAGGAAGTGGCTCTATTAGCAACAGCTGGAATGGGTACAGCGCCACCTATCATACCGGGGTATGACACGCTTTGTGCCTCTGATCCCATTCATTCACCGCCAGATATCCAAGGAGAATTACCCTCGCTCAGATAAGGAGCAGAACCCAACTATAGCTGTAATAGAGTTCCTCTCATCATATAGACCCACTGAGTGACACTGCCCACAGGAACAGGACAGTAAAATGGGGATTTTACAGAAATAAGGAAATACTTTCTGCTGACATGGGAGACTCGCTTTAACTGGAAACACTTGAGATATTTCAGTCTGAATGGAAGGACTAAAACTGTCAGTAAAACATACATTAATGCACACAGTATAATCATCACCAGTCCACATATTCATTCAGTATTTCCAGGTGACAGTATCTGAATACAACAGTGGTGTCAGAAAATCTACCAACAAAGTGAAGATGTTTCCTAAAAGCTTCAGTAAGTGTGGACAGAATATTTCTGTGTTCAGGAGGAAATTCACTCACAAACTCTGATGCATCCCAAATAAAGTTCATCTGATCAGAGTTCAATTATCTTTAAATACAGAACATATTAACTCAGTCAGCTGTTGTGATCTACAGCCTGCTTAACTTTACAATAACTCTGTACTTACCAGCCAAAGCAAGGATCAATGTTCTCTCTCAGTCTGAGGAAAGACACAATCTGTTAGTTATCTGAGTGGAAACACTGAATCTACCTGAACCACTGAACACAGAGGGAGAATACTGCTCATTATCAGCTGTGTCTGTCTCTCTGATCATTTACATTCAGGCTTCTAAATAGATTTACTATCATGTTGTGGAAGTTGCCTTTAGGCAAAAAGATGAGCCGAAAACTTCTCACATTAAGACTCTGTGGGTCGCGTTTATTAACTGACAAAAACTGACAGTTCCAACTGACAAAAACATGAGAAGTGCTACTCATGATTCTAATGAAGTGAGGGATCGGAATGCAAACGCAATTGCAGTCAAAATACAGAACTTTTACTGTGCAAATTTCAAACATCTTTTATGAAAATCAATACAAAAAAGTAGTGCAACTTGCAATAATTATATTTTTGCATCAATATGAGGTATTCACATTCAAATAAATGAGGTAGATTCACGTTGTAGCTCTGGCAAACGCGTCTTGAAGTGACATTTGACTTTTCTTTTGCTTTCCCCGTGTTACCTGCTGATGTGGCGGGTGCTGACCTTAACTTCATGCATTCTGGATATTCTAAGACATGCTAAGGTGATGGAGCAAATTGCTCGTGTTGCCACCTCCAGCGACAACTGAAGCCCGACAACGTTTACATAAAATGGTTGTTTGGTCGACGTCGGATTTTTTTAAACCAAAAAACTTCCAGACTACAGACACGGCTCCTTTTTTTGGCACAAGTTTGTCAGCATGTTCTACTACTTCTGCAGCTTAGATTTCGGAACTTTCCATGTCTATCCTATCCACCTTCACCTTAAAGTAACGCAAGTGCTTATTACCACCTCGCACCCATAGACAGTAAACATGCCTGTTTAGAAGCGCAACACTGAAAAGGGTCCGTCTCAAACAATGTCGCGAGAGGCAGCGTTCCCCGTTATGTAATCAAATACACCGGCATGGCGGTATATTAAAAATTCATATCATAACGAAATTATAAACCGGTATTCGGTGTGAACCGGTATACCGCCCAGCACTACACAGACCTCAATTCTACTGAACACACCTCCAGCTGAGAGACTCAGCTCGGCACACACGGTCAACACTCAGAAACAGACATTAGCTCTAACATTATTCATTATTCCTTTAGTAACCTGAACATTGCCATACACTGTTGATTAAACTAAGAAGAGACCATTTAGATAGTTTCAAATCATAATGCTTGTTAAGACCTCTCAGACTTATCCCAGCGACCGTTGAACGTTAGCATTGATGCTAATGCTAACGACGCTAACCGTAGCTAGCCAAAATGTTATGTGGCTCACAGAACAAGATATTTAGCTGTTTTTTGCTTTATTTTCATTCAGTTGCTGTTAAAAACCACTTATGTCCCTGATTTAAACAGCAACAGTGTTTGAGAGTTCATAAATTCCTCATTTGGGAAAGACAGAGTCAGACAGCGTCACACTTACCTTTGCAAACGAAGAAGAGTGGGCCGATGGGCTATCCAATGAGCCGTATAATGTTCAGAGACGTTCAGGGGCACTCAGACATTTCTTTCCAATGACGAGTATTCCAAATACAAAATGTAGATGGTTATTTTAATGAAATCATGTTACAGTTATTTATATTTGAATGTTCACCTTCAAAAATAATTTAGAAAGAATCATATTCTGACAACTCCTATCAGTTTAAACATTGTTACATATCCAACCTGAAGTAATTGTACCTGTTGTACTCTATTGTAACATTCTGTGGATTGAATGTTTTTACACTGACACTACATTTTATTTTCATTCAGTTACAGTTAAATACAACTTATGTAATTTATGTAAACAGCTAAACTTTCATAGTTTATCAAATTGACGCCAGACGGGGTGGGGAGCGTCTTACCTTCAGGGAGAACAAGAATAAAAATCAGATGCGTTCACAGGGCATTCGGGAAGGTCCAAGAAGTGATGACTATGCGACGCAAATGTTTAGAAAAGATAAAATTAAGCTAGAAACAGTTGAAATGGCTGAAAGTATGCTTAAATAGTTATAATTTAAAAAAAAAAAAAACTTGATCTGACATACTAGGGATTGAACCTGTATCACACGCACAAAATAGCATTATTGTTAGTATTATGCCATTTTATTCTAACATACCAATGGTGCATATGACCTATTTAAAGACTACACAGACAGACACAGTGCAAAGCTGCTGCAGCCGCGGAACAAATCTGAGGCGCAGACTGTCTTCTAACACGTCTTGTGACAAAAGTAGAACAGCTACAAAGATTGTTTTAATACCATTAGAAGCAGAAGGCTTAGAGGAACTTAGCAAAGTAGTTTTACATCTGTGGAGTTAAATATATTTAAATCGAAGCAGTTTCAACACACACAACATATATGGAAAGATGAGACGGCCGCCCGCCGATCGCGGGAGAGAAATGATGCCGAACACTGACTTCAAATACGTTTTGTCAGAAAAGTTGAGCAGCTAGAAAAATAATTTGAACACCATTAGAAGCAGAAGGCTTAGAGGAACTTAGCAAAGTACTTTTACATCTGTGGAGTCAACTATATTTAAATGGGAGAAGTTTGAAACACTTGAAGCTGATTCAAAAATGGCAGATTTCGTCAGATTTTGAGAAGTTGTTCAAGCTTAAAGGCTCATAGTTCAAAATCTGTCCATGTGAGCTCTTTAGGAGTTACATTGGCTGAAAGAGGACAAGTTTTTCTACATTTTAAGGTATAATTTGTTTCTCTCAGTTAAACTGTATGAAAGTTATAGTAATTTGTTTGAAAAGTTGAAACTTATCAGCACTGCTGAATGTCTCACTCTAAAATCCAAGAAGGGACTTCATTTTCATATTTTTAAACTGTCATATTTCAAAATTGGCTGAATATTTTTAAAAGATGAAACAATTGGTAACAGCTGAATGTCTTATTATACATTTTAAAATTTGAATGGTGTCTCTAGGTTAAAGTATGCTGAAGCAGTTACAATTTGAATAGATTTGAAGATTTTGAAGGATTTGAAAGGATTTGAAGATAAGGATTTGGAGAACTTAATTTTCATACTTTTGAAGCTGTCATATTTCAAAATTGGCTGAATATTTTTAAAATATGAAACAATTGGTAATAGCTGAATTTCTTATGAACATTTTAAAATTTGAATGGTGTCTCTAGCTGAAAATATGCTGAACTAGTTAAGATTTGAAGGATTTGAAAGGATTTGAAAGGATTTGAAGATTTACCATTACTTTTAATGGGGAAAAAGTTGAACAAAAAGCTTAATATCTTAAAAAGTTGAAAAGTTACAAACACCAAAAATACATTCCCATCAAGAGCTGAAAGAGCTGAACATTTTGATACCAAATTTGTTGAAATAGCTTAAAGTATGCTGAAGTAGTTAAGATTTGAAAGGATTTGAAAGGATTTCAAGGATTTCAAGAATTTCAAGGATTTCAAAGGATTTGAAGATAAATTTAAGCCAGAAACAGTTGAAATGGCTGAAAGTATGCTTAAATAATTATATATAAAAAATCAAATAAAAATGTGGTCGGACATGATGGGGATTGAACCCGGGCCACCTGCACGAAAGGCTGGTAGTGTTACCATTAAGCTATTTCGTTTTGCCAAACCGGAAGTGTATTTGACCTACTTAAAGACTACACAGACAGACACAGAGCTAGCTGCTGCAGCCGCGGGACAAATCTGAGGCGCAGACTGTCTTCCATCGCGTCTTGTGAGAAAAGTTGAGCAGCTACAAAAATAATTTTAACACCATTAGAAGCGGAAGGCTTAGAGGAACTTAGCAAAGTAGTTTTACATCTGTGGAGTCAACTATATTTAAATCGAAGCAGTTTGAAACACTTGAAGCTGATTCAAAAATGGCAGATTTCCTCAAAATTTGACAAGTTCTTAAAGCTTAAAGGCTCATAGTTCAAAATCTGTCCGTGTGAGCTCTTTAAGAGTTACATTGGCTGAAAGAGGACAAGTTTTCCTACATTTTAAGGTATAATTTGTTTCTCTCAGTTAAACTGTATGAAAGTTATAGTAATTTGTTTGAAAAGTTGAAACTTATCAGCACTGCTGAATGTCTCACTCTAAAATCCAAGAAGGAACTTCATTTTCATATTTTTTAAACTGTCATATTTCAAAATTGGCTGAATATTTTTAAAAGATGAAACAATTGGTAACAGCTGAATGTCTTATGAACATTTTAAAATTTGAATGGTGTCTCTAGGTTAAAGTATGTTGAACTAGTTACGATTTGAATAGATTTGAAGATTTTGAAGGATTTGAAAGCATTTGAAGATAAGGATTTGGAGAACTTAATTTTCATATTTTTGAAACTGTCATATTTCAAAATTGGCTGAATATTTTTAAAAGATGAAACAATTGGTAATAGCTGAATGTCTTATGAACATTTTAAAATTTGAATGGTGTCTCTAGCTGAAAGTATGCTGAACTAGTTAAGATTTGAAAGATTTGAAAGGATTTGAAAGGATTTGAAAAGATTTGAAAATTTAACATTAGTTTCAATGGGAAAAAAGTTGAACAAAAAGCTTAATATCTTAAAAAGTTGAAAAGTTACAAACACCAAAAATACATTCCCATCAAGAGCTGAATGAGCTGAACATTTTGATACCAAATTTGTTGAAATAGCTCAAAGTATGCTGAAGTAGTTGAATGCCGAAAAACGGCGGAATAATAATAATAATAATAATAATAAAGGGAAACAGAAACTTAATAGTGAGAATGCTTCATGCATTCTCACAACTAGAAAGAGCTGTTCCTGCGAAACAGCTGTGAGAATGCATGAGCTGAATTACCTTAATAAAGAAAAATCTTAAAAAGCTAAAAGATTTGAACATTTTAAAATTTGAATGGTGTCTCTAGCTGAAAGTATGCAAAAGTAGTTAAGATTTGAAGGATTTGAAATGATCTGAAGAATTTGAAGATAAAATTAAGCTAGAAACAGTTGAAATGGCTGAAAGTATGCTTAAATAATTATAAAATAAAAAAATTATAAAGTGTGATCTGACATGATGGGGATTGAACTCGGGCCACCTGCACGAAAGGCTGGTAGTGTTACCATTAAGCCATTTCGTTGTGTTAAACCGGAAGTGCATTTGACCTAGTTAAAGACTACACAGACAGACACAGAGCTAGCTGCTGCAGCCGTGGGACAAATCTGAGGCGCAGACTGTCTTCTATCGCGTCTTGTGAGAAAAGTTGAGCAGCTAGAAAAATAATTTTAACACCATTAGAAGCAGAAGGCTTAGAGGAACTTAGCAAAGTACTTTTACATCTGTGGAGTCAACTATATTTAAATCGAAGCAGTTTGAAACACTTGAAGCTGATTCAAAAATGGCAGATTTCCTCAGAATTTGACAAGTTGTTCAAGCTTAAAGGCTCATAGTTCAAAATCTGTCCATGTGAGCTCTTTAAGAGTTACATTGGCTGAAAGAGGACAAGTTTTCCTACATTTTAAGGTATAATTTGTTTCTCTCAGTTAAACTGTATGAAAGTTATAGTAATTTGTTTGAAAAGTTGAAACTTATCAGCACTGCTGAATGTCTCACTCTAAAATCCAAGAAGGAACTTCATTTTCATATTATTTAAACTGTCATATTTCAAAATTGGCTGAATATTTTTAAAAGATGAAACAATTGGTAACAGCTGAAAGTCTTATGAACATTTTAAAGTTTGAATGGTGTCTCTAGGTGAAAGTATGCTGACGCAGTTACGATTTGAAAGGATTTGGAGGATTTGAAGGATTTGAAAGGATTTGAAGATAAGGATTTGAAGAACTTAATTTTCATATTTTTGAAACTGTCATATTTCAAAATTGGCTGAATATTTTTAAAAGATGAAACAATTCGTAATAGCTGAATGTCTTATGAACATTTTAATATTTGAATGGTGTCTCTAGCTGAAAGTATGCTGAACTAGTTAAGATTTGAATGATTTGAAAGGATTTGAAAGGATTTGAAAGGATTTGAAGATTTAACATTAGTTTCAATGGGAAAAAAGTTGAACAAAAAGCTTAATATCTTAAAAAGTTGAAAAATTAGAAACACCAAAAGACATTCCCATCAAGAGCTGAAAGAGCTGAACATTTTGATACCAAATTTGTTAAAATAGCTTAAAGTATGCTGAAGTAGTTGAATGCCGAAAAACGGCGGAATAATATGGAATAATAACTAGAAAGAGCTGTTCCTGCGAAACAGCTGTGAGAATGCATGAGCTGAATTACCATGCTAAAAAATCTTAAGAAGCTAAAAAAAAGCTAAAACAGCTGAAGAAGCTAAAGCTGAAGTAGCTGAAGAAGCTAAAGCTAAAGGAGCTGAAGAAGCTAAAGCTAAAGGAGCTGAAGAAGCTAAAGCTGAAGGAGCTGAAGAAGCTAAGAGCTAAAGGAGCTAAAGAAGCTAAAAGAAGCTAAAAGCTGAAGAAGCTAAAATAAGCTAAAACAGCTGAAGAAGCTAACAGCTGAAGGAGCTAAAGCTAAAACAGCTGAAGAAGCTAACAGCTGAAGGAGCTAAAGCTAAAACAGCTGAAGAAGCTAAAGCTAAAGGAGCTGAAGAAGCAAGGAGCTGAAGGAGCAAAAGAGTTAGAGTTAGAAGTTAGCTAAAGAAGCTAAAAAAGGCTAAAACAGCTAAAGAAGCTAAAAGAAGCTAAAAGCTGAAAGAGGAAGCTAAAAAAAGCTGAGAAGAAACAGGAGTTTGAAGTTGAAATGACATTTAAAAGATGAAAGTGTAATGATTTCGAGCTAGAAAGAGTTGAAATGGCTGAAAGTATGCTTAAATAGTTACAAAAAAACTTTTTTTTTTTAATTTTGAGCTGACATCCTGGGGATTGAACCCAGGCCACCTGCACGAAAGGCTGATAGGGTTACCATTGAGCCATTTCGTTGTGTTACACCGGAAGTGCATTTGACCTAGTTAAAGACTACACAGACAGACACAGAGCTAGCTGCTGCAGCCGCGGGCAAATCTGACTGTCTTCAAACACGTTTTGTGAGAAAAGTTGAATAGCTAGAAAGATAATTTTAACACCGTTAGAAGCAGAAGGCTTAGAGGAACTTAGCAAAGTAGTTTTACATCTGTGGAGTCAACTATATTTAAATCGAAACAGGTTGAACACACACAACATATATGGAGAGATGAGACGGCCGCCCGCCGATCGCGGGAGAGAAATGACACCGAACACTGACTTCAAATACATCTTGTGAGAAAAGTTGAGCAGCTAGAAAAATAATTTTAACACCATTAGAAGCAGAAGGCTTAGAGGAACTTAGCAAAGTAGTTTTACATCTGTGGAGTCAACTATATTTAAATCCAAGCAGTTTGAAAAACTTGAAGCTGATTCAAAAATGGCAGATTTCCTCAAAATTTGACAAGTTGTTCAAGCTTAAAGGCTCATAGTTCAAAATCTGTCCATGTGAGCTCTTTAAGAGTTACATTGGCTGAAAGAGGACAAGTTTTCCTACATTTTAAGGTATAATTTGTTTCTCTCAGTTAAACTGTATGAAAGTTATAGTAATTTGTTTGAAAAGTTGAAACTTATCAGCACTGCTGAATGTCTCACTCTAAAATCCAAGAAGGAGTTTCATTTTCCTATTTTTTAAACTGTCATATTTCAAAATTGGCTGAATATTTTTAAAAGATGAAACAATTGGTAACAGCTGAATGTCTTATGAACATTTTAAAATTTGAATGGTGTCTCTAGGTTAAAGTATGCTGAAGCAGTTACGATTTGAATAGATTTGAAGATTTTGAAGGATTTGAAAGCATTTGAAGATAAGGATTTGGAGAACTTAATTTTCATATTTTTGAAACTGTCATATTTCAAAATTGGCTGAATATTTTTAAAAGATGAAACAATTGGTAATAGCTGAATGTCTTATGAACATTTTAAAATTTGAATGGTGTCTCTAGCTGAAAGTATGCTGAACTAGTTAAGATTTGAAAGATTTGAAAGGATTTGAAAGGATTTGAAGAGATTTGAAAATTTAACATTAGTTTCAATGGGAAAAAAGTTGAACAAAAAGCTTAATATCTTAAAAAGTTGAAAAGTTACAAACACCAAAAATACATTCCCATCAAGAGCTGAATGAGCTGAACATTTTGATACCAAATTTGTTGA
This sequence comes from Odontesthes bonariensis, assembly GCF_027942865.1. NCBI lineage: Eukaryota > Metazoa > Chordata > Actinopteri > Atheriniformes > Atherinopsidae > Odontesthes > Odontesthes bonariensis. Next base: position 37,914,642 of record NC_134509.1, read on the forward strand.
AATAGCTCAAAGTATGCTGAAGTAGTTGAATGCCGAAAAACGGCGGAAGAATAATAATAATAATAACTAGAAAGAGCTGTTCCTTTGAAACAGCTGTGAGAATGCATGAGCTGAATTACCTTAATAAAGAAAAATCTTAAAAAGCTAAAAGATTTGAAGATTTTAAAATTTGAATGGTGTCTCTAGCTGAAAGTATGCAAAAGTAGTTAAGATTTGAAGGATTTGAAAGGATCTGAAGAATTTGAAGATAAAATTAAGCTAGAAACAGTTGAAAATGCTGAAAGTATGCTTAAATAATTATAAAATAAAAAAATTATAAAATGTGGTCTGACATGATGGGGATTGAACCCGGGCCACCTGCACGAAAGGCTAGAAATGTTACCATTAAGCCATCTCGTTGCGTTACACCGGAAGTGCATTTGACCTAGTTAAAGACTATACAGAGAGACACAGAGCTAGGTGCTGCAGCCGCGGGACAAATCTGACTGTCTTCAAACACGTTTTGTGAGAAAAGTTGAATAGCTAGAAAGATCATTTTAACACCGTTAGAAGCAGAAGGCTTAGAGGAACTTAGCAAAGTAGTTTTACATCTGTGGAGTCAACTATATTTAAATCGAAGCAGGTTGAACACACACAACATATATGGAGAGATGAGACGGCCGCCCGCCGATCGCGGGATAGAAATGACACCGAACACTGACTTCAAATACATCTTGTGAGAAAAGTTGAGCAGCTAGAAAAATAATTTTAACACCATTAGAAGCAGAAGGCTTAGAGGAACTTAGCAAAGTACTTTTACATCTGTGGAGTCAACTATATTTAAATCCAAGCAGTTTGAAACACTTGAAGCTGATTCAAAAATGGCAGATTTCCTCAAAATTTGACAAGTTCTTCAAGCTTAAAGGCTCATAGTTCAAAATCTCTCCATGTGAGCTCTTTAAGAGTTACATTGGCTGAAAGAGGACAAGTTTTCCTACATTTTAAGGTATAATTTGTTTCTCTCAGTTAAACTGTATGAAAGTTATAGTAATTTGTTTGAAAAGTTGAAACTTATCAGCACTGCTGAATGTCTCACTCTAAAATCCAAGAAGGAGCTTCATTTTCCTATTTTTTAAACTGTCATATTTCAAAATTGGCTGAATATTTTTAAAAGATGAAACAATTGGTAACAGCTGAATGTCTTATGAACATTTTAAAATTTGAATGGTGTCTCTAGGTTAAAGTATGCTGAAGCAGTTACGATTTGAATAGATTTGAAGATTTTGAAGGATTTGAAAGCATTTGAAGATAAGGATTTGGAGAACTTAATTTTCATATTTTTGAAACTGTCATATTTCAAAATTGGCTGAATATTTTTAAAAGATGAAACAATTGGTGATAGCTGAATGTCTTATGAACATTTTAAAATTTGAATGGTGTCTCTAGCTGAAAGTATGCTGAACTAGTTAAGATTTGAAAGATTTGAAAGGATTTGAAAGGATTTGAAAGGATTTGAAAATTTAACATTAGTTTCAATGGGAAAAAAGTTGAACAAAAAGCTTAATATCTTAAAAAGTTGAAAAGTTACAAACACCAAAAATACATTCCCATCAAGAGCTGAATGAGCTGAACATTTTGATACCAAATTTGTTGAAATAGCTCAAAGTATGCTGAAGTAGTTGAATGCCGAAAAACGGCGGAATAATAATAATAAAGGGAAACAGAAACTTAATAGTGAGAATGCTTCATGCATTCTCACAATAAAGAGAAACAGAAACTTAATAGTGAGAATGCTTAATGCATTCTCACAATAATAAAGAGAAACAGGAACTTAATAGTGAGAATGCTTCATGCATTCTCACAATAAAGAGAAACAGAAACTTAATAGTGAGAATGCTTTATGCATTCTCACAATAAAGAGAAACAGAAACTTAATAGTGAGAATGCTTAATGCATTCTCACAACTAGAAAGAGCTGTTCCTGCGAAACAGCTGTGAGAATGCATGAGCTGAATTACCTTAATAAAGAAAAATCTTAAAAAGCTAAAAGATTTGAACATTTTAAAATTTGAATGGTGTCTCTAGCTGAAAATATGCAAAAGTAGTTAAGATTTGAAGGATTTGAAATGATCTGAAGGATTTGAAGGATTTGAAAGGATTGAAATGATCTGAAGAATTTGAAGGATTTGAAAGGATTAAAATTATCTGAAGAATTTGAAGGATTTGAAAGGATTGAAATTATCTGAAGAATTTGAAGGATTTGAAAGGATTTAAATGATCTGAAGGATTTGAAGGATTTGAAGAATTTGAAGGATTTGAAGATAAAATTAAGCTAGAAACAGTTGAAAATGCTGAAAGTATGCTTAAATAATTATAAAATAAAAAAATGATAAAATTTGGTCTGACATGATGGGGATTGAACCCGAGCCACCCGCACGAAAGGCTGGTAATGTTACCATTAAGGCATTTCATTGTGTTACATACGAAGTGCATTTGACCTAGTTAAAGGCTACACAGACAGACACAGAGCTAGCTGCTGCAGCCGCGGGACAAATCTGAGGCGCAGACTGTCTTCTATCGCGTCTTGTGAGAAAAGTTGAGCAGCTAGAAAAATAATTTGAACACCATTAGAAGCAGAAGGCTTAGAGGAACTTAGCAGAGTAGTTTTACATCTGTGGAGTCAACTATATTTAAATCGAAGCAGTTTGAAACACTTGAAGCTGATTCAAAAATGGCAGGTTTCCTCAAAATTTGACAAGTTGTTCAAGCTTAAAGGCTCATAGTTCAAAATCTGTCCATGTGAGCTCTTTAAGAGTTACATTGGCTGAAAGAAGACAAGTTTTCCTACATTTTAAGGTATAATTTGTTTCTCTCAGTTAAACTGTATGAAAGTTATAGTAATTTGTTTGAAAAGTTGAAACTTATCAGCACTGCTGAATGTCTCACTCTAAAATCCAAGAAGGAGCTTCATTTTCCTATTTTTTAAACTGTCATATTTCAAAATTGGCTGAATATTTTTAAAAGATGAAACAATTGGTAACAGCTGAATGTCTTATGAACATTTTAAAATTTGAATGGTGTCTCTAGGTTAAAGTATGCTGAAGCAGTTACGATTTGAATAGATTTGAAGATTTTGAAGGATTTGAAAGCATTTGAAGATAAGGATTTGGAGAACTTAATTTTCATATTTTTGAAACTGTCATATTTCAATATTGGCTGAATATTTTTAAAAGATGAAACAATTGGTAATAGCTGAATGTCTTATGAACATTTTAAAATTTGAATGGTGTCTCTAGCTGAAAGTATGCTGAACTAGTTAAGATTTGAAAGATTTGAAAGGATTTGAAAGGATTTGAAGAGATTTGAAAATTTAACATTAGTTTCAATGGGAAAAAAGTTGAACAAAAAGCTTAATATCTTAAAAAGTTGAAAAGTTACAAACACCAAAAATAATAGCAGGAAAGAGCTGAATGAGCTGAACATTTTGATACCAAATTTGTTGAAATAGCTCAAAGTATGCTGAAGTAGTTGAATGCCGAAAAACGGCGGAATAATACGTAATAATAACTAGAAAGAGCTGTTCCTGCGAAACAGCTGTGAGAATGCATGAGCTGAATTACCTTAATAAAGAAAAATCTTAAAAAGCTAAAAGATTTGAAGATTTTAAAATTTGAATGGTGTCTCTAGCTGAAAGTATGCAAAAGTAGTTAAGATTTGAAGGATTTGAAATGATCTGAAGAATTTGAAGATAAAATTAAGCTAGAAACAGTTGAAAATGCTGAAAGTATGCTTAAATAATTATAAAATAAAAAAATTATAAAATGTTGTCTGACATGATGGGGATTGAACCCGGGCCACCTGCACGAAAGGCTAGAAATGTTACCATTAAGCCATCTCGTTGCGTTACACCGGAAGTGCATTTGACCTAGTTAAAGACTACACAGACAGACACAGAGCTAGCTGCTGCAGCCGCGGGACAAATCTGACTGTCTTCAAACACGTTTTGTGAGAAAAGTTGAATAGCTAGAAAGATAATTTTATCACCGTTAGAAGCAGAAGGCTTAGAGGAACTTAGCAAAGTAGTTTTACATCTGTGGAGTCAACTATATTTAAATCGAAGCAGGTTGAACACACACAACATATATGGAGAGATGAGACGGCCGCCCGCCGATCGCGGGAGAGAAATGACACCAAACACTGACTTCAAATACATCTTGTGAGAAAAGTTGAGCAGCTAGAAAAATAATTTTAACACCATTAGAAGCAGAAGGCTTAGAGGAACTTAGCAAAGTAGTTTTACATCTGTGGAGTCAACTATATTTAAATCCAAGCAGTTTGAAACACTTGAAGCTGATTCAAAAATGGCAGATTTCCTCAAAATTTGACAAGTTGTTCAAGCTTAAAGGCTCATAGTTCAAAATCTGTCCATGTGAGCTCTTTAAGAGTTACATTGGCTGAAAGAGGACAAGTTTTCCTACATTTTAAGGTATAATTTGTTTCTCTCAGTTAAACTGTATGAAAGTTATAGTAATTTGTTTGAAAAGTTGAAACTTATCAGCACTGCTGAATGTCTCACTCTAAAATCCAAGAAGGAGCTTCATTTTCCTATTTTTTAAACTGTCATATTTCAAAATTGGCTGAATATTTTTAAAAGATGAAACAATTGGTAACAGCTGAATGTCTTATGAACATTTTAAAATTTGAATGGTGTCTCTAGGTTAAAGTATGCTGAAGCAGTTACGATTTGAATAGATTTGAAGATTTTGAAGGATTTGAAAGCATTTGAAGATAAGGATTTGGAGAACTTAATTTTCATATTTTTGAAACTGTCATATTTCAAAATTGGCTGAATATTTTTAAAAGATGAAACAATTGGTAATAGCTGAATGTCTTATGAACATTTTAAAATTTGAATGGTGTCTCTAGCTGAAAGTATGCTGAACTAGTTAAGATTTGAAAGATTTGAAAGGATTTTAAAGGATTTGAAGAGATTTGAAAATTTAACATTAGTTTCAATGGGAAAAAAGTTGAACAAAAAGCTTAATATCTTAAAAAGTTGAAAAGTTACAAACACCAAAAATAATAGCAGGAAAGAGCTGAATGAGCTGAACATTTTGATACCAAATTTGTTGAAATAGCTCAAAGTATGCTGAAGTAGTTAAATGCCGAAAAACGGCGGAAGAATAATAATAACTAGAAAGAGCTGTTCCTGCGAAACAGCTGTGAGAATGCAAGAGCTGAACAACTATGCTAAAAAATCTTAAGAAGCTAAAAAAAGCTAAAACAGCTGAAGAAGCTAAAGCTGAAGTAGCTTAAGAAGCTAAAGCTAAAGGAGCTGAAGAAGCTAAAGCTGAAGGAGCTGAAGAAGCTAAAGCTGAAGGAGCTGAAGGAGCTGAAGAAGCTAAAAGCTAAAGGAGCGAAAGAAGCTAAAAGAAGCTAACACAGCTGAAGAAGCTATAAATGCTGAATAAGCTAAAGAAGCTAAAAGAAGCAAAAAGAGCTGAAGAAGCTAAAATAAGCTAAAAGCTGAAGGAGCTATGGAAGCAAAAATAGGCTGAGAAGAAACAGGAGTTTGAAGTTGAAATGACATTTAAAAGACGAAAGTGTAATGATTACAAGTCCAGTAAGATTAATGATTGTTCAGTGTTTATGAAGGCGACACAGTACTTGTTTTTCAATGCATAGCAAACATTTAAATAGAATACAACAGATTTGTTCATTGATATGTTAATATGTAGCCTACATAATTACAAAACCTCAAGAACACTTAAATTACAAAAGCATGTTTTCATTTCTAAGTATTATGGATTGCAAATAATGTCAATTATCAGTAGATAGATAGATAGATAGATAGATAGATAGATAGATAGATAGATAGATAGATAGATAGATCGCAAAGAAAATTCAAAGTGATTTTATGTTCAAACAGTAATATTGTCAGACAAATATCTTATGTTAATATTTTTACAGAAAAGAAAACTTAAAAAACTACTAATATGAATATCTATTGTAACAAAAAATATTTCCCAAAACCAAAATACCAGCTGATACCCCGCACTAAGACAGGATTTACTCAATTGTGTGTTCATTTAAAAAGTTTGTCATTTCATCTATTTGCAATTTTTTGGGTCTTTAAAATGGCCAAATATAATTTTCTATCAACTGTTCTGCTATTATTGGTTTCCACATGGTGGAAAGTTGATCAGGTGGACATCATGGAGAGCATTCCCAAATATCAGGAATGCTCTCCATAATGACTCAGCACAGCCTGTGTGGGAGTCCTGTCTTATTCCTGCTATGAGTACGACTAAATCAGTTCTCTGGTGCTCATGAGCACATTTGCACGTGACATCTGAAGTAGTCAAAGTTTCTGCTGAACAGTGACAGACATGAGGAAACATGATGGAGAAAAACACTGATACATTGTTCTGAAACATGAAAGGAACGTTCACATTTCCACAGATGGACAGGATCAAATGAGCGGTGTTACTCAGAGTCCTCCATTTTGTCCACAGTTCAGTTTGATGCGGTTGCTGTTTGTTGAAGCTGATGGTGCAAACTAAAGAGTCAGAGGAGCACAGAGTCAATGTGAAGATGGAAAGTGTTGTCACCATGTGACCTTCTTCATTTTCACTGGCTGCTGAGCTGCTGCTTCCATGTACCTGCTCAGTGTGCGCTGCAACACTGGAGAGATGGGTGCAGTCCTTCCAGAGGAAACAGAAGTATTTTTAGGAAGGAAGATGATGACATGCAGGCATGAAGATGGAACTGAACCTGAGGACACAACAGCAGACAAAAATATTGTCATGAACTTTAGTCTTTAAAGTATATTTGATTGATTTGATTTGATTTGAAAAACACAAGTAGAACGGTCACATGATGCATGATAAGCAAATACCTGGAACAGTGCTGCAGAGCACAAAACATCTCCTGTCAGTGAGCTTTAACATGTGGATGTTTCACAAGTGTTGATGATAACTTTCTGCTCAGCTGTGAGGGTCTCAGCTGTGAGGGTCTCAGCTGTCTCAGCTGTGAGGGTCTCAGCTATGAAGGATTCACAGGAGAGGAAGGCCTACACAAAAACAATAGAACAGTGAATTAGATACTGGGATCTGTAATATGAAACAATGGATTCATAAGAATGATATCAACAGATGAATAAACACAGCATACTCAGAGGAATGAAGTGAATGCTTGTCTTTCCAAAGAGAAGATCTCTACTCTACCTTCTGTCAGCTGAGAAGAACCCTGGTCACTGGCAGGAGGAAGACATGTCTCTGTATGAGGCAGCAGTTCCCTGTTGCTGGTGGTCTGGGGCAGCATGGTGGGTGGATTTTCTCAGGGTCAGCCAGGTGGTCAGGTGAGGGTTAACAGGGGCCATTTTGTCCTCTGCTTTGCAGAAAGACTGGGATGGCAGGGTGCACATTTCTCTGTGATGGCTCTGGTTTAGGCTGACAGTTCATCAGGATGATGTAGAAGTGTGTGTTGTTGTGCTGGACTTGGTGCTGGAGGATGTTGTCATGGAGGATACAGGAGAACAAGTCTCCTGTCTGGAGGAAACAGATCTAAACATTTAAACAGTTTTAGGTGTAGTAGAGTTACAATTCTTTAACCGCCCACCCCACCCCCAACCCACCTTTCCCCCCACCCCAGTGGGGTATCAGCTGGTATATGTTATTGGTACATCAGAAAGCACGAGTTCTAGGTGTAGCTCATGCTTTCTGATGTTGCATCTATGTTGTGGTAAATGTAGCAGCTTTTATAGAGCTGCTCAGACAGTTGTGGCCTGTGCATTTATCAATCCTGACCCAACCCACCCAGATAAATGCACAGACCACAACGTGTTCAATACCTAGAAAATCCTTGTCTTTATAAATAATTATGACCCATAATACCAAATCTTACCACATTGAAACCTACCATATTACATCTTACCGTGACATTATTAAACATACCGTTAGTGACCATACCAAATCTTACCACATTGAAACCTACCATATTACATCTTACCGTGACATTATTAAACATACCGTTAGTGACCATACCAAATCTTACCACATTGAAACCTACCATATTACATCTTACCGTGACTTTATTAAACATACCGTCAGTGACCATACCAAATCTTACCACATTGAAACCTACCATATTACATCTTACCGTGACATTATTAAACATACCGTTAGTGACCATACCAAATCTTACCACATTGAAACCTACCATATTACATCTTACCGTGACATTATTAAACATACCGTTAGTGACCATACCAAATCTTACCACATTGAAACCTACCATATTACATCTTACCGTGACATTATTAAACATACCGTTTGTGACCATACCAAATCTTACCACATTGAAACCTACCATAGTACATCTTACCGTGACATTATTAAACATACCGTTAGTGACCATACCAAATCTTACCACATTGAAACCTACCATATTACATCTTACCGTGACATTATTAAACATACCGTTAGTGACCATACCAAATCTTACCACATTGAAACCTACCATAGTACATCTTACCGTGACATTATTAAACATACCGTTAGTGACCATACCAAATCTTACCACATTGAAACCTACCATATTACATCTTACCGTGACTTTATTAAACATACCGTCAGTGACCATACCAAATCTTACCACATTGAAACCTACCATAGTACATCTTACCGTGACATTATTAAACATACCGTTAGTGACCATACCAAATCTTACCACATTGAAACCTACCATATTACATCTTACCGTGACATTCTTAACCATACCGTTTGTGACCATACCAAATCTTACAATACAGAAATAGTGTAACAGGCACAAACCAAACCTTGAACTTGAAGACTCACCGACCACTTCATGGTTCCCTGGTGGACAGGACACAGAACACTGGGTTGTGATAGCTGTAATAGGTTCTCATGACACCTGAGTGGAGACATCGCTGTGGCTGGGAAATGAAAATAAGGTCAAGCAGTGTGTTCTTGTCTGTGGTGGCAGAGGTGATCAGCTGAACATATCCCTTAGACTGAAACAGATCTAGAATTGGCTTTGTTGACCTGAGTAGCTGATTCTCATTGAAGTCTCCACACACAATAACAGGGTGACAGTCCAATACCTCTAGTGCATCCAAAAGGCTTCCCAGGTTCTCCAGGAACGGTCTCAGACTGTAGTCAGGAGGTCTGTACACAGCTGCAATCACTGCACAGACTGGAGCCTCAACCTTCAAAGCCACAAACTCCAGATCAGTCACATTATGCAAATACTGTCTCTCACGCACCTGAATGTGGTTTCTCACATAGACAGCAACCCCGCCACCTGCTCTGCTGGCCATCTGAGGATACTGAGTGTAGGACGTGTGTCTGTTGCGCTTGAACATGTTGTAGCCGTCCAGATGCAGACTGTCTGCGACAAAGGAGCCCTGCAGGTGAGTTTCTGTCAGACACAGGACATCTGCCAGGCACAGCTCATGATGTCTCCTGATGTCACCGATGTGAGATGGCAGTCCCTCTGTGTTGTGGTGAACAAGGGTCAGAGTGTCGGGCCTGTTTACTGTTGCTCTCACCTGAAGAAGAGGCATCATGTGATCCACATCGGCTTGTCTCATGGTCTGGAGCGCTGCGGTCACTTCAGTATTGGCGTATATTTTCTTCTCATCCAAATCCAGTAAATACAGCCCACTGAGAGACGTCACCCTGCTGAGAGCTACATAAGCCATACCTGCTTCAAAGACTTTCTGCAGGGACACCACAGCTGCATGTGTTGTGAGGCCCTGGGTTTTATGGACAGTGCAGGAGAACGCCAGCCTCACAGGAAACTGTCTACGTACCACTCCGTTCTGTTTCAGCTTCTCCTCTGCTCTCTCGATGTAAACCAGATTGGCGGATTCTGGAGCTCCACTCTGGATTCTTGCTACACCTGTCTGATTATCCATCCTCAGGCCCAGCTTAGTGATGTGCTGATCATCCTCAGAAGTCACTATGCACATCAGTGTGGCAAAAGCACCGTTAACCAGACCGTTCTGAATGTCAAAGTTTCTGGTGAGCATGACACGAGCACCTTCAGCAACTTTCAGAGTGTCGGCTAACTCATTTCGGCCTCCCTTACATGGCGTGTCTTTACGGGCCATTCTGCCTGTTCGGGGATCTTTCTGGAAGTCATCTGCGTCGATCGTGATAATGTTGGAATGGAACAAAGCCAGTGTTGCTGAGTTGTGTTCATCAACCAACTTATTGGTGGGGAAAATGTGCAGAACCTCAGTGGGACAAAGAGCTGGTTCAGTGATGGCCTGTGACAACAAATCTCTGTCAGCCTGAGACAGCTCGTCTGCCTTTGGTTTCACCCGAATCCTGTTCAGCACGTCTGCAAAGGCAACATCATCCTTCTGTCTCATGATCTCAGTCAGAGTGATCATCTGAAAATGTTCCTGCCACAGGTCAATATCTGCTGGATCGTGTACACACAGAGGTTTAGACTGGCGCACAGGCGGCAGCTGATAGAAATCCCCAACAGCTAAAACTGACATTCCACCAAACGCTCTCTGATTGCCTTTGATCTGTTTCAGTCGTGCGTCCACATAAGCAAAAAGAGGCTTTGAAACCATGGAGATCTCATCGATAATGAGGATTTGAGCATTAAAAAGTTCAGATCTGAGTTCATCCAGTTGGTTACCGAGTCCTTGGATTGGTGGTTTCAGACTGCGTGGAAGCTTCAGCAGAGAGTGCAGTGTTGTGCCACAGATGTTGAAAGCTGCAGTTCCAGTGAAAGAAGACAGTAAAACAGTTGGGTTTGATATGTCAAACTCCTCTGAATATAGCTGCAGTTTGCTCAGTATCTTAGATGCCTCTGAGTAAATGCATTTTATCAGGTGGGACTTTCCTGTTCCTGCACCACCGTTGACATAAAAGAAAAACTGCTCTGGATTTAGGCCACACACAAGTTTAATGCACCAGTCTCTGATGGCATGGAACACACAGGCCTGCTTCTGGTTCAGGTTCTGATACATCTGCCGCAGCACAGCTGGATCCACAGCGGGGGGTTCTCTGACGGCTCTCATTTCTGTCACGGCAGCAGACTGAGGACAATAGTCGGGCACATTCTCCTGCTCATCGTCTGGCTCTCTCTGCTGCAGATCATCATCACAGGGCAACCTCACAACTTCAGATTCAGGAGCCAGATTGCACCATTCATCCATCACATGGTCTCTGCTCTCCTCAAACTCTACAAGTGCATTCTCAATCTCCTCAGTGTTTTTCTCATATTTGTCTCTGTTTGTTTTTATAATGCTTTTCACGCTCTCAGGACGGTTTGAGCCTGGCAGCTGGACCCAGCCAGAGTTGTAAAAAGACTCGTAGGTTGGAAGATCGGCACTCCGTATTTCATACTCGGATCGGTGAGGAAGGTACAGTCTCAGTAATCTGGCATAAAACTGCTCGGGGTGTTTCTCCTTGGAACATTGGTAATATCTGATGACAGAGGGCTTATCATTCTTCCGCCTTTGGACAAATCCCAGCTCATTGAGAAGTGGTGAAACACCATCCCGCTTTGAGTGGTCTGCACTGACAAACCTGCAGGTTGCAGCAAAATCAGCCAAGCACATCTCCTCATACTCTGGGGTCTCAGGTCTGGCTTTGTATTTGTCACTCAAACTCGTCATCCAGACATTACAAGACTCTGACGGGGTGTCCTCCAAGAATGACATGGGGCGACTCATTTTCACTGGGTTGTCATCAGTAGGAATGAACACAACACTGCGTGAGCACTTCTTCATCTTTATTCCACACGCACGAGTCACACACTCCTGAGCACTGATCTCTCTCTTTTTGGAGTAAGCCTGCATGACAGCTCTCATCTCATCACACTCGTTAACTCTGTCCATGTTGGAATTCTCCATGACAGTTTTCAGGTACTCTGACAGACCACTTTCCTTCTTTGTGATGTATTTAGTCAGATACTGTATACACGAGTAAGCATTCAGAATGAAGGACACATCGATGTTACTGTCCCAGGCTTCAAGCAGATGTGGGTTGTACCCGTTTATCCAGCAGTCCTTGGGATCACGCTTCAGGTAGATTGCGGTCTTTCTGTTCAGACTCTGAAGGTACCTTTCATACTCGGCCAGTGTCAAGTTGCATCGAGAGAGGACCTGCTCTAGACTCAAGGAAGCCGCTTCAGGTTCATTCAGCAGCTGCAGCAGAGGTCTGAGTTTGCTCTTTGCCGTTCCAGTGTTCTCACCCTCATCAGGTCTTGTGATCATTGTGTTTGTGCAGGGCGGCTTTGGAAAACCAAACCGACAACCAGAGTTCACACTCTTGAAGCAACTCCTCGTGTGGTTCTTACTGTGCTTCTGAACTTCAGAGACTTTCTTGAACAGTTCAGGTTGTGTTTCTGGGTCAGGTAGTTGTGCTGAGATGTATCTGTCTACAAAATCACACACAGTCTGATCATCACAAACATCCAGTTCAGGTGCTCCATCAACCCAAAGCATTGCATGAATATGTGGGCTTCCTCTGTGCTGAAACTCAACTCTGTAGAAAAAGTCGATCACTTTCCCCAGTGGCTGAGCATCTGAGAGCAGCAGATCTCTGAACAGGGCCTCAACTCGCTTATCAAACAAACGCATGCAGGTGACAGGGTTGGAGCGCAGAATCTCACACTTTGCAGTCCAGTCCAGAGATTCAAAATCAACCTCTTCACCCTGCTGTCTCTTTATTGCTTCAATCACCTCAGGCCATCTGAATTCAGCAGCTGAAAATGTGCAGAAGAACGTGGGAGTTCCCAACTGTCTGATCATGGCAAACAGATCTTTGGTGGTTCTCTCCCAGTATACTGGAGTCCCTCTGAGTGGCTGCATGAATCTGACTGCATCTTTATTTCTCACCAGTCTCTCAACCTCTCGTTTGTCTTGTAACATGCCTGAGGTTATACTGCGTCCATCTCTGGTCCTAGTTTTCCCTTTTCTCAGCTGTATCGTCATGCTGTTATTAGCGATGTGTATCTCTATCACAAACTGTGCAAAGAACAAGTAGTTTGGGTCTCTGGCAAAACGGTCATCCACATTAAAAAGCCGTGACTTGAAATATCCACTTGGACTGACTTTAATGAGTCTCATTTGGTCCAGTGTGTTCTCACCCGTGGGAAATTGTACAGGGAATGACATTGATTCCAAATGTGGAGTCCTGAAGAAGCTAACTGGACTGTTTCTTTGTGCAGGAGCCACACAGTAAGTGCTATCACTGTAACAGAGGATCTCTTCTGATATGTCAAGAGGCTGAAGGCATGATTCTAAAGCAAACCCTCCATTTGGCAGATCACCTTCGTCTCCATCATCTCTTTGCTGCTGTGGTTGTTCACATTCACCGTCCTGATCATTTTCTGCCTCACACAGTGCATTTCTCTCACACATGTCAATTTCCATCAGATCTGCTTCATCATAGTCCTGCTCCCCCATGCTAACATCATCATCATCATCATCATCATCATCATCAGGAAGCGTTGGGTCACAGAGTTGGGCTTCATCTCTGATGGTAACGTCCTGATACTCTGGATGAACCTGCTTCAGCTTCATTAATGCAGACACTAGTTTAGACCAGGTTACTGTCTGAAACAGCTGATGCCCTCTGTAAGACAAACGTCTTTTCAGTTTCACCCTCATCACCTGAGACTCGCTCCTCAGCCTGGGTAATGCATTGACTGTTTCCTGGACCTCAGATGGCACACACACAACATTTCCCCTGATCAGTCTTTGTCTGCCTCTTGGAAGAGGAATGATCTTTGCAAACGGAATACATTTAGCGATCAAATGTCTTTCCAGAATATTCAGATCTGACAATTCGCTGGGAATTTCAGACAACTCCAGTTTATTAGCTGCTGCGAGGTTGGGCATGCGTCCTTTTTTCAGATGAGCGTGGCAGGTGTGACAAATCCACTCTTTCCTTCTCTCATCAGGAACTGTGCAGGCTTCATTTCTGCAGCCCTCATCACACACGTGAACATACTTTCCTGTCAGACATTGGGAAACCACGTGAGGATTTTTGTCATACTTTGACCTTGTGCAGGTTTGTACCTGGTTGGGAAACGAGGCCTTATGGCACACAGTGCAGACATAAGTGGGACCAGCCTTAATATTAGATTTGAACACAGCTATGGCTTCATTGATCAATCTGTTCTCAACTGTCTCATGTTGCAGACTCTGTGTTTCTCTGGTCTCTGTTTCACTCCGAGTGTTTCTGTTCATTCGTCTGTATTTTCTTTTTATGCTCGCAGCACATCTGATGTTATGCATCATCCTGAATGAATGACTGTTCCTGTACCTGTTTCTCATGAGGTTTTTCATCACTTGTCTGTGTCTAATTCTGAATACTCTGTCATTTGCATAACGTTGAGTAACATAACTTCTCTGCCTCTGTCGAAAGGTTTCACTCTGTCTGTAACGGTTTATTATGTACATCTTTTGTCTTTGTGAAAAGCTTTCTTTTTCTCTATAAGACCTCCTGATGTATGCCTTCTGTTTCTCTCTGTATCCTTCTTTTTCTCTGTAAGATCTCCTGATGTATGATTTTTTTTTCTCTCTGTATCCTTCTTTTTCTCTATAAGACCTCCTGATGTATGCCTTCTGTTTCTCTCTGTATCCTTCTTTTTCTCTGTAAGATCTCCTGATGTATAACTTTTTTTTCTCTCTGATTTCTGCACTCTTTTGATATGACATTCTGAGGCGGGATCTTTTCTTTTCTCTCTGCATTTCATTAGACGCATACATTTCCCTTTCTCTCATTTTTTTATTCACTTTTCTCTGCTGAGGTGTATTTCTTGCCATCATTCTCCTTTTCATTTTTTTCCTATCCTTTTTACTAAGTTTGGACAGTTTACATGAGATTTCCTTCAAAACATGATCTGGAAGATTAGTGTGACAGATATTTGATCCACTGTGGGAAGCATCATTTGGAGGGCAAATGATTTCACTACATGGTTCATGTTCAATTTGGGCACAAGGAACTGTGTTCTGTTGTTGTCTCCCAGATGCTGGAGAAGTGATATCGGTGGATAATTCCTGCAAAACATTGCAACAGAGATCATTAAGGACAGTGGGCAACACTGAGGCAGATACGTTTGGCTCATTCTGTGATGGGAACGTTGTCACTTCAACATTTGTGTCAGTTGATGGTGAAATGTTCTGAGACTGGTCAGTGGCTGTTTGGGATTCATTGACAGCTTCCTGTAACAGGGGAGGTGCATCAACAGCTGTGTGTCTGCAGTCTGTGTCTGAAACAGCGTTTCTCTGGTTGGATGTGTTCACACAGTGAAATGACAGAGGCTTGAGTTCATACATACAAGATGACTGGATGTCAAACATTGTGTAGCACAACTTGATCCTGTCAATCATGTCAGTCAGATGTGGGAATTTCAGCATCACAGCAGTACCAAAGCTCAACCGTCTGGAGGACATTGGCAGTCCATCTTTGTTCCTGGAGTGTGGGTCAAAGTATCCGTACAGACCAGATCTGCATCTGAAAACTGCGACACATAACCCTGCCATGATCAGCAGCCCATACTGTACATCTGATGACAAAAAGCTCAGTCCGTGCTCAAGGCTGAGAAGCCTCTCTCCACCTCCAAATGTTCCATACACAGACAGCTGAGTCAGGTCCACCTGATACTTTGACCTGCGTGCACTAACTTCATCTGGAAGTTCATCTGATGCCAAATGGACACTGTTAGGAAACCTTTCTCTGGCCTGTCTGTACACAGCATCACCTTTATCCAGGACTAGGTCCAGATCTGCTCTGCTAATTCCTTCATGTTCATGAAGAAAGGACAGAAACACCAAACTGTTGGCCACACACTGACTGTTCCTGTATTTCCCGTATTTTAATGAGGCCTGACTGCGTGAGGCACAGACATGTGTCACTGACGGCTGAGGTTCCACAATCACACTGTGCTGCTGAGACGCTCCAGCTGCATCACGTCCTCTCTTCACCATGTCAGCATAAGATGCCTGAGGTACACTCTGCTTTACCTGCTGGAAAGCATTCATGCCGGTGTTCCCATCAGAAACTGCACTCTGACCTCTGCTGTCTACCTGCTGTCCATCAGAAGACTCTCCAACACACATACCATCACTGGGACGTCCTCTCTGTACAACCTCAGCATAAGAAAGCTGGTGTGACACCAGGTTGCTGCTCTGAGAGCCCATACCTTCAGCTTGTTCACTCGGAGATTCTTTCTCTCTCTGCCTCCTCAGCTTCTGAGCCTGAGAACGAATACCCTTCCTTGGCATTGTTGCTGT
Organism: Odontesthes bonariensis; assembly: GCF_027942865.1. NCBI lineage: Eukaryota > Metazoa > Chordata > Actinopteri > Atheriniformes > Atherinopsidae > Odontesthes > Odontesthes bonariensis. Next base: position 37,930,911 of record NC_134509.1, read on the forward strand.
GCTTCAGAACCTCAAACTTACTTTGTCTGTACTGATGTCACCAACACACAGGGCTTCTACTCGGTTGTAATATTTCAAATGTAGCTCTGTGCTATTTATCAATGCTGGTTTCAGTTAGCAGATCGACACGCTATCTGTCTAGAAAAAGATTGACAGCAGAAAAATTCTTGTCAAATGGAAAAAACAGAAGTTTATTATGACACAGAGAAGTTAAAGTTATATCTGAAGATTCCAACAGACCAAAACTTCAGTTACGGTACTTTTCTGATAGAAAAAGAAAGTATCCAAATAAAAGTCTCAGTTCTTTCTGATTTTAAAATGTCAGGTTAGAATAACGCTCAGTGGTCCTTGGGTATTTTCTTCCAAATTAGAACTATTATTTAGCAAAAACTACTGTTGTAACACTTAGATGTAGCAGAAAAGATCAACTATGAAAATGTTTTCAGTATATACACCTTAAAATAATGTGCTACAGGACGGACAATTTTAAAGATTCAGCCCCAATCTGTCAACAGACTCTCACTATTCTTAGCTTCTGAATCACAGACAGTTTACTGAGACCGAGCTGAATTCAAATCTCTTCTATATGAAGTGTTGCGATGCAGATCAGCAGCAGCAGCAGCGGGATGACAGATGCTTCTGGTAGCTGGATTCCACTTCTGGTCAGGTCAGAGCAGATGGCACAGACACTCCAGTCCTCCTTACAGATGTGCTTTATTCCAACACTTATGAACTAACCTGCAGCGAGTCCAGCAGCACAGGAACAGATGCAGTGCTTTTCTTTCAATTTATCAAATGTCTTTCTATATATCAATAACAAACTTAACTGTTCAATTTATGGAAGCACTGTTTTCAAATTGGAATTTATAGATTCAAAGATCAATAATCTCTTGATTGATGTCCCTAAAATTTGCCAATAATTATCAATTAGTATCAAAATAGTTTTTCCAAAACAAGTTACTGTTTGGTCTTAGATTTATCTAGAAATCTGTCAAGATCAAGATTTATCTTTAAGAATCAAGTTTGTATGACAATATTTCAAACTTTAGCCAAATGTCAATGAAAATGTGCCAATTTTTCTCCAATTTCAAAGTTTATCAGACTATGTATGAGAGAGGTAGACAGGAAAGACAGAGCAGTGAGAGTAGAGTCTCAGATCCACAAAACAGCAAGACAAGGTTCCAATCAACCTCAGTTCTCAAAATCAGGTTCTCAAAATCAGGTTCTCAAAATCAGGTTCTCAAAGTCAGGTTCTCAAAATCAGGTTCTCAAAGTTCTCAAGTTCTCAAGTTCTCAAGGTTCTCAAAACAGATTGAGGGAGGATAGATGGATACAAGACAGAACGTCCAAATTAGATAGAGCGGGGAAAGATGGATACAAGAAAGAGTTCTCAAATTAGATAGAGCGGGGAAAGATGGATACAAGAAAGAGTTCTCAAATTAGATAGAGCTTGGAGATGGGACAGGAGAGATAGAGCAGCCAATATGATAGAGGAGAAGGAGATGGTGTGGACAGCAGGACACCTGGGAGACACAAAGAGATAACAGTTAGACACAGTTTGATGAAGCAAAGATAAAAACAGGTGAAATGTGTGGAAATGCTACTTAAACTGTGCTGCAATTCATGTCTTCAAATGACCTGATTATTATCTTTTTTTTTTTTTTTTAATAAAAACTTATTAGTCCAAAACATTTATAGAAGTTTCCAGATGTGTGTGGAAACAGCTGGTAGCATGAAACATGGACTTGGTTAGAAGAACGTCAGAGCCACTGACTTGTTCAACATGAAGCAGATCAGTACACAACATGTTCTGCTCACATTACAGTCCAACTGGATCCTGACAGACCATCAGAACAATCCAGATGTTCTCCACAGGAAACACCTGATGGGTGTTTATTGTTTAATGAGGACTTTGGACCTTTCAAAATGTTCTTGGTTGATCACAGAACGTAATATGATTGACAGTACAGCTCAAAAAGACTCAACAGGACATATGAGAGCTCCAGTCCTGGGTTGTTATTCTGCTGATTCATGTTTTCAGTCCCTGAAGATAGTCTGAGAGGGAGCGGGGAAGCAGCTGCTCACTGATGTGATGATGGACTTATTGAATAGATGAATGAACCAGGATGGAGCTGCAGCAGATTGATGTCAGAATGACATCAGTACACACTGAATTCTGCCTTTAGTGATGTTCCATTAACACCGTCAGCTTTCTGCTGCTGGGACCTGTTCTGATCCACTTTACAGGCAGAACAGCTCAGCTCACAGGGCTCTAACATGACTTCAGTCAGTCTGTTTTTACTACATTTAGACTCATGTGTGAACTCCACAGAAACTCTGTGGTGAACATGTGAAACACTCCTGCTCTCAGTGATGGGATGGACTGAAGCTCACTGACTGGAAATCTGCTCACCAGCTAAGCAGGAGTTCTGGTCCGGTGGTCTCTGGGTCTGAGAAGAGAAACACTGTGTTAGTATCAGATCAGAAGACTCTAAACACACACACCATCTGATCTCACAGCTGATTGCTTCTGCTCTCCTCTCTACAGGATGAGCTTTGGGCCAGACTTTTGTGGACAGGAAGTAGTGAAACGTTGTTGGTTGATGATCAGTTCAGAGAGGCTGAATGTGTCCATGATCAGAAACATGGAAACTATCCAAAGCTTTGGGGATCAGATGGAAAACAGAGCAGTAACACATCAGCTGTGGGCCCTGTGATTGGCTGCCCACCGCTCCAGGTTGGCATCTGTCTCTCTGAGTGTGTGACCCTGTGCATGTGCACGTGCATGTGTGTGTCAACAGGTGCCAGCCTGGATGGGTTAAAAGCAGAGGACACATTCTGTGTGTATGCATGACCAATAAATGTGTTCTCTGACTAATGATCACTTTTTCACTTCATTCATGCAGTTTGAGAGGGAAAAGGTCTGCTGGGCCCTGACAGGAAGCTCCACTTCATATGACACAGAGCAGGTAGCAGGAACACAGCCATCAAGGGAGTAAAGGTTGGTCCTCACCAGTCAGAGCAGGAGCAGGGGTCAGAGTTCAGTTAGTCTAAAGAAAGGAGGAAAAGAGAGTAGTCAGTTAAATTCCTCCAGCTGAGGACACAGCAGCTAAATAAAACACCAGGTAATGACACTGCAACTTTGACTGTGTGTCACTGGGACATGGAGCTGCTGCTGTTGTGGGCTTTTCACACTCAGACCATGTAGAGAGCTCAGCTGTGCTGCCATTTCAGCTTTATTTCCACAGAAAATAACTGATGAGACAAAGTTAGAAGCAGCACAGAGTCTCATCTTCTGCCAGCTGCCCTGCAGTGGACATCATGTGCTGAGCTGCTGCTATTGGCTGCTTTACCTGTCAATCACTCAGTGGGGTCCCATGGCACTGAAAGGATCGGCTTATTGGCTAAATTACAATAAGACTGAGTTATTAAGTGCATGTAGACACCTTAATCTGACTAAGAATTGGATCGGATGGGATTCAGACCCCGAGATAACTGGGTTGAAAGTCACTCTAAACCTGCTTGTAGATGCTGAAGCACGTGGTGAATCAGACTTTGCGTTCTGCGCATGCTCCAGATGTTTTCCCGGGGTCGTGACCCGGAAGTCAAAGGAGACGATATTCCTGTTGTTGTCGCCGTCAGAAAGAAACAAACAACGCGATGGAGAATGCTCCGTTGGGCATCGAGTTTGTGAAACAAGCAGCTCATCACAGAGCAAATGTAGAGGGACGTAGCTTCATCTGGCTCTGCGTTCTCCATCTTTCTCCAATGCCTGAGTTTGTTGTTGTTGTTGGTGGTGAAGAGGTCAACAGGAAGTGGCTCTATTAGCAACAGCTGGAATGGGTACAGCGCCACCTATCATACCGGGGTATGACACGCTTTGTGCCTCTGATCCCATTCATTCACCGCCAGATATCCAAGGAATAAGGAGCAGAACCCAACTATAGCTGTAATAGAGTTACTCTCATCATGTAGACCCACTGAGTGACACTGCCCACAGGAACAGGACAGTAAAATGGGGATTTTACAGAAATAAGGAATTACTTTCTGCTGACATGGGAGACTCGCTTTAACTGGAAACACTTGAGATATTTCAGTCTGAATGGAAGGACTAAAACTGTCAGTAAAACATACATTAATGCACACAGTATAATCATCACCAGTCCACACATTCATTCAGTATTTCCAGGTGACAGTATCTGAATACAACAGTGGTGTCAGAAAATCTACCAACAAAGTGAAGATGTTTCCTAAAAGCTTCAGTAAGTGTGGACAGAATATTTCTGTGTTCAGGAGGAAATTCACTCACAAACTCTGATGTATCCCAAATAAAGTTAATTTAATCAGAGTTCAATTATCTTTAAATACAGAACATATTAACTCAGTCAGCTGTTGTGATCTACAGCCTGTTTAACTTTACAATAACTCTGTACTTACCAGCCAAAGCAAGGATCAATGTTCTCTCTCAGTCTGAGGAAAGACACAATCTGTTAGTTATCCGAGTGGAAACACTGAATCTACCTGAACCACTGAACACAGAGGGAGAATACTGCTCATTATCTGTCTCTCTGATCATTTACATTCAGGCTTTTAAATAGATTTACTATCATGTCTCAGTTACAGAGACGTTAACATCATCTGGTGCATGTTATTTAATAGGACCAGTTTTTTGCTTCGTGAGCATTACTGGGTCTGTGTTTATTATTTTCTCACATGAACTTTCAATGACACACCTCAATTCTACTGAACACACCTCCAGCTGAGAGGCTCAGCTCCAACTGACACAAGGTCAACACTCAGAAACAGACATTAGCTCTACATTATTCATTATTCCTTTAGCAACCTGAACATTGCCGGAAAACTGTTGATTAAAACTAAGAAGAGACCATATAGATAGTTTCAAATCATATTACTTGTTAAGACCTGTCAGACTTATACAAGCCGCGACCGTTGAACGTTAGCATTGATGCTAACGCTAACGGCGCTAACCGTAGCTAGCCAAAATGTTATGTGGCTCACAGAACAAGATATTTAGCTGTTTTTTGCTTTATTTTCATTCAGTTGCTGTTAAAAACCACTTATGTCACTGATTTAAACAGCAAAAGTGTTTGAGAGTTCATAAATTCCTCATTTGGGAAAGACAGAGTTAGACAGCATCAGACTTACCTTTGCAAACGAAGAAGAGTGGGCCGATGGGCTATCCAATGAGCCGTATAATGTTCAGAGACGTTCAGGGGCACTCAGACATTTCTTTCCAATGACGAGTATTCCAAATACAAAATGTAGATGTTTCTTTTAATGAAATCATGTTACAGTTATTTATATTTGAAAGTTCACCTTCAAAAATAATTTAGAAAGAATCATATTCTGACAACTCCTATCAGTTTAAACATTGTTACATATCCATTCTGAAGTAATTGCACCTGTTGTATTCTAACATTCTGTGGATAGAATGTTCTTACACTAACACTGCATTCTATTTTCATTCAGTTGCAGTTAAATACAACTTATGTAATTAATGTAAGCAGCTAAACTTTCATAGTTTATCAAATTGACGACAGACGGGGTGGGGAGCGTCTTACTTCAGGGAGAACGCAAATAAAAATCAGATGAGTTCACAGGGCATTCGGGAAGGTCCAAGAAGTGATGACTATGTGGTGCAAATGTTTGGAAAAATCTTTAAACTGAAGATGTTTCACTAGCTTTAAGTATCATGTACAATTGTTTTTTATAAATACATCAATTTGATATTTCATTCAATTAAATCATGTGACCGATGTGTATTACCATGTCCCCATGCACTGTGGAACTGCTCTTTGCTCTTTCTATGATGCTTTACTGGTTCATTTGAACCTTTTAGGAGTATGATTAAAAGAACAAACATGGACAAAACATAGTGATTACAGTTAGGAAGGTACTTTATAACAGTATTAGCATTTTTCAAATGTTGAGATAGATACAAGAAGAAACAGTCAATTGTTCAAAAAACAGTGAAGTCTAAAATAAAATACAACTTCAGTAATTAATTAGACATAGGCATATTTTCTTTCATATCAAAGACACTTTTTAAATGTTTTTAATTTGTTTTCATTTTTTAATCCTTTGACAGTCAAAGTTCATCTCTTTCAAAATGATAGCTTGTATATATATAAAATAAATAATAACCCAATAATAATAAATAATCAGGTAGTGCAGCTCATCCAGGATGGCACAACAATGCAAGCTGTGGCGAGAAGATTTGCTATGTCTCTCAACACAGTGTCCAGAGCAGAAATACCAGGAGATGTGGAGGGCAACAACCCAGCAGCAGGACTGCTACCTCCTCTTTTGTGGAAGGAGGAACAGGAGCAGCGCTGCCTACAGAATGACCTCCAGCAGGCCACTAATATGCATGTTTCTGCTCAAACTGTCAGAAAAAGACTCCATGAGGATGGTATGAGGGCCTGACGTCCACAGGTGGGGCTTGTGCTTACAGCCCAACACCATGTGCTTTTCAGGGATGAGAGCAGGTTCACACTGAGCACATATGACAGTCGTCACAGAGTCTGTCACGCCGTGGAGAACGTTCTGCTGCCTGTAGCATCCTCCAGCAGGACCGGTTTGGCGGTGGGTCAGTAATGCTGTGGGGAGGTATTTCTTTGGAGGGCCACACAGCCCTCCATGTGCCAGCCAGAGGTACCCTGACTGCCATTAGCTACCGGGATGAGATCATCAGACCCATTGAGCCCATATGCTGGTACAGTGGGCCCTGGGTTCCTTCTGATGCATGACAATGCTAGGCCTCATGTGTCTGAAGTGTGCCAGCAGTTCCTGCATGATGAAGGCATTGATGCTGTGGACCGGCCCATTCACCAGACCTGAATCCAGTCCAGCACGTCTATGACATCGTGTCTGGTTCCATCCACCAACAGTCTGGTGGTGGATGGACTGGTGGTGGACTGTGGTGGACTGTGGTGCATCAGTCTGTGTTGCACCACAGACTGATGTTGACTGATGCTTTAATCCAGCTCTGGGAGGAGATCCCTCAGGAGAACATCTGCCGCCTGATCAGGAGCCCAGGCGTTGTAGGGAGCTCATACAGGCAGGTGGAGGCCACACCCACTACTGAGACTAATTTTGACTTGTCTTGATGAATTTCCACTGAAGTTGAATCAGCCTATACTGTGATTTTCCACTTTTATTTTGAGTATGATCCCAAATCCAGACCTCCATGGGATAACAAATTTAATTCACATTGATCATTTCTATGTTATTTTGTTCTAAACACATTCCACTATTTGATGAATAACAATTTAACTGGAATAATTAATTCATTGATATCTAGGAAATTTTATTTTAGTGTTCTCTTTTTTGAGCAATCTATATAAAACTACAGAATTGATCAAATTGTATGAAGGGTTAAAAATGGCACGTAAGTGAGAACATACAGAGAACGCGTTGAATACATGTTGAATAAAGAGAACTTGTTGAAGTTGAAAAAGAAATTAGTGAAAGGATTTGAAGCTGATTGAAAAAAAGGCAGAACAGTTTTTAGCATTTTAAAATGCTTTTTGGGGCTTTTTAAGTGCTTTTCAATCGATTTTCCCATAAGAGAGGTCTGATGGAGACAGTTATGTCATTTTTTATGAAGGTCCTGGTTAAAAAACAGTTTTAATGCCATTTTAAATAAGCTTAAGTGCTTGATGTTAAGTGCTGTTGCCTTAAAGAGGCGAACTGTCCCTTTAAATAAGCGTTCTGTAGCTTTAAAAAGGCGAACTGGCCCTTTAAAGCAGCAAACTGGCCCTTAAAAGAGGCGAACTGGGCCTTTAAAGCGGCGAACTGTGCCTTTAAAGAAGTGTTCTGTACCTTTCAAAAGGCGAACTGGCTCTTTAAATTAGCGTTCTGTAGCTTTAAAAAGGCGAACTGGCCCTTTAAAGCAGCAAACTGTCACTTAAAAGAGGCGAACTGGGCCTTTAAAGCGGCGAACTGGGCCTTTAAAGCGGCGAACTGTGCCTTTAAAGAAGCGTTATGTACCTTTAAAAAGGCGAACTGGCCCTTTAAAGCAGCAAACTGTCACTTAAAAGAGGCGAACTGGGCCTTTAAAGCGGCGAACTGTGCCTTTAAAGAAGCGTTATGTACCTTTAAAAAGGCGAACTGTGCCTTTAAAGAAGCATTCTGTACCTTTAAAAAGGCAAACTGGGCCTTTAAAGCAGCGTTCTGTACCTTTAAATAGGCGAACTGGCCCTTTAATGCATTTACTTGGATACTTGGATAAGATATGGAAGCCCCAAAATGGCTCCTGACGGGCTCCATCTCGGTCTATTCTTCCTAAGCATTCTGTCTCAGCCCTGAGCAGGCTCTTAAGCTTGTTGCTAGGATACCGCTCGTTAAAGTTTGCATAGACTTTTAACTGACACCTGCTGCAAATGACAGACACTTTGACCTGCTTAAAATGGAGCGATTTTGATTTCCGGGTACTTTCTCGAACAAACGGTCACAGCTCGAAAAGTAAAGCTCGAATCCGTATCATTTTTGTACCGTGAGCGCCACAAGGGACGGCCGAATCCAGCGGTGTGATTTTCATTCAGCTAACCCCTCGGGCTCCTTTTAAATGGCAATTTTAAAATCACATTTAAACACTGATTTTAGGATTTTAGCCATTTATAATGGGATTGAGGGACGGAACTTTGCGCTCAAAGGCAATTTGTGATAAATATGGGTGGCAGAGGTCAATGAGTGTGACATTGTGTGAAAGAGGACAAGTTTTCCTACATTTTAAGGTATAATTTGTTTCTCTCAGTTAAACTGTATGAAAGTTATAGTAATTTGTTTGAAAAGTTGAAACTTATCAGCACTGCTGAATGTCTCACTCTAAAATCCAAGAAGGAACCTAATCTTCATGTTTTTTAAACTGTCGTATTTCAAAATTGGCTGAATATTTTTAAAAGATGAAACAATTGGTAACAGCTGAATGTCTTATGAACATTTTAAAATTTGAATGGTGTCTCTAGGTTAAAGTATGCTGAAGCAGTTACGATTTGAAATGATTTGAAGGATTTGAAGGATTTGAAAGGATTTCAAGATAAGGATTTGAAGAACTTAATTTTCATATTTTTGAAACTGT